>NC_137828.1:31823410-31948410 GCF_963921795.1 Nannobrachium achirus | reverse complement strand
GCCCACACTGTTTCGAAGGAACAGTATTTCTAGTTTATTTATGGAATTGCTAAGACTTTATTGAAAATGTAAGACATTTTGTTGAATACATTTTTGAAGTATTATTATTTTTTATATTTCAAAAACTGGAACAAACAGGGGCCAAAAAGGGATATTTACACACAACCCATAAAAATAGGTCTGACAGCAAATGTGGTCCCGACCGAGTGGTCTAAATGGTTTGTGGCTCCGATGGGGAGAGAAGAGCTGAGAGCTGAGACAGTGAATTCATGTGCAGACAGGCAGCCTCTCACCTTCTTGCGGTGAGCAGCCTTGCCTGGGCGGACAGACTCCCTGTAGAGATGGCACTGGCTCTGTTTCATCTGCTCCACACAGCTGTCTATCAGACCAGCTGAAAGACACACAGACACAGAGGAGTGATGGGATCAGACCACCTAACACAGTTTCTTTGTGACATTATTGTCGAAACCTTTGTCAAAAAAAAAAAAAAAAGTAACTTTGTAAGCTTGTAGATATAGAACCTTTTATTTCATTTTTCATTAATACAAGAACAATGGCTTCCGTTTCAGCATGCTAACTTTCCAGGAAAAAAAAAAATCTGTTTTTGAAATGAATGAAGAACATGTTGCTTCATGGTACCAGAACAGCGCAACTAGCAGCCAATCATAGGAACTTTCAGTTCCGTGTTTGTTGTCTCCACCAGCCGAAGGCATGGGGGAGAGTATGTTTTCCCCTTCGTCCGTCCGTGTGTCCGTGCGTGCGTGCGTCCGTCCGTGTGTCCTCGCAGTTTGTGTGCACCTAATCTCAGTCGCCGTTGGCCCGGTCGCTGCCAAAGTGAGCACACACATTCCCTGGATGCCAATCTAGAACCTCTGCCCTAAATTTTTTAAATGGGCCTTTACTAGCGCCACCTAGTGGCCGATGTTCGCAAAACACATTTCTTACAGATTTTGTCCAAAAGCAGTATCTCAACAGTCATGTGATCGACACGGATCGGTCCGATTTTGCATATTCCATCCTGATTGGCTAAGATTGGCTTCCAAAGTTTGTAGGATTGAGCCTTTTTGAACAAAATGCCTCAAATTCCAAACGCAAAGTGCAATTATCATGAAATCGCGTGCACACGTTCCCACTAGGTCGAGGAAGAAATGCCACTTCAAATTTTTTAAATCAGCCTCATGGTGGCGCTATAACAGGCCGATTTGTGGTTTTAACTATAACTCCACCGATCAGTTTCAAACTTTGTAAGCGCACTCCCTAGAGGCCAAGGATAAACCTTTGCCCTGCATTTTTCACATCAGCCTTTTATAGTGCCACCTTTGGGCCGACTTATGTAAAACACATTTTTGGATATTACTCCTTCAGATTTTCTCCAAAAATAACACAAATCAGTACACAGTATCTCTATAGTCATGTGATCAAGTCTGATCCGTCTGATATTTCAAATTCCATCCTGATTGGCTAATATTATCTTCCAAAGTTTGCAGGATTACTCTGTTTTTGAACAAAATGCCTCAAATCATCAACGCAGCTTGCAATTACCGTGAAATTTGCCACACATATTCCCACTATGTCAAGGAACAAATGCTACCCTTTTCACATTGGCCTGTTATAGCGCCACCAGCAGGTAGACTTTAGCTAAATAAATTTTTTGGAACACAATGCTTCAAATCATGCATGCAGCGTCCGATTGCCATGAAAGGTCTAAGGTGAAGAACATATGCCACCCTTTTTACATTGGCCTATTATACAGTAGCACCACCAGGACGCACGGCCTGGTGGAGACCTGTGCTCGGAAGAGCACTGCTTCTAGTTTCATTTTAAATCCGGACAACTGGCCCCCTGGGCCAGACTAGAGCTTACCCTTGGCAGCGTGGTTCTGAGCAGGGCCAGACTAGAGCTTACCCTTGGCAGCGTGGTTCTGAGCAGGGCCAGACTAGAGCTTACCCTTGGCAGCGTGGTTCTGAGCAGGGCCAGACTAGAGCTTACCCTTGGCAGCGTGGTTCTGAGCAGGGCCAGACTAGAGCTTACCCTTGGCAGCGTGGTTCTGAGCAGGGCCAGACTAGAGCTTACCCTTGGCAGCGTGGTTCTGAGCAGGGCCAGACTAGAGCTTACCCCTGGCAGCGTGGTTCTGAGCAGGGCCAGACTAGAGCTTACCCTTGGCAGCTTGGTTCTGAGCAGGGCCAGACTAGAGCTTACCCTTGGCAGCGTGGTTCTGAGCAGGGCCAGACTAGAGCTTACCCCTGGCAGCGTGGTTCTGAGCAGGGCCAGACTAGAGCTTACCCCTGGCAGCGTGGTTCTGAGCAGGGCGGCTGCAGGCAAGCACAGCCATCAGAGCCCTGGCTGTCAGCCTCTTCAGAGGATCCTGAGATGATCTCCTCTCAAAACTCTGCCATTCACACCCAGGAAGGAAGTCATTATACGCGCGCGCGCGCACACACGCACGCACGCACACGCACACACACACACACACACACACACACACACACACACACACACACGCACACACGCACACACACACGCACACACGCATAATGATTCCATTACGTCAGTGGTTCTCAAACCTTTTGGGCTTCAGTACCCCCTTTTCCTGATTGCTGAATACAAGTACCCCCGTTAAAACAAGATTTTGATTAAAAGATAAGTACAGTTTTTATGTCAATAATTGAAAATAACCGTAAGTATTTCTTTTCTGTTCAGTAACCGTTGTGCTAGTCAAAATTCTTACTTCATTTGGTCTAAACTCTAAAGCTTTACGGAGCCGCAGCCATTTTCACATTTCCCATTTTCTCTCAAGTAACCCCATAGTCCACTTGCCAGAATCTAAACCCTGGCATATTGAGTACACCAAGGTTTTATGTTAGAAATGTTGAGTATGGGTCCCCAGCATGTAGAAACTGCCGGATGCTAACTTGCATATCCCTCTAAGGCCCGCATTAAGAAATACTTGAAATAAAAAATTGAAAAAAATCAGATGGTGTTGTAGGAGTCCTATTCAGAGGAAAATGTAATGTTTTTTTTCAAAAAAATGTTTTTGTAAGATTTTATAGCCATAAATCAAAAATCATAAATCATGCTCTAATTTACATATGGGGGATATTTTTCACAATAATAACATATGTACATGTTCTAGACATTCTAATGATCACCAAAACAAATAGTACAGGCATTTTACTTATGTTTTTGTGAGGTATAGCTTCCATGAAAAAGTGAGATGTTGTTCGTCAAAACTCTGGAATTTCAGCGGGTGTGGCGGGTGTGAATGTCAGCCCCTGTGGGGGGTATTTATATGCAAATATTGTGGCCAATGGCATTGTAATACTAAACAATAGAATCCAATGGTGGTGTTTAGGTGGTAGGGGGAGCTAAAATAAAATGATTTAAACCTTTTTTTGGATAAAATACAAACGTTGTAATATTACAACCGTGGGCCTTAGAGGGTTAAGTTGAGCAATTTTCATAATTCGCATAATTCGATTTATTTAGCATAATCCCCCATAATAATGGATAATGTCAAAAACTGATTGGCCGATTTGAACAATATTGGAGTGGTTTTGGGGGTTATTGAGGATGCTGAATCCATTTCTGACATTTTCTAAATTAGAAATGGCCGTTTTAAACTGGACATGGCCATATACCAACTGGAAAATCAACAAAAAAGTATCAAAATCACCCCACTTTAAGTTGGTATAAGGCCATTTCCGGTTTAAAACGGCCATTTTGAATTTAGAAAATGGATTCAGCATCCTCAATAACCCCCAAAACCACTCTAATATTGTTCAAATCGGCCAATCAGTTTTTGACATATTATCCATTATTATGGGGGATTATGCTAAATAAATCGAATTATGCAAATTATGAAAATTGCTCAACATATGCAAGTTAGCATCCGGTAGTTTCTACATGCTGGGGACCCATACTCAACATTTCTAACATAAAACATTGGTGTACTCAACATGTCCGGGTTCACAATGGGGCTCTATGGGCTGGCAAGTAGACTAGTAGTAGTACCTCTGCGTACCACTAGGGGTACACGTACCCCCATTTGAGAAACACTGCATTACGTTATATCTTCAAGGCTTATTTGTGTAATTTTGCCCCTCATGCAAAAGCTGAACTGCCCTTATAAATCCATATTTAAACTTAGGGAACAGCCACACCATGTTTATGATGTTCTGTGTGGAGTAGTGGTTCTCAAACATTTTCATGTTATTCAAAATTATTAAAAATCTCCCACACATTTTCTTGATTTTTCAATTATTTTTCAATAATAAAAAAATAAAAGAAACTATAAAATAAAGCTAAAGCGGTTATAGTGATTTTGATGCAAAATTAATCGATTTAGCTTGGGAACCCCAACAAGGGCCCCTGGGGGTCCCAAGTCCCCTCACTTTGAGAACCAATGGTTTAGAGCAGTGGTTCTCAAACTTTTCAGGCGACCACCCAAATAATCATATTTTAACTGGGGACCCCCCCACCCTGACGAGCACTAAGAGTTGAGGCATTACATTTTGTATAACACGGTTCCATTGTGAAAATAGCAGATCTACATGCTCACAACGCCTCGCATTGTGAGGCGTTGTGAGCATGTAGATCTGCTATTTTCACAATTTCAGCCTCTAAAATTTGACAATTTGACCAATGCTTACTTTGTCATTTTAGAGGTATTAAAAAGTCCTTAAATTGTCACTTTAGAAAAGTGCATAGCATATACCCTCTAGTCTATACACTTAACTTTATCTTCGTTTATTTACTGTTTACAGTGTTTCACATTAAGTTAATCATCTGGGGACCCCCCAAAATAATTTGGGGACCCCCGACCCACGAGTTGAGAACCACTGGTTTAGAGTATGTTACCTGCAGTAGCAGTTCACACAGGTGGCCTGCAGGGGGCCCGTTCAGGATGTCAGACAAGGGAGTTACGGGTTCAGAGGTCACAATGTGTCTCTTGGTCTCTTTGAAGAAAAGCACACAGAGGAACTGCAGCGCCACCGTGTGGAGGTGAGGTTCCGCGTGTCTCTCGCTCACACACACAGATAAGGTTCCTGCATAACACACACACACGCACACGCACACACACACACACACACACACACACACACACACACACAGAGGAAATAAATGGAGCAGAGTTTTCTTATCTTGAATGAGATTTCCCCCTGGGAAACAAAACAGCAAATCCCTCATGTGCTTCTGTTATGGACAGGTTACAGGTCATATAGGGTTGGCCGGGCGAGGAAGGGGGTGTGGATAATCCTCCTCTTGTCGCCTGCATTTAGCCTTGTGCCTTGGGGAGTGTCAGAGAGATGCCATGGCGTGCGGCCTAAAACACCTCTGCTGTGGGAGAAGCCACTGAGGAGATGAGAAGTCACAGCACTCTCCATAAACCCGCGGGTGAGTAACCTCCCCAGTTGTTACATTATTTGGTTTCTTTGGGACCACTGTTACTTTAGAGCAAGGGATCCAGGATCCCTTGGGGGTCCTCAGAGTTTCTACAGGGGGTCCTCCAAATCTTTGTGTGATAGAAACCTTTTTTTCTCCTTTTTTTATATGAACTACTTGAACCCTAGCGTCCATATTCTGAGAACTTTAGCCAAAAATAGCAGATCTACAAGCTCACAAAGAGCACTGTGAAAGGTCAAGTTTTAGTATTTTTTTTTTTTTAAGTATTGACGGTTCAAGTGGTTAAATATCTGAAAACACAAATTGACATGAATCCAAAATACACTGATGATTGTGCTGTCAAACAATGAAACTATATGGATTCTCTGAAAAGGTTGTGGGGGTCCCTGCTTCATCTCTCTCTCAACTAAGGGGTCCTTGGCCTGAAAACATTAAAGACCCCTGCTTTAGAGCAGTGGTTCTCGAACCTTTCAGGCCGCGTGACCCCCAAAATAATCATATTTTAACTGGGGACCCCATACCCTGACAAGCACTTGGAATTGTAGGAGTTGAGGCATTACATTTAGTTTGACTCGGTTCCACAGATAAAACATTTTCAAAAAGTCAAACTACAATGTACGTTGGTTTATTTACTGTTGAATGAGAAAACAATGTCAAGCTAATCATCTGGGGACCCCCAAGAAATAATGGGAACCACTGCTTCACAGCACCTGTTGTAAATGCACCATGGCCAACGAGGCATACGAGACAAAGCTGGCCTTGGTTTCGGGGGGTCTCCACTCTAACAGAACATGAATTCTAAGAGGGAACACACGTATAATTTGTTTTTGTATAATAATTGTTTGTGTTGGCTCAGGAGGTAGGAATCTGAAGGTTCCAGACTTTATCCCCTGCTCATCCTGGCTGCGTGCCGAAGTGTCCTTGAGCAAGTCCTTAATTGCTCCCGATGAGCAGGTTGGTGCCTTGCATGATTTCTTTCACCATCGGTTTGCGTGAATGTGTGCGTGAAGTATAGTTCTTTGAAGGGTTGGAAAGACTAGAAAGGAGCTATATGAATGCAGTCCACATAGCATTTAAAATAAACAAATCCTCACTGCCCAATCACACCCAGAGGAAGATGAGAAAGATGAGGAGATGTAGCATAAGGTCTGAGGAAGAGCCTTCCGGCTCGAAACCAATGAAAGAAAAATACCCACGATGGGAGCAGCATTCTGGTGTGTAGATGTTATAGTTTTTTTAAGGGGCCAAGCCCGAAGGGCCTCGATCCCTGTAATTGTAATTGGTAGTTTTATTATTATTACGGTGTTTTAGGCAGTTCTGGCTCAATCGTGCAGTCAGTTTGTACGAAGCTTGGCAGTATGGTAGAGGGCTATGCCAAATGGCGAAGATACAAAACTCACAACCATTGGCCAAAGGGTGGCGCTGTAGCAATCCATTGAAAATGCTAACTTTGAACAGGTATAGCTCATGTTTGACCTACTACAGCCATAACACTTTTATACACATATGCGTCTCCTTATGCTGAACAACTTTGTCACTTACCAATACCTAAAATCCCAGCTGATAAAAAGTTAGTATGTTTTTATGAGCCAATGAATATTTGTTTTTCTGTGTTTTGTTATTTTCCGGCCAATCACAGTGCATCTTTTATTTGGCCAATCACAACACAAATTTTTTTGGAGGCCAATCACAGCGCGTCTTTAGTTTTCTTTTCGGCCAATCACACTACGTTTATTATTTGGCCAATCACAGGACATCCGTTTGTTTTTTTCAGGCGAATCACAGACTCCCTCTTTCCCAGAGGCACTTGCTTTGGCAATGTAAACGTTTGCTTCCTCATGTCAATAAAGCTCCTTTTAATTGAACTGATGTGCCTGCTCTGTGATTGGCCAGTAGTCAAATTGGCATGGCAGCGTGCTTTCCGCACTTCCTCACTTATGCACAATACTTTTTTACAGGTCGCGCCAATGAACTGCAGCGGCGAAAAGAAAAAAGTGATCCAGGCACTCAGAAGTTAGAAAGGGAGGAACAACCTTTATTTCATTATTCTAAAAAGCCGACATGTTTCGACCAGAAGCTGGTCATCATCAGGGCATACTGAGTACATCAGTATGCCCATCAGTATGCCCTGATGATGCCCTGATGATGACATCATCAGGGCATACTGAGTACATCAGTATGCCCTGATGATGACCAGCTTCTGGTCGAAACAGGTCGGCTTTTTAGAATAATGAAATAAAGGTTGTTCCTCCCTTTTTAACTTCTGAGTGCCTGGATCACTTTTTTCTTTTTGATGAATTGATCCCGTCGATCCAAGAGCACCACATTGACTTGTTTTTACTATTCGTATTCTCCGAAGAGCACCTGGTTTTCTCTCTCTCTCTCTGAACTGCAGCGGCGGTTGAGGTATCTATCTAGCTTTTTATATCTGTGAATCACAACGTGTCTTTTGTTTGTTTTTGGCCAATCCCAATGCATCTTTTTTTTTAGGCCAATCACAGCGCGTGTTTCGTTTGTTTTTTGCGGCCCCCGGATATTGAAAAGCCCGGACCTGTCGTTTCATATGCGGCCGGCTTCCGACTCAGACTCTGAATCAGAGAAGAACGTTTCCCATGAGGTACAACCTCCTGAGCCATAGCCGCTCCAGGCTAGGGAAAGTACTACGGCAACAGCTATGGGCTAAGGTGAAGTCTGAAGACGTGAGTCTTCAGATTACGACGGTAGATAGGGAGGGAGTCTGCCGTTCTAATTGCAATAGGGAGCTCATTCCACAGTTTGGAAGCCAGAAGGGAGGAGAGTCTGCTACGTGTTTTAGCGAAGGTTTTAGCGAAGGTTCTGCCAGCTTCCCCGAGTTGGTGAGCGGGAGGGATACAACCTCTCAGGCTTTGAAGATACGGCGGTGCCATACCTTTGCTTGCTTTGTAGGCCAACATCAGTGTTTTGTATTCTGTGTACTTTGTCATGTTCCCTCATTAACTCTGACATGCGTGTACACACACACACACACACACACACACACACACACACACACACACACACACACACACACACACACACACACACACACACACACACACACACACACACACACACACACACACACACACACACACACACACACACACACACACAACAAAAGGTGGAGTATCTGTGCACCTGCAAACGCCTGCCAGCGCCTTCCCAGCGCAGAGGAGACAGATGGGTACGCCGCCGAGCAGTCCCTCTTCACCAGGGTAGCCAGGAGCGTAAACACGTCTGCCCAACACATCCACACCGCAGCCTGGGCCTCCGCATCTTGAGGGAAGAGAGAGAGAGAGAGAGAGAGAGAGAGAGAGAGAGAGAGAGAGAGAAAAGGTGAGTCACAAACAATCTCACATGAAAAAGGGAGACAGAGAGAGATGCACAGGGGAAAAAAAACACCCACGCAGATGTAAAATATCCCACTAGAATATGCCTTTGTGTCAGAATGACAGAAATCTAGTTGCGAACATCTAGTTCAGTATTGTACTTGCAGCAAGAAATGCAAAAATAATGTCGAAAATAATTCACAGTAACCACTTTAAACCTGGCATCATTTGATTTGATTTGATTTTGGTAAAAGAAATACGAGTAACAGAATATTATCTTTGTTGGGTGGAAACCTCAAAACATTTCAGGATTCAAATCCAAAAATAGCGAAAGCACAAAACCTTGCTTGCAGATCTGCTACTTTAGATGCTTTTGTGGGACGTTGTAGCATGAAACTGTAGTATGATCAAGCATAGACAGACATCAATTTATCATACCATACATATCGATATTGATGGTGGATATTTTGTTGGTGGTGCCAAGGAAGGCGTATTGCACACTACGTGATCCTCATCATTTCATCGTTATTTCTCCCTAGCTTCGATCAAAGAGTCTATACAGAGTTTACTTTTTAGTTTATTCTATCTAAATTCATTTGGCATTACGGATTTACCCAAGTGGCTGGTATCCATTGTGAGGACTGTCACCCCATTGGCCAGCAGCGGCTTCAGGAACTCCAGCTGACCAATGAACTCCTGAGTCACCGTCACACATGACTGTAGCAACTTGGAGAAGCTGGATACATACTGAAGTAGGGTAAAAACCTATGGTAGACACATGTACACAAAACAAACGATGTCAGGTACACTTGCAGCACTCCACACATTAAATAAATGCGCACATTTGCAAGTATGTGTTAAGGCTAATGTCCACAGCCAGAAGCAACCAGGCCCGACCGAGCACTGACACCATGCACACTACATTATCAACCCTGTGGCATTTGCCGGCAGTGACTAATGATAGCATAACATTTGAGTGTGTGAGAGAGTGAGTGAGTGAGTGAGTGAGTGAGTGAGTGAGTGAGTGAGTGAGTGAGTGAGTGAGTGAGTGAGTGAGTGAGTGAGTGAGTGATAGTGAGTGAGTGAGTGAGTGAGTGAGTGAGTGATAGTGAGTGAGTGAGTGAGTGAGTGAGTGAGTGAGTGAGTGAGTGAGTGATAGAGAGTGAGTGAGTGAGTGAGTGAGTGAGTGATAGAGAGTGAGTGAGTGATAGAGAGTGAGTGAGTGATAGAGAGTGAGTGAGTGAGTGAGTGATAGAGAGTGAGTGAGTGATAGAGAGTGAGTGAGTGAGTGAGTGAGTGAGTGAGTGAGTGAGTGATAGAGAGTGAGTGAGTGAGTGAGTGAGTGAGTGAGTGAGTGAGTGAGTGAGTGATAGAGAGTGAGTGAGTGATAGAGAGTGAGTGAGTGATAGAGAGTGAGTGAGTGAGTGAGTGATAGAGAGTGAGTGAGTGAGTGAGTGAGTGAGTGAGTGAGTGAGTGTGCGTGCATGCGTGGCTGGCCTAGTACGTGCGTGCGTGTGCGTGTGTGTGGTGAGGGGGGCAGATTGTCCTCACCTGAATTTTGATGTCCTCCTTTTCTCCGGCTGAGGAGTTTGGATTCTTCAGCTCAGACAGACCTTTCTCTATGGGGCCTGCATCCACCAGACTGAGGAACAGAAACACAGTGGTTGTCGGGCGGAATCCTTGTGTGTACAAAAAAAGGTTACTTTTCTGGAAATGGAACGACATTTTTCAGAAATAGTGAAAATAGCGGATCTACAAGCTCGACTATTTTCACTACTTTTAGTTGACAGTGACACTCTTGCACGACGAAGTAGGACATTAACTGAAAAACATATTGAAATATGGAGATGGATTCTGCCCAACATCAGGTGTGGTTTCTAGTCCAGGGGTCTTCAACGTTTTCACTTTGACATCGTCCATGACTTAATGTACACTCCCTGGGTTATAAAGTCATCCAAGGGGAGTCAAGTCACATTATGATAGATTAGAAACCGGCAAGTTGTTAAGTGTAACAATACATTTTAAACACGATAAGATACGCATCACGATACATCGTTTACAATACGATACATGGAAGATATTGTTGGTTCATTCATGGCGATACCATACGTTTCGATTCAATGATTTAAAATCGATATAGTATCTATTTAGCAAAGAAATTAAATCTGTGAGAAACCTGTCAATAGTTCATGTTTTTAAGGGAAAAAATCTATTATTATGGATATAAATAAGTAAACGCTGTGATTCTCTAGCAAATACAGGGACATTATATTTCAACACATATGGACAAACCCACACCTTGACATGAACACAGAGATTACACACATTTATCACTAGACCAAGAGTAGCTATATGGAATGGAAAAGTAATTAAACCCATCCTTTTCATTTTCCTTCTTGAAATTGCTAAAACTACTTACCGGTAGTTTCCATACAATCAATTATTTCCACTGCAAAATGATTCGATACTGATTATCTGCATTGTAAAACGATACAGATACGATACCAAGCCAAAGCGGTACGATATTTTGCTTTTGCATATCGTTATAGTATACCATTGCAAATTCAAATAGATTTCGATTCAGTTACTATATCGTTACACCCCTATTGTTTGCATGTTTGAATATGCGACAACATCTGAAATATATAATAGCAATGGGTTAACACTTCCTGAAACTTGAAGATGCTTCAGAAAACACAGGCAGTGGTGCAAAAACTCAAAAACAGGCACAATTTGTTGTTTTGTTTTAACAATTAGTTCACATTTACAAGCTTGGGCTAATATGCTATTCAGTTATGGTTGAAGTAAAGTTAAATGTAATTTACGGGGCGACCGCTGGCCTACTGGTCCAGGCGCATACCACATAGGCATTGCCACATAGGCATGGATACCTGATGGTGTCGCTGGTTCGATTCCCGATCCGGACGACCTTTGCTGAATGGCTCTCCCCATCTCTCCCCCCATTTCCTGTCAGTCTACTGTCCTATCAAATAAAGGCATAAAAGCCCCCCAAAAAAATCTTTAAAAAAAAAAACACAAATAAGTATCCCCACTTACAAATATAATAAAATGCCCCCGTGATTTTTCTCAGGGGGGAAAAAATTGGCTGCAGACTGGCCTGTGTGTGGACTGAGCATGTGGGTCCTGACCTGGCCAGTGAGTGGAGGAGCTGACTGTGCCGGACTGCATCCAGGGTGAAGTCTGGCAGGACGAGCATCAAATTACCCAGCAGGCCACAGTGGGCTGCGAGGAGGTCGGGGGTTACCACGACGACAGGCTCCGCCGCCGAGCGCTCAGCCTGCCGGGAATCCTGGGAGATCACAGAGTCGCTGGTGTCCGTGTCACTCTGACCTGAAAAACGAGACAGAACAATTACAGGACAGTTAACCCTTTCCAAGCCACGGGGAGCCCCTTAATGTTAAAACCGTACTATATCGAACTTCCTAGGGGGGGAGGGGCAGCCAATCGTCTTTTCCCGTGCTTTCCCGTATTCACCGAAATAAATGATTTTCATCCGAAAATCGGCGATCGTCTAACCTTCCCTAGTCACCACTTGTGCATCGATAGCTCATGGCTGGGCTGAGATGAAGCAGAAGTGATGTCATTGGCCTTTCCTTTTTCAAGGCACATTACCCTATTCGGTTACTGTCTGTACCCTGGTGCTTCTACAGCAGCCATGCTAGGGGCTATGCTAGCGAAGATTTTCAGTTCTGCTCTTGAGTCACACATGGATTATTTGCGGGGACATTTACGTGAACGGATCGCGCACGCGAAACGCACGGGGAGATCGATGATCGGCCAAAACACCCATTCTATCCCAACGGAGATCGAGAAAATCACGGTGAGTTACTGACCTGGGGGGAAAAAAAAAGAAAAAACAACGGCGCTGTTCAAGATGGAGGGGCTGCGGGCTCATGTTTATAAACATAATATTATGTCTCGATCACAATACAATAATAGAAATTTCACGGCTAATCTACCAACCCCCATTCTATTTCGGCTTAGAAAGTGTTAATAATGAAGCCTTCAGCAGTGTTTTCACCCGCTGTGAAGGAAGGCTCCATGATGCCATGACCCCAGGATGAAAAACATCACACACACACACATTCCAACTTTATACTTTATTGTAGGTCTCATCACAGCAGAGAGACTTGTCTCTCCCTTGGCGAGCTTCCCCCATCCGCCCCAAACACCCATGTCCGACACACATTTATACATAGCCAGGAGATGTACAGAAAGGTAACAACATATGGGCACTCCTTAAATGGTCTCTATTCTATAGTCTCACACACACACACACACACACACACACACACACACACACACACACACACACACACACAGTCGGCATAATTTTGCCACCACAACACACACCCAAAAGACACCAGTGAACAATGTTTCTGTTTGAAATGAGGGAAACGGCGCTGGGAAAAGGGCTGTAGTTTATAATAATCTCTCGGTGACAAAATGGAAATGTCATTGGGCCTTGGAGCTAGACAGAAGCTCAAAGTTTAGAGAAAAAATAAATAAAAAGGGTAAACAAAGTCAAGGTTTATGAGGTTTGAGGTATTTGATTATTATGACTACAAAGCATGCATGCATGCACTGCACGCACACAAAAACACAGACACACACACACACACACTCTGTACCTTGAGTCATAAGTCTGCTGGCAGGCGAATCTTGTGAGCCAACGTTAACCAATGGGGAGAGAGCCACAGGCGTGGGAGGGCCTGAGCCCCCAATCTATGGAAGAGAAACATCACACTTAATCCGACTTAAAACAGGTTTACATTACTAGATCTTTATTAGGAGTGTGTGTAGTAGTTGTGGTTTCAGTAATCAGTACCCCTGTTGATTTTGGAATCGAAGTGCCTCCTGAGGGGATTATTTAAAACTGTGGCCATGATATTTCAGTAAGTCCAGTTCATAAAATAAAATGCGGCAAATAAATGTTTGTTTCTATTCGATAACAGTGCTAGTCACGTTTTGTATTTAATTTGGTTTAAAATTTTAGAGATCACCAGGTTCACTAAGTTTGCCAATGTTTTAGTTTTGGGTAGTTCTAGGGGCACACATACCCACATTTAAGAAACACTGAGTAGAAGACAAAACCTTTACTGACTGTATTGCAGTCAGATTCAGAGTCAAGAGTGTGCCATGTGTTTATATATGTGTGTGTGTGTGTAGGTGTGTGTGTTGCTCACCACAGTGCTAGAGGTAGAAAGGGAACTAGACGCTCTGCTGGTGTTGACAGCTGTTGCAGGGGGTGCGCTCGTCCAATATCTCAGCGAGTTCTCCGAATCTAAACATACAGATGCACAGATCAAGATCAAACACAACAAAACAACTTGTACATTATTCTGCTTTACACCGTAAAGCAATCATACAGTTTAACACCTGCAGGCATTGAAACCAAGGGTTGCCCACCTGCCCGTGGCAAGTACTTGTAAATAAAACCTTCGGGCAGGTGAAGTTTGCTTTCAGGTTGCCTGAAAATAGGAGCACTGTTTATCACTGTTTACCTATTGCTATTGCTAGTCTGGCCAATTCAAATATCTTGAAATTATAACTACTTAGTTTGGAGATCACTTGACTAGCGTTTTGACGACTTTGTCATTCACACTGCGGCCATCGCTACACCTGTCCCTTATTTATTTATTTTTTTGTGGATCTGCACTGATCTCAGAAATGGCCCCTATGGAATCCTCAAGACTGAAATCAGTCCCCACTCCCCAGGACGGAGAACTTTAACCCCTGCCGACGGTCAACTGCGACCGAGACTTTAGTGTCAAGCCTTGAAAAATCTCTCTCAACACAGATGGGACACAGCGTGTTCAGGGGCAAACAAACTATTCCAGACGCGTAAACAGACAGACGCTAGAGCAGGTTGTCCTAGTTCGACGTGTTAATACCCCGCCGACAGCAGGGGATCGTCAAACGCAACAATCACACTGACAGACAAGACAGCTAGACGGCACAGACAAGAGCCAAGTCAAAGCTTTTTACCCCCCGAGGTGCTCTCCTGTGGACTGGGGCCCCGGGTGGCGGAGGCGGGGGGCTGGAGGTGGAAGATGTACCTGCCAAGGTAACAAGCCGAGGCAGACAGAGCGACGTGCTGGAAGTACTGACAGTGATACAGCAGAGCCTGCAGGGCAGGCAGTCCCACCAGAGACACGCCAGACACCTCGTCATGGACACAGGGGTTCTGGATGGAGAGATGAGCTGGCATTAACCCGGAAAGACTGGGAACGCATCTGTGTCACATTATCTGTGTCACATTATTTTGTACTTTATCTATTCAATGAGACGAGGGACTCTTGCACACCTACAAGAGCGACAGGTGCGTTCGAGGACAGACCAAACAATGGTCCGGTCAAACTGAATAAGAAAAAACTCCATGCACGCCGTCTTCAAATGCAAAGAGGGGTTTAATTGGGAATCACAACGTTTCGGTTGTATTTAGACCTTCATCAGGCAATCTTTAGCAATTTATCTTTATACGACCGAAACGTTGTGATTCCCAATTAAACCCCTTTTGGCATTTGAAGACGTGTTGCGTGGAGTTTTTTTTCGTACTTTAGTTATTCAAAGAATAGCAGATCTACAAGCTAATCAAGCAAATCATAGTGTGGCACTTGGTGCCACACTATGATTTGCTCATTTTGAGAAGTGAAAATGTGTGCAAATCTTTGAATATATATAAATATTTTCAAAGCGAACATTTGCCACTCAACTTCTTTCTCGGGGTCCCTGGAACAAAATATTTTAAGATGGGGTCTGCGGTCAAATACCTATAATTCTAGGGGTCCTTGACATGAAAAAGTGTCATAACCACTGACATAGAAACATACGTTTTTTCAGAAAACCACTGGGATTTAGAAGACATTCAGGCCTTAAATTATAGACTTCCAGGTTTCTGTGGCAGATAGGAGTAGTGCACAGTGAGATGAAAGGGCAAGGAGAGGGTACAGCGAGGGGGTGGTGGGGGGTGGTCCGACTCAGTGTGAATCCTAGACATAAAATGTATAGAGTGGACATTTTCATTCATGACCATAGAAAATGGAGGCAATCAATCCACGGGGGCCTCTGTGATGTGTTTGCTTAATATTCATATATTCACGCGTAGATATAGAAATATGTGATACATTTCTATACGTATGGTGTGAATACTGCACTGCGTTGCAGGAGAGGATATAGACTAGAGGAAGACACTGAAAGGGGGTATAGTAGATGGGCAGAAGAGATGAAAGCACAGTGTGACTATTTTAATCCACGGTCCATAAAAAGCCTTTAAACTGTCTGGCAGGGGCACTGACCTGCCAGTGGGAGTCCTTGGCCTCCTCTGCGCTGGCAGGCATGGGCATTACCAGCAAGTTCTGCAGGATAAATGCTGCCTGGAGACACAGACACACACACACACACACACACACACACACACACACACACACACACACACACACACACACACACACACACACACACACACACACACACACACACACACACACACACACACACACACACACACACACACACACACAGAAAGTCAGAACATCTACAACACTGCCATCTGCCTGCGCTTGGCTGGAAAAACAAGAAAGTCCTGAAAGCATTTCGTTGCAGCTTGAAGCCTTTGACTCGGCTGTTTTGTACACCGGTAAAACATGCCGTCTTTCATTTTGTCAACTTGGTGCCCTGGTGCACAAACTTGGATGAGACAACTAGCAGCAATCAGTGCGTGACACATTTTTGGTTTTCTTATTGAATAGTGTTTCCCCCTATACACCCTATTTAAACTAGTAAGACGCCCCAAGGGTGAGAAGCTTCTCACACAAGGGTGCGTGCCGTGCGCATGCATGGGCGTGTGCATGCATCGGCCTGGGTGACAGCAGACTGCTGGGCGAGCACTGGTGCTTTGGCATGGGAACAACTTTGACCCAAAAAAGATTCAGACCTGGTTGGTTATTTAAGTTGGACAAAATGTGGCCATATTTTCCCAAATATTGAGATGACTAGGGATGGGCAATATAATCCATACGGCAATACATCACGATAGTTTATTTCCCGATACTGTTACTGTATCGATACTTCAGGCTGTAGTATCGCTATACTTTTGGAGAAAAAAAAACTTTGTTCCCATGCATAGAAACCAAAGGTAGAAGTCCGGTCGTGACACTCTCGCTCCGCACTCACTCTGCGCTCCGCTCAGGTTTGTCGATCAAAATAGTTTTTTCTTTCAGCCACTTAATAAGCAAGGTAATCATAGACATTGTTTTTATTTATTTATAAATAAATACAAGCATTTTGCATCCAAAACATTTTCTCCTTTGCCACAAGCGTTCCCATCACGGTAAAGAGCCTGCGGTAAAGTGAGACGACAGTAAGAGACTCGATGGAACGCTAGTCTAGCCTAATATGTTGCAAAAGATGCCATCTAAGTTTCCTTTTTATGTAGGCGTTGTCTTTTTAAATAAGACCAAGACAATATTAAATCCTGTTGGTTATTGATTAATCACCAGATTCGAGAGAGGGGGCGACTCAAGGCGAGTGTAGTTCATTCAGCCAAATTCGCCAATTCGTATCCTTTGACTGGCTGGTGATATAACTTAATGGACACAAGGTATTTACAGTATTGCGACCTGACTGTTACAATGAATAGCTGCACTGGCTGTCTGTTCGTTAGAAGCAAAATGGAAGTTCTATTCTCCATTGACTCCTGTTCTATGCTGTAACATAAAACAACAGCTGTATCTCTGAATAAGGTGTAAATAACACCGAAAAGACCAAAAAACTGTCTGTAAACAAACTGATCTCCTTCCTGTAATCGTCAGATTGCACACGCACGTGGCTTCCAGGGCTCTTCAAAATAAAACGACAGGTTATGGTGGCAGGCGTTGTGTTAAAAACACTTTGGGTTCATTTTAACGTCTACTGAGATTTCTATGTGCATCCGAGACCGTAAATCTGGTCATTTGATCAGACATATTTAAGAAATGCTTAACACAGCGGGTGCCCACGAGGTGTCTACACGCCAATCTCTTTGATGTCCCAGGAGGCCCACGACGCGTTGACGTGTTTACTGTATATACAGTATTAACTTTAAATCTCACCGTTACGTTGGGGCTGCGCCTGGATGTAGCCCATTAGCCGCTAGTCGCTTCGAGTCGACGCTGAGAGCATCGCACGGCCGTTTTTCTCCGTATACTCCAATGCATTTCCCCATCTTTAAAGCCCTTTATCTCCGATGTTTGTTTTATGGCTAAAACTCGCAAAATGACCAACTTTTGATCGGCAATGAACAGCTATGATCAACACTGTCCCATACAGTAAGTTACACAATAACATCCTGGCCCATACAGTAAGTTACACAATAACATCCTGTCTGCGCTCATGTGACCAAGTGACGTAATGACGCATGCATTGACGCAACAGGGCCTTGTATTCTTCTATGGAAGTCAATAGAGTCTCTCTGGGCACTTAGCTGGGGCTCTGGCGCCACCTTGTGGGCAGTCGATGTGTTAAAAATAGGACGTGGTTAAAAAGTTTTTTTTTTTAAATTAAAGCGGAATTCAAAAAATTTGACATCAGAGCCTTAAACTCATTGGGTATTTCTATGACTGCAGTGTGGAGTGGAGGGTTTCTGATGCCTCACCTCTCTGCGGACCATACTGCACTCCTGCTGATCCAGGAGCATGTTGAGCAGCGTACCCCACAGCCCCCCGCTGATGTTCTGACAGCTGCCAGACAGACCCTGGCACCCGCTGGGCACCGACGAGAGAGCCGAGGCCACGCCCAGACTGGAAAACCTTACCTGGGGGGGGGGGGGGGGGGGGGGGAGGGAGAGAGAGAGAGAGAGAGAGAGATGGAGTATATCGAGTGGGGGAATCGACAAGGAAGGGCAGCAGGAAATTGAGAAGTAGCACACACAGGGGCATCACAAGGGGGGGGGGGGGAGTTACTAGGGCCCAAGGTGGAGGGGGCTTAATTATTTTATACTTTAGCTATTGAAAAAGCTTGAAAAGAGCTTGCAGATGTGCTATTTTTGAAAAGTCGTGAAAATGTGTGCAAATCTTTGAATATATGTATTTTTTATGCAAATATTTGTAACTCAAATGTTGGCCGTGGCCAAATACATATCATTTTGGAGGTCCTTGACAATTTGGAGACAGAGAGAGAATTCTGGATGACTATTAGTAGCTGTCATGCATGCACTTTTATCTTTTTCTGCTCGTGAGCTCAGACTTTATTCTTAAAGGTTTCATTAAAGGACAAGATGAGTGTTGAAAATTATTTCATTTACTTCTTTCTATTGTTTTAGAGATTTTTATTTCAGTGGCTGGGGGCATGCGTACAAGTGGCTAAATATGTCATTTTACACAGAATAAGCCCATTCCCAAGATACAACGCAACCTTTCATGGCTGGATGTGACTTGGGGCTAGAAGTGTTACTGTAAATAGCAATAAAGAAACTGCTGGCTTATTGTGTCTAAAAAGACATATTTAGCCACTTGTACGCATGCCCCCATGCGTACGCATGCCCCACATTTTAGCACGGTAAACGCGATAAAACAATAGAACGAAGCAAATGAAAACATTTTAACACTCACTTTTTCTTTTCTCTAATTATCTAAAATATGAACCCTTGTTGTAAAAAAACAAAGTTGTCCTTTAAGTGACAATTTAAGAACTTTTTAATACCTCTGAAATGACAAATTAAACATTGGCCAAACTGTCAAATATTAGAGGCAGGAATTGTGAAAATAGCCGATCTACATGCTCACAACGCCTCGTAACGCTAGGCGTTGTGAGCATGTCGATCTGCTATTTTCACAATAGAACCATGTTATACAAAATGTACTGCCTCAACTCTTAGTGTTCGTCAGGGTAATATATGATTATTTTGGGGGTCGCGGCCTGAAAAGGTTGAGAACCACTGCATTAGGCCACAGATCCCGATAAGACAAGATTTTAACTGGGACCCCAATCTAAATGTGAGAATGCTGGTCAAGCCACACCTCTGCATCTCGATCCACCCACAGTGGGATGAGCCAGGCCAAACCCATCGGAGAACCGCTAGTCTCTTCCGATCCTGCTTCCTGCGCCAAAGACCACTGGGAAATGAAGTCCTGCAGCACAGACAATGACATGAGTACAGGAAAGAAACGTTTTCACCTACAGAGCAGAACATTGTTAAAGACGGGGTGAAATCAAAAACATGTTTTTCACACTTTTAGAGCATATCTGTAGTGATATGGCCATACCTAACACTAGATGCCAAAAAAATAGAAAATAAACAATTTTTGTGTATATTTATATCAAAGGTCCCTAAATAGGCCATTCTTAATTACTTCCTGTGAACAGAAATTCAAAAAGTGATGACATAGATAGAGTTTTTGAATATAAATGAACCTTTGATTACATTCACCTGTTTGTTTCCCATTGCTGGCTCACATTACTCCCATTACTCAGATTTTAAATCCCATCGCGCCTGAAGGGCTGGTCCCCTCGGATAGGTTCAGAAACACACAGGCTTCCTTTTCAAACTGAAACTTCAAAATAAAATACCCAAAATAGCCATTTCATTGGGTCTTTAAGCCAGGTGAGGCCTCTGGTACAAAAAGCAATTACATGACAGAAAGGCCATGTTGTGACACAACGTACTGGATTTCATCACTGGAACTAAATAACGAGCTAAAAGGACCAGCACCTTATTAGCACTAGGGCTACAGCTATCGATTATTTTCATAGCAATGTTTTTGGAGCGGTAGCACTCCGTCGCCTTAGCGTGAGTGTAGGTTACTATGCGTGTGGGTGGGTATGTAGCCTGAGCATGAGCTGCAATAACGCTGGTGACCAAGTGGCGCTGTTGCGTCACACGCACGCATCCACAAGCAGACGCACACGCACACACCCCGCTCACTTCAAACTTGGGTTTTAGCAAATAAGCCCATATCTATTTTCAATATTTCAATTTTTTCAAATATATATAATTCTTTTATATATATTTTTTATATTTCGATTTTTTGTATATTTATTTAGCTATTTTTTATATATCAACAAATCGATTAACAATCCATACACGAGTATCCATGAGACAGCTACAGTCCACAGAAAATGGGGCTGTCGAGCGATGTAGGGAGAAAGTAGCCAGAAAAGCCAGACCTTTGCAACCAGATACAACGGCTGTGAATGAGGAAGTGAAAGTCGGGCCGCATCGCGGCCGAGTTGCATCATGGTATACTGTGTATGATGTTTTTTCGCTCACCAGCGGTCACCGCAACACCCATTTACCTGGTTACCATGATAACCAGCTAAGACGTCCCTAGACGTGATAACTGCACCACGGTAATTCTTATCACGTTCCTGGACATTTTTGGCATCGGAAGTGTTAAGTGTTGGCTAAAATTGCCAATCTAATAGCTCACAAAGCACCGCATCGAGACATGTTGTGAGCTTGTAGATCTGCTATTTTAGCTTTTTTTTAGGAAAACATGTTTAAGTACAAGTTCCAAATTCTGAGTACAACCACCTGAGCAGGACCCAAAATAGGCTCTGAGAACCATCTCTAAAACAAATCCGGTGACTGGTGACGAGTGCTCAAATGTTCTCCATACTCACATTATCCTTGCTCTGTGCCTTCATCTCGTGGGACAGGTGAAGCAGGCACATGACGGCGTTCTTGGTCACACCTTTCCCCATGAAGGACATGGCGTTGCCACCCCACTCCACGTAGAATGAAGAGATCACCTGAGAGTGAGAGAACAAGGAAGGAACCACAATATTGGATGCATATTGAGGTAAAAAAAAAGCATCACAAATAATGCATCCATTCGCATCAGTGCATATAATGTTAGTCCTTAACCCATATAGGCCTAGAATTATTGAATGCTTTAACTATTGAAAAATAGCAGATATAAAATCTCACAGCGCGCTGTGAGCTTATAGATCTGCTATTTTTTCTAATCATGAAGATTTGTGCAAATCTTTTAATATATATATTTTTAACACTTTGCCGTCCGAAATAGAATGGTTGTTGGTAGATTAGCCGTGAAATTTCTATTATTATATTATGATCTGAACCGCATTCATTTTACCAGACATCCAGCGCTATATCACGTGGTCTTCATCCCCCATTACCATTCCGCGATCCGGGTTGTTTTACTCACCCCAGTTCCCAGTGAAGTTCTCAATCTGCATTGGCTTAGAGTGGGAGATTCGGCTGACGCATCATGTCCCCGTGCGTTTCTCGTGCGCGATCCGTTCATGTAAATGTCCCCTCAAATAATCCACGTGTGACTCAAGAGTAGAACTGAAAAGTTTTGCTAGCATAGCCCCCAGAACGGCTGCAGTAGAAGCACTTGTGTACAGACAGTAACCGAATGGGGGAAGGTGCCTTGGAGAAGGAAAGGGCCATGACATCACTTCTGCTTCATGTCAGACCAGCCATGAGCTATCCATGCACGAGTGGTGACTAGGGAAGGTTAGACGATCGCCGATTTTCGGATGAAAATCATTTATTTCTGTAAATACGGGAAAGTACGGGAAAAGACGAGCGGCTGAGACCCCCCCCCCCCCCCCCCAGGAAGTCCGATATAGTACGGTTTTAATATTAAGGGGCTCCCCATGGCTTGGAAAGGGTTAAAGGGAACATTTTTGTAACTCAAATATTTGCTTCTGGGGGGTCCCTGATACAATATTTAGAGATGGGGGTCCATGGCCAAATACATATCATTTTGGGGGTCATTGACATAAAAAGGTTTGAGCACAGCCGAAATAGAAACATATCTTTTTCAAAAAAACCTTAGAAGGATTCAGAAGACACTTCGGGTCAAAATATTCAAAGAATTTTATTGAGATGTAGGAAAGGTGAGAGGGACAAGAGGGACACCGTGAGTAATGACGTAATGTTGTAGTTTTATGACTTAAAAAGACTACACCGCGGTGGATAGCTTATCACCGCGGTGCCTACTATGATAGGGAAGAAACCACTTCAAGTAGTTGCGACCGTAGGTCGCATTTACTACCAAAACCTCCACCGGCTGTCTGTCAGTGAGTGAGTCAGTGAGTCACACTTTTGCCCTGCTCATATCTCCACAACCGTTGCCCCCATCCATGCCAAATTTTGCACACACACTCCTTGACTGCCAAACTACAACCTCCAAGGACCCCCGGAGCCCCAGGGACCCCCAGGTCCCTGGGGGACCCCCAGATGTAAAAACATGACCAAATGTGCTCACACGTGACACGTCACACTTTTTCCCTGCTTATATCTCCGCACCCGTTGACCCGATCCATGCCAGATTTTACACACACACACACACACACACACACACTCCTTGCCTGCCAAACTACAACCTCCAAGGACCCCCGGAGCCCCAGGGACCCCCAGGTCCTTGGGGGACCCCCAGATGTAAAAAATGACCAAATGTGCAAAAATGACCAAATGACCAACCCAACGGGGCTGCTCACGGGGAATTCCCGGGGACCACCGACTCCTGGTGCTCCAGAACGGATGCAAAAGTGGTGGCGCCCCCAGTGGAGGACCCCCTGCCACTGCAGCGCACATAAAATGCCGTAACTCGGGCTAGGAGCGTCCGGGAGAGCCGGGGCCGGTACCTATTCGTCCGCCAAGGCAACGCGGAGACCCCACACCTCATTTCTCACACAGCCCTATTCTAGCGCCACCTTCAGGACGATTTTTAAAACACATTTTTGGACACTGCTCCTACCGTTTTTGCCCTAAAATCACGAATATCACTACACAGCATGTCTACACTCATGTCATCAACATGGATCAGGAAGATTTTGGAAAAACACATTTTTGCCCTATTTGTGGAGATAAGCCACCTACGGTCGCTTATCTCCCGATTAGGGAGTCTTACTGGTATTAAAAGTACACTGCAGTCGGCGGTTATGATGACGGAAGTGTGACGAACATGTGAACATTGTTACATAGGGGTGTAACGATACATTTTAATAGCGATTCGATACATATCACGATACATGGTTGACGATACGATACATGGACGATATTGGTTCATTCATGGCGATACGATACGATTCGATTTAATTATTTAAAATCGATATAGTAACTATTTAGCAAAGAAATTAAATCTCTGTGAAAGGTGTAGATAGTGCAGGTTTTTAAGGGAAACATGTATTATTATGGATATAAATAAGTAAACACAGTGATTATCTGCCAAATACATGGACATTGTATATTGACAAAACTGCACCTTGACATGAACCCAGAGATTACACACATTTATCGATAGACCAGAGTAGCTATATGGAATGGAAAAGTAATTAAACCCCTCCTTTTCATTTTTTCTTCTTAAAAATGCTAAATACAATGCACAAGTAGGTAGTATCGATACAATCGATTCTTTGCACTGCCGATTCGATACGATACAAAATATAGACGTTCAGCCAAATTTTAATTACCGCTCAATGTAACACTTATTTCTTTACTTTCTGGGCCTGTGCAATACAAAATGTCATACCTAAATACCTCCAAATACCAAATATCTACATAGCTATGATTGAATATGTCTATGGTTTCACACTTGTTATTTTATATTTTCAAGTGTAGCAACAGAAAAAAACAGTGAACGCTCTTATTTTAAATTCCACAGACCATAAAACAGAGCACGCTGGCCACATTCAGGTGTTTAGACAGTCACAGAAATCTCATGTTGTGTTTATAGACGGTTGCGTCCCCTCCCAAATGAGCACTTGCCCGGTCGGGCAACCTGAAAGCAAACTTCACCTGCCCGCAAGGTTTATTTACCTGCCGGGGGCAGGTGGGCAAGCCTTAGTGTCAATGCCTGCAGTAAGACTAATCGGGAGATAAGCGACCGCCAATCAGGAGGGAATATGGGAAAATGGGACAGATCCATGTTGATGACATGACTTTAGAGATACTGTGTACCGCTTTGCGTGATTTTAGGCCAAAATCTGTAGGAGCAGTGTCCAAAAATGTGTTTTGCAAAAATCGGCCTGATGATGGCGCTAGAAGAGGGCCATGTGAGAAATCAGGGGCGGAGGTTGTGATTTGGCATCCAAGGAGTGTGTGTGCAAAGTTTGGCATCGATAGGGCCAACGGTGGCGGAGATAAGAGTATAGGGACAAAAGTGTGACGTGACGTGACAGACAGACGGAGAGACAGCAATTGGCCATGTTTGGTGGACGGAAGCTTGACAGGGAGGCGAGGGTGATATTTCTGGGCATCATGAATGTGTGAACATTGTGTAGATGCCAGCATTCGATGAAAATAGCAACTCTACAAGCTCACAACACATAACGTTAGCACTGCACACACACTAGGCCTGTCAGAATGAAATTCGTTTTTCGACTATAATTCGAATATTAAAGAAATGGATGAAAGTCGAATACTTCAATTACTATTTGAAATGAAAAAAAAAAAAAGTTTATATAAAAAAAAAAAGTAAACGAAAAACGTTTTTCCTGACCTCCCATTGCGAAAATAAATGCTTTCATCAAGTCACAAAAGATCAACAATTACGTGTGTACATGGCAGAGAAAGTTATGCCACAGCACTTTGTGTGTGTGACCCCCGACACATCGCTGCAGTCCGGAGCTCTCCTCTGCCCCTCTCGTCTCCTTTCTTCATTGTATTAGCTGGTTAGCTACTTGGCTATTTCTCCTGCTGTTTCCAAGCTTCAGTTGAAAGTAACATTTAAGAAACTTATGACAACAGCGGACAGCCAAAGACTAATGTAATAGTTGTCTGTCAGTAACGTAGAGGAGCTGGCTTTTACGCTCTGCTCTGCAGCCTCTGCTCCAGTCCTCTCTCTCTCCGCACTGCTCGTCTGTTACAGAGAATCGGAGACACGCAGCATGCTGTCTAAACAAGCAATTTAGCTGCTAGCCACGCCTCCAGACGATCTACAAGCCCACAGCCCGTCGATGATGCAATGTAGTTAGGGCTTGTAGCTTAGCTTTTTTCCCCAGCCTGTTATAGCATCTGAATTTGCGCAAACAATGTGCTTATTATTTTACAACTATACATTTTATTAAAAAAAAAATATATATATATATATAAAAAATGTAAAAAAAAACTTTAAAAAAAACTATACATTTTATATATTATATAAACTATTCGACTATTTTCGAAACATTATAAAAATGAATGAATGAAATTCGAATGGGATTTTAGAGGCAAACTGACAGCTCTACCACACACCACGCGCCGCAGGGCCACCCCCCCGCTGGCTCCAAACCGCATAGGCAGAAGGGCCCCAGAGCCAGCCCAAGACCTCACGCCCCCCCGATATAAATTAGATATTTCCCCCATTTCAGTTCAAACGCCTGTGATCTATTTTGCATCCTCTGAGATAGACGCCCATTTGCTGCAACCTTTCCCAGCTAAAGTTAGCCATTCAGGGTTCCCACACATTTTTTCCAAAACTTTTCCAGAATATTTAAAGCAATTTCCAGGCCTATACAAGTCTTTCAGAGCAATAATGAGTCTCTTACTCTTTTGAGTAATGCCCAAAGACAGGCAATGTAGCAAAAATAAAGCATAGAATGGTATTATGGAAACAATAAAGCATAGAATGGAACCAAATGGACCCATACAGACAGTTATGTCGGCCGTGCATGTTTGCATCAAGCGACAGCTGCGAGCACCTAGACTGAGGGTGGCGAAGCACCTCCAGAATTTGCTGTGTCTTTTAGATCTTTTAGCATTTGTAGCACATTAGTCAGCTTAGCAGAGTTCAGGCGAGGAGACTAACCTCAAACGTTTCACTGAGATTGTCATGCGACTGTGAGTCCCAGCATCTTAATGAAGGTTAAACACAACAAGGTTAAATACAACTGAGACTAATTGCTTTGCCTTGCCTTCAAAAGGTTGGAGGGCGGGTGGACGGGGGTGGGTTGCCATTGGAGAGCAGATGAATAGACTAAGAGGTTGTGGCCCGAGCCCGAGGGAGAGAAAGGGCGACGCAGAGTGGACAGGGAAGTGAGAAACATGGCAGGGGAGTCGCACCAAATTCTGGGCCCTGTGTACAAGGATTCACTGCGGGCCCCCCATGAATGTTCTTCATAGGGGAGGGGGTTTAACCCATTTAGACTGGGAACGCATTATTACGCGTTATTTTGTGCTTTAACTATTGGAAAAATAGCAGATAGATATACAAGCTCACAGCGCAGCACCGAGTGCCGCGCTGCGAGCTCGTAGATCTGCTATCTTTGAAAAATCTTTGAATATTTTTGAAAAATCTACGTTTCTATGTCAGTAGTGCTCAAACCTTTTCATGTGAAGGACCCCCAAATTATATTTATTTGGCCACGGACCAATATTTAGTTCCAGGGACACCCAGAAGCAAAGTTTTAGTTACGCTTAAAAAAAATACATGCTGTATATTCAAAGATTTGCACACATTTTCACGACTTTTCAAAAATAGCAGATCTACCAGCTCGCAGTGAGCTTGTATATCTGCTATTTTTCAATAGCTAAAGTATAAAATAACTAAGGCCCCCTCCACCTTGGGCCCTGGTAACCCAGTCCCACTTTCCCCCCCTTGTGACGCCCCCTGGTCTGGTATTCAGAGTGGCACGTTGACAAAGCGCGTCCCTCTGCTGGAGAAGAAAGGAGTTTGGGACTACGTAATGCTGATCCATGCGCGCCGGGCCCCCCATAAAAGGCGATCTGAACACGAGCTGACAGACAAAACCCGCTGCTGTGGCTTCCACGGGGAGCTCTCTAAGTGCTGAGCAGGAGTAAAATGTTGGACACCCCTGCGCTTATGGCTGCTGTGTAAGCTAGTTTGCGGCGCGTTGCGCGAGTCTGTTGTGGACCGCTGAGTGACAGAGCAGATGGAATCGGCAAGGTTGATTATGCTCATCACACGCCTCGGGGTGCTGCGTTTCCAATCGATTCCATTTTTTAAACCGATTGCGATTCATGTCCCGTAACCATGTTTTGGCTTGGTTTTAATTAATTCCACTGACAGTACCCACTGTGTGTTTATTTTCTGCAGGCATTTTGAGTAGGGGAATTGTAATACATGCACACGCACGCACACACAAACACAAACGCCTACCTCCAACAGGCCGCAGAGGTACTTGGAGCAGAGGGCCATGGAGTCCAGCTCTGGGCAGTGGACGCTCCAGCCGGGCCGAGCTGTCAGACTGACCATGCCCAGCAGAGTCCTCTCCAGACTGGGAAGGCCGTAGAAACGCGGGGCGTCGGAGACCCGCAGGCACTGGAGCAGGCGGGCCGCCAGCTGGCTCCTGAAGGGGCCTGCGAGAGCCAGCGATAGCCTGGAGAGACAAGAAAAGAGACAGAGTCAGGGAGGGAGGGAGAGAGAGAAAAGAGAGACAGACAGAGTACTTTTTTCCACTACTATATTATATCTCAGTTTTATTGCCAACAAACACAGAGAGCCATTGATACTTTCCCATAGTATTCCCCCCAGCCCTAGGTAACTAACTATAGTACTCTAACAAATCACAAAAGTAAAATAATGGACAATATATCGGCCAAACCTATCGGCCATGCTCTAATTAGGTATGCACCGATATCTTATCGGTATCGGGTCCCGATATGACTTACCGGTAATTAAGTTTGGGATATCGGATAACGGACACAACGTCACTGATCCAAGTCACAGATAAAAAATTATAATTAAAAAAAGTCTCTGGCTTATAAATATACAATATAATCACGCAAGTGTAAGCCCTTAACCAAACGTTTTAGCATATACTTACTAAATAAACGATATCCCACAATCTTTTTCGTCGCTCCTCCACTATTGAGACGAGACATGAGTTACCAATTGCATTTTGCAGTCAGCTGCACTGACTGCACTCTGTTATTTGAACTGAAGCCTATCTTACATTTAATAAATGGCTTTAATTGAAAGGTGATGCATTTTTTTTATACTTGCTATGTAGCCTACTGTATCGGGTATCGGTAAAGTATCGGGAAATATTCAAATGAATATATCGGATCAAAATTGAAAAAAACTGTATCGGTGCATCCCTAGCTATAATGTTACCTTGCCTTGTTACCAACATTGACAATGAGGACGTGGCCTTATATGTTCTGACAATACTTATAACAATATGTGAATAGAGTTAAGATGCATGCCTGTAATTTGTTGGTTTGATGGTTCCTATTATCTTTATTCTGATCCCTGATTTCAGCAGAGAACTACTTGACTGGCAACGACCTGTAAAATGTGTTTTAATGCTTTTCTCCAGTGAGATCATGTAACAAACTTAGAAATACTGTGCTGCCCTCGCAACACGTGCCTATGTGTAGCTAGACAGCTAGTTAACAGTTCTGGGATCCTCCAATAAAGAGACAAGGTTTGACTTTTCTTGTATTTAGTGAAGTCTCTGCAGAATTTTGTAAAACTGAAACAGTACAGAAAATAGAAACACACATACAATGAATTAGTAAACAGGTCCAAAATATACACTGTAGTGTGAGAAATAATATACAGTACATACAGTACTATTTGCATTTAAACTAGTTACACAATGTTCCAAACACAGAATATTGTCACTGCAGCAGGACAGGCTAGCATGAAATGCAGAACACAAGTGCTTACACACTTATCAAACCAAACAATTAAACCAGCTTGCACAGAAAAGATTCAAACATCAAGTTTGACATGAAATGCAGTTGTTACACCAATTAACTACAACTTAAATGTACTTACAGACAAATAATGTCCAAGGCAAAAACGTTTTAAGAAGATTCTCAGCAGACCATGTGTACAGCTCACTTGTTTACTGGAGAAATGCTGGCTCTACTGACTTAAGTTTCACTTTCGCTTTGACTTTATACCCTTTTAGCCTAACCACTAGATGGCAGTACAAACCATAAGAACTGATACAATGAACTTCACTTTTACCTTGACTTGACATATTAACTTATTAAATGACAGAAATATTTATACCTTTTTAAACTTTGATTTTTAACCAATCTGCCGTTGCGAAGGCAGCACACTCCCCGCTTTGGTACAATAACATTGTATCAATACAAAAATATCAACCTTAAAGGAAAGTCCTTGGACGCAAGTAGCAACATAAGAGTTCTTTCATTAAGTCTCCTCTGACAGGAGGACTACAATCTCTGACGCTGACCTCAGAAACACCTTGACAACTGTCTTTCAGAGCTTTGGTGAACTTGTCAGTTTGCATGAATTCAATCAGCTCAGAGTGTGACCATTTTGCAGCACATTTGCTTTGTAGACACTGACCTCTGATGGTTTGTGTACTGTCTCCAAGCACACTTCACCCACGATGACCCAACCTAGGTCTAGCCGCTGTGCGTAAGGAGCATTGTGGGTCCCGTTTATTTGCTCACGCACCTTGTGCACCCTTAAGATGTCTCTTCCTAAGAGCAGGAGGATTGGAGCGTCTGGGTCCACGGGTTGAATCTTCTTAGCAACTGGCTGTAGGTGGGAATGATGGTGTGCAATTTCTGGTGAGGGTATTTCTGTCCTATCGTCAGGTACCATGTCACACTCGATTAGGGTTGGTAGAGGAAGCTGTAATGTTCCATCAACAGACTCGATGATGAAGTTGCTGGCTCTTCTGCCTGATGTCTCTGTTCTCCCTGAACAGGTTCTCAGTGTATATGGAGATGAATTGGCCTTGACTTTGAAGAGGTCAAAGAACTGTGTCTTGGCAAGAGACTTGTTACTTTGCTCATCGAGCACCGCATACATCTTAATAGCATTCTCTTTTTTCCCTGCAGGGTACACTTTAACCAAGCAGATCTTGGAACAGGAGCGTGGGCTTTCTCCACTTACACATATCTCTGTGCAGCTTGAAGTGACTGAACTCTCATTTGGCTCCCTGCTGTCCGCCTTGTCAGCCTGGATACTCTCTGTAGCTGCTGGAGGAGGAGGACCTGGATGCAAGGCAGAGATGTGTTTGTCACTATTGCACTCGAAGCACTTGATAAACACCTTGCAGTCTTTTGCTGTATGTTGTGTGGACCCGCAACATCTGTAGCAAATGCGGTTCTCTCTAAGGTACGCTTTGCGCTCTTCCATGGGTTTGCCTCTGAATACTTTACACTTCTTCAGTGGGTGGGGCTTATAGTGTATAGGACATTGCCTGTCTGGTTCCGTCAATTCCTGTTGAGCTGGAATGGTTTCACTATCATCTGACGATTCTTCATCAACATCAGTTTTGTGTGCGCTTATAGCGGCTTTCCAGCAAGACTTTGCAGGTTTCTCTGTTTGTGGTGTACCATAACTGTCAGGGGTGGGAGAAGAGAAGCTTGGGTCATTCCTCACCTTTGCCTGGTTCCTCACGAACCTGGAGAAGACACAGAAAGGTGGAAATGCCACTCTATTCTCCTCTTTGTACTTGAATCCCAGAGCTGTCCATTTCTCCTGGAGGCTGTATGGGAGTTTTTCTACGATGGGTTTTACCCCACGAGCAGTATCCAAATATGAGAGGCCTGTTAGGTAACCATCCTCTTTGGCACACTCCAATTCCAGCAGAATGTCGCCTAGTTCTCTTAGCTTGATATTGTCTCTGTTATTTAGTTTTGGGAAGTTGTCAATCTTTTTTAGCAATGCATCCTCGATGACCTCTGGTGCCCCATAACATTCTTCAAGGCGTTGCCAAACGGTGTAGAGGCCTGCTGCGGGTTTGAGAACGTATACAGAGCGAATGGTTTTCGCTTGTTCTGATGACTCAGGTCCGAGCCATTTTGTCATCAGGTCCAGTTCTTCCCTGGCGGACAGATTCAAGTCCTTAGTTGCACTGTGAAAGGACGCTTTCCATGACATGTAATGTTCAGGTTGATCGTCAAATTGAAGCAGACCTGAACTCACCAATTCTCTGCGCATCAGGTATCTGGCAAAGTCTTGTGCACCTGGAGGCTCAGGTGAGTAGTAGTCTTTAGCTGGATTGTCTGAGTGCTGCGGAAGATTGAGGTAAGTCTTAGTTGGTTGTGTGATTTTTGTTGGCACTTCTTCTTTAATTTCAACACTTCCATGCAGGGGACCTTGGTCGCCAGGCACGTTAGGCGAGTGCCTGGGAAGCTGCTGCTCTTTAGTATTTTGCAGTGAGGGGTGAGGCTTCTGAAGAACAGATGACGTTGTCGCTTGGTTTGGAAGCTGGTGCACTTTAGTATGTTGTGTTGAGGTGAGAGGCTGCTGAAGAACAGATGACATTGTCGCTTGGTTTGGAAGCTGCTGCACATACTCTCTAGTGCGTTGTGCTGAGGTGAGAGGTTGTTGAAGAACAGGGACTTCCTCGTCTTCCTCCCCGCTTTCACTCTCTTCAGCTTCCAAGTAGGCTGCGGCTTCGGCGGAGGCAACAGCAGCAGCTTTCTGTGACTGGAGAATGTAGAGGTTGGCGTCGACTTCAGCTCTTTGTTTGTCACATGCAGCCTTTTTCCTCCTCGCTGCAGCCTCAAACTCAGCTACTTTCATGCTCGCTGCAGCCTCTTGTTCAGCCTCTTGTTCATCAAGTTCAGCCTTGTGCCTCATCGCTGCAGCTTGTTTTTCAGCAAATGCCACTTCAGCCTGAGCAGCCTTTGCCTTAGCATGTGCTTTTACATATAATAAAGATACTGTTGAGGATCGTGATGACTTACTGGATGCTGTAGAGGCTGTTTTAGATTTAGATTTAACTGACTTGAATGACTTGTGAGAAGACTTGATAGAATCTGCTTTGGGTACCTCGTGCTCCTCCTGCTGTCTGGTTAGTGTGGGGAGTTCTGAGGCCTCCTCCTCCTGCTGTCCGGTTGGGAGGTCTGTGGTCTCCAACTCTTCTTGTTTATCCTCAGCCTCCACTGTATAAATCCTTCCTGTGCGTGTACTCATGATTGCTGATTATAATCCTGTGTGCTTGAGCCCGCTGTGCTTCTTGTCTTTTTACTGTGCTGCCCTCGCAACACGTGCCTATGTGTAGCTAGACAGCTAGTTAACAGTTCTGGGATCCTCCAATAAAGAGACAAGGTTTGACTTTTCTTGTATTTAGTGAAGTCTCTGCAGAATTTTGTAAAACTGAAACAGTACAGAAAATAGAAACACACATACAATGAATTAGTAAACAGGTCCAAAATATACACTGTAGTGTGAGAAATAATATACAGTACATACAGTACTATTTGCATTTAAACTAGTTACACAATGTTCCAAACACAGAATATTGTCACTGCAGCAGGACAGGCTAGCATGAAATGCAGAACACAAGTGCTTACACACTTATCAAACCAAACAATTAAACCAGCTTGCACAGAAAAGATTCAAACATCAAGTTTGACATGAAATGCAGTTGTTACACCAATTAACTACAACTTAAATGTACTTACAGACAAATAATGTCCAAGGCAAAAACGTTTTAAGAAGATTCTCAGCAGACCATGTGTACAGCTCACTTGTTTACTGGAGAAATGCTGGCTCTACTGACTTAAGTTTCACTTTCGCTTTGACTTTATACCCTTTTAGCCTAACCACTAGATGGCAGTACAAACCATAAGAACTGATACAATGAACTTCACTTTTACCTTGACTTGACATATTAACTTATTAAATGACAGAAATATTTATACCTTTTTAAACTTTGATTTTTAACCAATCTGCCGTTGCGAAGGCAGCACAAATACAAATGAAAGAAAAGATTCCGTTTGCGTCAACATCCTACGGTACATCAACTCAACGCAACACTTCTCCTGCAGTTGAACAAACAACTGGCTTCAATCACTCCTTTAAGGATTCAGATTATTATGAAACATTTATCCAGCGCCCGCAGGCGGCCTGAATAACTTTACATGAGCGTGCGGCCATTCTCCACTTACACACACAAGGTGCAACAATCCCGACGCTTTCATTCAATTTTTTATGAGGAAAAATCGATCCATTACAGACGGAGAGTAAAATCGGGGCATAATTAGTGGGAGATGGTATTAAAAAAAACATAAATAATCCTAAATCAATAGAGCTTCCATGACCCCACGGTACTGTCGGTGAGCAGGTCAGCGCTGTGTAAATTACCAACAAAGCCCACATAACGTCCCACTTGTCTTATTAGAACGGGACCCGTAAACATACACTTTTCAATCAAATTCTAATGAGCCATCTCAAGATTTTATGGCTTTAAAGGCTTTTAATTATTTGAATTTCACATCCATCATTCAGCCTTCAAGGCTCTGTGAGCAGACGTGGCCAAAGGAAAGGCAAAGCGATGAATGCCAAGTGGCAGGCAGGCCCCAGTTCAAATATGATTATTTTGGGGGCGTGGCCTGAAAAGGTTGAGAACCACTGCACCAAGTCAAGAATTGTTGTGTGTTTCTGTGAGAAAGTCTACCTGTCAGTGGTTCGTTCTAGGCAGCGGAGTAAGGTGTTGAAGAAGCCGGTGAGTTCTCTTTGCAGTCTCTGGCCGACCTGGCTCCTCAGCTCCTCCGGTTCCGTGGGACTCGGACCGGGTCCCGCCTGGCTCTCTACACCCAGCAGCAAGTCTAGGAGGGACGCCGTCTCCTGGTGGAACCAACAGATTGGTGGTATGTATGAGAAGAATAGCTGATGGGACTAATACGAGTGATGTAATTCATCCATTTGTTAATAATCCCGCATTTGTTCCCCCGTCTATTTTTTTGCAAAAACTCCATTATCTCCGCTCCTTTGTTTAAACATCTACCCCCACCTCCCTCATTGCATGCCTCATTGCACGACGTGCATGATACAGTTAGTTACTGCAAGCAGAGAGACAGCTGTTCCCCAAACAGCTCAGTAATTACACCACACAAAAAAGATGAGAGACGAAAGATGCTCCCCCCCAGTGGGTGTTAGGCAACAAGCAGAACATACTGTCTAAGTCAGGGGTCTTCAACATTTTCAGTCCAAGGACCCCTTAGTTGAGAGGGAGATGAAGCAGGGACCCCCCACAACCTGTTAATAGATTCTATATACTGTAGTTTCATCTTTTGACAGCACAATCATCAGTGTATTTTGGATTTGTGTCAATTTGTGTTTTCAGATATTTAACCACTTGAACTGTCAATACTTAATAAACTTGACCTTTCACTCTCTAATTCAGTGTTTCTCAACCTTTTTTCTGCATGGGCACACTTCTCATGTCCCAAGAATCCATGGGCACACCAACATAATACAGGGGTGTAAATATCGTCACTGTCGGGAAGAAACCTTGTATCTCCAAGTTTCAAATGTGTACGTTTCTTCGCAAAGTAAAGCCCTGCTTCATCATACAAGGCTGTCGCACAACAGTAGTGAAAACAGCAGATCTACAAGCACACAACGCCTCGCTTCTAGATCGGCTGTTTTCACTAGTTTAAATCATTTTTAAAATGATAAATACAATACTGGCTTTCAAGCAGTTTCAAGGGGCACACTTGACCCTTCTCAGGGGCACACCAAAGGTCCCCAGGCACAGTGGTTGAAAAACACTGCTCTTATTAGTTGTCTCTTTTTCCCCTCTACAAGTCGTCTCCTTTTCCCCTCTACAAGCTCACAATGCCTCGCGCTTGTAGATCTGCTATTTGTAGTAACCCTGAGGACCCCCTAGGGGTCCCGGACCCCCCTGTTGAGTCCATCAGCCCTTGACCAGTGGCTTCAAAATAAAAAAGTAACCACATCTTTACTTTGTGGACTCGGCCTTCCATTTTATAATCATATTGACAATCTCATACATTAAGTTAACAGGTATTATTCAAATCTAAAGGGTGAGGTCCAAAAGTGATTGATTTCTGACGTAAAGCCTCCCCCTGCCAAACATTCTACTCGAGCATTTTGGCTGCCAGTAGCGGGCCTATTGTTTACATACACATTGAGTGCAAGATTTCTCCTAAGGCGTTTCTTTCCTCTTCTTCTTTTTTTTTTTTTAAGAAATCTTTTCATCAAGCCAAGGAAATCATCACTTGCCATGGCTCTAAGGAGGTATGCTGATGCACTAGTTTATCATAATGAGACCAAGACCATTTATATACAAATCCATGTGTAAGCGGAGAGAGCTTCATTGGATACTTGGAAACTACAATGTGCACACTAACATGTAAATATGTATAAAAGTCCACACACACACACACACACACACACACACACACACACACACACACACACACACACACACACACACACACACACACACACACACACACACACACACACACGTAATATCACAGCCTGTGGTTCATTATAATACTTTCTTTTTCATATTAATCATCATCTCTTCTCTTCGGGCAGGGAATTGGGGAATAGGGAAAACTATGATATGAAGCCCAGAGTATCCCCCCATAACCCTTATTCATGTGAATAAAAACAAAACACTTAGGTCAATATACTTAATTCTTCAATATGATAACATCTATGTTTTGTCCACAAATATTAATATATATCGTTGCTGTAGGGTGGAAACCTTGTACTGTACGTCCAAAACCATTCCCTTTGTCATTGAGAAAATAGCCAATCTACAATTTGCTCACAACACATTTCGGTTTCATTGTGATCTTGTAGATCTGCTATTTTCACGACTTTTGAGTGACACTCTTGATGTGTCATGAATGATGAAGCAGGGCAGTCATTTATGTAAACTTTTAATCATTATTACCCTAGTTTCAAGTCAGCCGAGAAGACTAGGGCAGCTGTTTTTTTTACCAGAGAGATTTACCAACAGCCTCATCCTACAGTAACTATCAACTCTGGGACCCTCATTCCAAACCACAACCATAAACAGAAAAGACAGAACATGAATGTGAAAGATTGACTTTTGAAAGGGAAAGTAATGAAGAACTGTGTTTTGGTACATGGTTAAGGATCAGCTCCAGTATCCAGCGCAGGTCGTCCGTGGCCTGGTCAGACGAGGGATCGGTGCACCCCTGCTGGAAGTAGGCATTCAGGAACGCAACAATGTCCGCCAGCAGCCTCTCATCTTCCAAGCATGCTGGACGCACCTGGAGAAACCTGCAGAGAGGACGGATGGAGATTGCAATAAGACTAAGGCAGGGGTCTTCAACGTTTTCAGGCCAAGGACCCCTTTAGTTGAGAGCGAGATGAAGCAGGGACCCCCACAAGCTTGTCATAGATTCCATATCGTTTCATTGTTGGACAGCACAATCATCAGTGTATTTTGGATTCATGTCAATTTGTGTTTTCAGATATTTAACCACTTGAACTGTCAATACTTCTCCCCTCCACACCAAACCGCTTTGCCGAAAATAGCCGATCTACAAGCTCACAACGCCTCGCAGCGTGAGGTGTTGTGAGCTTGTAGATCTGCTATTCTACCACTTTTTCTAGTCACATGTTCAAATACTGGATTGTGATTGGCTTAAAACAGTAGTAAATCAGGCAACTCTACTCGTCTGTGTGAAATACCCGGATGCGTTGTCATGCTAATGAGGCACATTTCCGAGATCAATGCGCCTCACAACGCATCCGGGTACTTTCAGAGTCGGAACACCTTTCCCCAACCAACAATGACGTAGGTCCATGGTCACGGGCGTCCTATGTTTACTAGCGAACGTACTATCGTCGCCAATTTATTCCATTGGATCCAATGCAATCTGCCAACTTTAAAGCCTCTTTTCTCTGAACCTATGCTTTTCTGGAAGCGACCATCCTCTATTTGCGGATGAAACTGTGCTTCTAACTGGCGTTAGCCTAGCTGTAAGCTAGTCATGCACCTCAGTATGGATCAGTATGGAGTTGGCGCCATCTGGTGGTGACTAGAAAAAGTGGTAGAATGTTGTGTTTATGGGACTATTTGCTGTGGTGGCGGAAGTTTATGTGTATTCTGAAACAATTAATGATTGTAACTAAAGATCCTTGCAAGTTACAACTGTGTTTTCTTTCATTTATATGTAAAAAGTGGTAGAAAAGCAATTTACCATTCAAGGTCGTTGTTTGCCACTCGCCGCCACCCTGAAACAGTGGTAAATCAGCCAACAACCCACTCCCTCTCATGGTAAATGGCTTACTTTTTTGCTTAAGTTCTCAGAATGTGGTTAAGAATCTGGCTAAAAAGGAGATTTAATTTTTTCTTCCTATCACACAAAGATCTGGAGGACCCCCTGTAGTAACTCTGAGGACCCCCTAGGGGTCCTGGACCCTCTGTTGAAGACCCTTGGACTAAGCGACATACAGTATCTTCCGGTAGGCGCAAGGCGGGCGTTAACCCATTTAGGCCTGAACACATTATGACGCAATATTTTATGCTTTAAATATTAAAAAATAGCAGATATACAAGCTCACAGCGCGGCACCGAGTGCCGCGCTGCGAGCTTGTAGATCTGCTATTTTTGAAAAATCGTGAAAATTAGAATTTTGACCCGATTCTATAAGTGTCTTTTGAATCCTTCTAAGATTTTTGGAAAAAAAACCTATGTTTCTATGTCAGCAATCTGGCCAGCCATCGTCAAAGAAAAGGTCCTTTTCACTTAAATGGAGTTCAGTTAGTCTGTTCTTGAGAGACTACTATGTCGGTGGTGCTCAAACCTTTTCATGTGAAGGACCCCCAAAATTATATTTATTTTGCCACGGACCCCCATTTCAAAATATCTAGTTCCAGGGACCACCCAGAAGCTAAATTTGAGTTACAAACGTTCGCTTTGAAAATACATATATTCAAAGATTTGCACACATTTTCACGACTTTTTCAAAAATAGCAGATCTACAAGCTCGCAGCGCGGCACTCGGTGCCGCGCTGTGAGCTTGTATATCTGCTATTTTTTAATATTTAAAGCATAAAATATCGCGTCATAATGTGTTCAGGCCTAAATGGGTTAACGGGGAAGCGCTATTCTTGTTGCCATCTTGCAGTGATGGACAAAGTAATTTATATATTCAAGTAAATAATCAAAGTACAAATTACCAATGTATTGCTGTATTGACATTTTTACACAGACAATAATTAGATACCGTCTCCTCTGGCAACCACAGTAGAAATGCCTTGAACAAGAAATGACAGCTTTCCACCAGCAGGGGAGGTCTGAAGCCTGATATTCAACGTGTGTGTGGTAAATCATCATCTCACTGTAAACAGAACACTATGAACATTATTATCCTTTTTGGATATATATTGACTGCGATCTGTTTTGGAATGTCAAAGTGAACTCTGTATGCACTATGATCCAACAGCGACTCTAGTTCTTGGGAAGACTTAGAGGGTTTGGGGTTGTACAGAGGGTATACGTGAGTGAATGAATGTATTTGGTGATAAAAGGAAAGAGCGCATCAGCACTTCCACAACAGACTGTAGACAAAAAAATCACAGAGGATAAAAACACAATAAAGCCCTGAGGTGTATTTCCACCGTGGTCCTCTAAGAACAACACAGAACAGTCACAACATAAAAGAGAGAAGTACATATCAAAAACTATGACACACGGAGCAATATCAGGCGGCAGCAGCATTACAGTTACAGTCTACACACCTTTACACATTTTAATTTACTAACTAGAACTAGGAGTGAAAGGAGGGCACAACAAAAACTATACATTTGTGTTACCAAAGGCAAACACAAAGCAGGATATATATGCTGTATAAATGCATGTGCACTGTCATTTGTCATATGCGCGTGCGCGCACGCACACACACACACACACACACACACACACACACACACACACACACACACACACACACACACACACACACACACACACACACACACACACACACACACACACACACACACACAGTATGTCTACAGGATGACTTTGGGAAGCTATAGGGAGGTTTGGGAGGTTATAGGTATAGGAGACATGTAACCATACATAACACAACAGCTCCAGGCGGAGGAGGAGTTGTTTGCGTACCTGTGTACAGAGACCTAAAAATGCGTGCTTTGTACGCAAAATGCATGCAGGTTCATGGCAGGTCTGCTGTTAGACAGGCTTGGGAAATTATTGCTGACCCTGCCTGCATTCAAAACATGAACTGCTCCCATCAGGTAGACATTACATATAGGGAACCAATTATGTTCCATATTAAGCCTTTCAGAATGCCATAAGACTTGGGAATGAATGGCCTTTGCCTTTTGTACTTGTTCAGTTTTCTGCACTTATGAAGGCCACAGTATCCTCTATCCTGACTATCCTCACTGAACCACAGAATAAAACTTGTGATTTAAACATATTCTTCTCTCAAAGGGAAACAGAGTCGAGGAAAGTTCAACAAGTGCTACAGAGATGGCACTGCCTGTAGTGTAGTCTGTAGATATATGCTGTACACCCTAGAACCCTAAGGGGTCCTTAGAGTTACTACAGGGGGTCCTCCAAATCTTTGTGTGATAGAAAAAAAAAAATCTCTTTTTTTATATCAACCACTTGGAACCCTAGCGTCCATAAAAATAGCAGACCTACAAGCTCACAACAACTTGCGCTGCGAGGCGTTGTGAGCTTGTAGATCGTCTATTTTCGGCAATGAGGTTGGGTTTAGGGGGGAAAAAGAGCAGACTAAGTACAGAGTGAAGAGTCAAGTTAATTGAGTATTGACATGTGGTTAAATATCTGAAAATGACATGAAATTGACATGAATCCAAAATATACTGAGGATAGTGCTGTCAAACAATGAAACTATATGGAATCTCTGAAAAGGTTGTGGGGGTCCCTGCTTCATCTCTCTCACAACTAAGGGGTCCTTGGCCTGAAAACGTTGAGGACCCCTGCCCTACAACAATGCCTATGATGGCAACGTATTGTAGGTGATTATTATAACCACAATTAAAATTGTAATCGATCAAAACGAATAATAATTTTGGATCGTTGTGGTATACCTGGTGAAAGCTTGCCGCCAAGCGAGAGAGCGGAGGGCGCTCCTGCAGCTGTGGTGGGCGTGGCCGTGCGGGAGGAGGGCCGCTTGGTCGGTCAGGAGGTAGAGGCGGAGTCTGGAGAGGGCGGAGGTCACCGAGCAGTGCCCCGCTGCCGTGACGATGGCCTGGATGCAGTCCTGCAGCCCGGTGGGGCGGTGGGACGCCCGCAGGGACAGGAGCTGTGTCTCTGATAGTGTCAGGTCCTCATGGAATCTGGGAGGGAGGGAGGGAGGGGTCAATAAGAAGAGGAGATGGTGAAAATGTGACAGGGACAGGGTTGTCACACCAAATTCTGGGCCCTGGATACAAGGATTCACTGCGGGGCCCCCCATGAATGTTCTTCATAGGGGAAGAGGGGGTTTAACCCATTCAGACTGGGAACGCATTATTTTGTGCTTTAACTATTGAAAAAATAGCAGATATACAAGCTCACAGAGCGGCAACGAGACCGAGTGACCCGCTGCAAGCTTGTAGATCTGCTATTTTTTGGAAAATCATGAAAATGTGTGCAAGTCTTTGAATATTTCAAATCCTTTCCCCATGTCAAAATATTTAGTTCCAGGGACCCCCAGAAGCAAAATTTGAGTTACTAATGTTCGCTTAAAAAATACATATATTAACTCATACAGTGCCAGGCGACTTTTAGAGCAACTTTCTCACTATGGGCTTCCCTGCCAAGCGACTTTGGGCGACTTTTACTTAGAATTTTTTTTTTTTTCTTTTTTTTTTTTTTTGGACCCCATCAAATCTAGTGAACATGATTTCAATCGCGATTTTGCATGTTCCACCCCCATACAACCCCATCTAACATACAGGGCAGCCATTTTTGTTTACATAACATGTAAAACATAATGGCTATTATCTCAAGAATGCCTGAACGGATTTCCAATCTTTTTTTTTTGTTTGAAAGCTGTGAACAGCCTGCACAAACATGGTGCATGATCTGTGCATGGGTGTGCATGATCTGTGCACTACAAATTACATGGAAGTCTATGGAGAGGGCTGGCACTAATGCCACTCGAGGGCATTTTTAATTGGCAGTAAGTGAGTTTAAGATATAAGACTTGCACACATTTTCACAACTTTTCAAAAATAGCAGATCTACAAGCTCGCCGTGCGTCACTCGGTGGCGCACTGTGAGCTTGTAGATCTGCTATTTTTCAATAGCTAAAGTATAAAATAATTAAGGCCCCTCCACCTTGAGCCCTAGTAACTCAGTCCCACTTCCCCCCCCTTGTGACACCCCCTCAAGGGACATTGATTGAGATGACGATAGGCCGATTACAACCGATTACAATTACAAGCACATTGGCATGGACTAGAGGAAGTGCAGTGCCCACCCCCAAGTCGTTCGGATATCCAGTTGTCAGAACCTCCTGTCCAACCAATATGCCCATATATGGGCATGCCAATATACAGGGTATGGTACCATGGATCTCCATATATGGGCATGACAGACAGATACAGAGATCTCCATATATGGGCACAAAAGAGACACAGACAGACGTGTACAACTGGTACTCTGACAAAGCCCCTGAAACTACAGTATGACTCAGACGTATAAATATATAAATGATATCCCATAAATGATATCCCATTGATGATGCATTGCATCAGAGGGCCTTTCCCCTGTTCTAGATTATGCACAAACACACACACACACACACACACACAACACACACACACACACACACACACACACACACACACACACACACACACACACACACACACACACACACACACACACACACACACACAGTAGAGTAGACAGTACATAGCAAATAACAAGACAGTTGCTTATAACAAGACTGTTGCTTACGGCTTAAAGGACAACTCCTCCCTAAATCACTTCTAGGCTCATTTTCCTACTTATATTGATCCTAATAGACTGTCCATGCGGTCTGTTAGGCAGAAATGCTCCAGTTGTCCAGTTTCCCCAGCAGAACCCAGCAGTTCTCATAGCATAGAGTGGAGCCTATAAGCCACTTTTACACTATTTGTGTTTTTATTTTTCATGAATGTGGCACTAGTTGTCATTACAAACACATCCATGTCATCGTTGTCCCACACAAGCCATCACACTCTGCTAAACAGATGTTATTCTCTTATGTGTTTTGCCAAGTCCCGGAAAAGATGCCCTGTGATTGGCCAGTACAGTCACTATGATTGGCACCTGTGCCAAATGCTCCCCCCAAAACATTATTTATGAGCGTGTGGTGGCTTGTGTTGGACAACCAAGGCATGGATGTGTTTGTAATGACAACAGGTAACACATTCATGAAAAACAAAATCACTTTTGAACACAATAAATAGTGTAAGGCGATAGGCTTATAGGCTCCACTCTATGCTATGAGAGCTGCTTGGTTCTGCTGGGGAAACTGGACAACAGGGGTGTATATATGCCTAATAGACCCCATGGACAGTCTTTTGGGATCAATATAAGTAGGAAAATGAGCCTAAAAGTGTTTTAGGGAGGAGTTGTCCTTTAAGATTTCCTATGCTAGACTTGAATCACAGCACAAGCCTCACAGCACAAGCCACAACAGCAGCTACAGTCAACAGAATAACAGTGAATTTTCACAGCACAGTGGATATACAGGTTTGTTTGCTTGCCAGTAAAATGTGACTTCAAAATTAGATCTCTGAGAACGCACCTTTCCCTGTAGGCCAATCTATCTTGATGTCAGTCTCTGCTAAGTGAAAGCACCTCTCCCAATGATGGTGGACACGGTGTAACAATTTCAGTCAAACATGAAGATGCATCCATTATGTGCTTAAAACTCTTTCGCTGTAATTAAGGCAGTTTAAACTGCAATGCGAGGCATTCTCATCTGTTTGCGTTAGGTCACATTAAACACAAATGAAGACAGATTGAAATGCAATCCCCACAGCCGGTGAAGCCAAACCTTTGCTAAATCTCTGGAGCACTGGAAGAAAACTAAAACTCCAGGTAGAGGTGTAGATTAGAAGGTGGTCTGACTGTGGGCTTGTCTCGTTGTGCCCTGTCTGTCTCACACATGTCTTTCTTTTTGAGTTGTAACCAGTGGTGTAAAGTGACTAAGTACATTTACTTAAGTACTGTACTTAAGTACAGTTTTGAGGTATTTGTACTTTACTTGAGTAATTCCAGTTTTCAGTACTTTTACTTCTACTCCACTACATCTCAAAGGCAAATATTGTACTTTTACTCCACTACAATTATTTGAACACTTTAGTTACTAGTTACTTTGCAGATAATCAGATATAAATGATTATATTAGAGACCCCGGCTCAGAAAAGATATGGGTCGTCGACGCAAGACTACAGCAACACTGGTTGTAACTGAATATTCTCTTTGCAAGAGCAAGACACGTTGCGCTCTTCCTTCGATAAAACAACCGTAGTGATTAAATTACAGGTGCGTACTTCGGATATATATGTCACGTTTTTTTTTTGTTTCAGTGAAATTGAGAACCGGAGCGCTCGTCGTGCAGCGCGGGGCAGAACAAGCGGTCACTTTGATCCACAACAACAACAACGACAACGTAGTGTCGGCAGGAATGATAGCGCCTCACCCCACGGAGGTTAGGATTAGGGTTAGGGTTAGGCATAGTTTTACAGAAGTTAAGGTTAGGGTTAGAGTTAGGCACAGTAAGCTAATGGCTAAACACAGCCGAGCTGGGCTAGTAGATAAACAACGAAAGAGTGGCGCAAACGAGTGACGTCAGCGACTGCACAAGTGAATGGCTGTTGTCGCCATCTCATGGTGACTACGCAGAATTACACAGGTGCGCTGATAAGAGACAATCAAAGTGAATTCACCGTTTGTCAGCCTTCTGATTGGTCCCTGAGACTCCCTGACTGGCCAACCAGAAAAATACATTCACTTTTTGCAAGCGGGGGTGGAGTTCTGCAGTCGGAGAAAGTGGCAGCCGTCTTTCACCGGCTGCTCGCGACCATAGCGTTTGCGATCATTGTAATGAATAAGCTTCAACAGACTAGTTCACATGGACCTTATCAATGTAACTAAGAGTTACGATTGGGTACATATCTATCTATAAATGCGAGAAGTCTCTGTCTGTCTGTCTGTGTGTCTGTGTGTCTGTAATCCGCGTATCTCGAGAACCGTTCGTCCCACCGGCTTCAGATTCGGCACGCGCGTTCCCCGCCGCGGCACGGAGTGCAGTGCCGGGTCTCGACCCGACCCGACGCGCGGTTTTCCCGAACCGGCGCGAAACGTTCGGAATCTCCTTATGCGGGGTTGATTGTTGACATCAGGCTGTTCCGGAGGAAATCGGCGAAAGCTCTGACTCATTGTGACATCACTTCATAAAAGGCTCTGACATCACGTACGCCACATGAGTCAACAAAAAATCTCTGTGAGTGTGTATGTATGTATGTAATCCGCGTATCTCGAGAACCGTTCGTCCCACGGGCATGCGCGTTCTCCATATATGGGCATAAAATGAATGCCCCCATATATGGGCATAAAATGGATTGCAGACAGACAGATACAGATATCTCCATATATGGACATAAATGGACAGAGGCAAACAGATGGTCAAAGATCTCCATATATGGGCATAAAATGGACGCAGACAGACAGATACAGATATCTCCATATATGGGCATAAATGGACACAGGCAAACAGATGTTCAAAACGGGTCCTATGACAACAGGTATAATGAGGTTTGCATTAAAGGGGGAACCGGCACTGTGTCTGCAACACAGTTGGAGGCACAGACAGATACTCCATATATGGGCATAAAATGGACGCAGATAGACAGATATCTCCATATATGGGCATAAAATGGACCCAGAACTATAACTGCAGTGATCTCCATATATGGACATAAAATGGACGCCGACAGACAGACAGACAGACAGATACAGATATCTCCATATATGGGCATAAATGGACACAGGCAGACAGATGGTCAAAACGGGTCCTATGAAAACAGGTATAATGGGGTTTGCATTAAAGGGCGGGGCATTCATTCCCTATTTACATTGTTCCGAGTTGGCCAGGTCGCCGACTAGACGCTGGGCCGAATTACGAAAAGCCAGCCTATTATGTGAGGAGAACTATAATCTGGCTGTCCTCTCCCTACCCAAGATGCAATGCGCTTTCTCTTTCTATTTCTATTCTCTCTCTGATCCAGAGGATTAAACTAATTAAAACATATATTTTCGGGGGAAAACTACTGTTTTGCTATGTAATTACTGTACCTTTTTCTTCCCTTTTTATTAATATCACGTAGATGTGTTTTTTGGGGTACTTTATATAGCTGTAATGAGGCTATGAAAAAATAAAAAAATCCCATTCACTTGCCACTATAAAAGAATCTGCAATGGGTGATTCTGTCCCACTGGGATTAAACAAATTAAAACATATATTTTCGGGGAAACCCCCTGTTTTGCAATGTAACTACTGTACCTTTGTCTTCCCTTTTTATTAATATCACCTAGATGTTTTTCCTTTGGTACTTTATATAGCTGTAATGAGGCTATGAAAAAATAAAAAAATCCCATTCACTGCCACTATAAAAACAATCTGCCCAGGGTTAATGTCCCACCATAGTAACAGGGCAGAATGGGGCGGGATTTGCAAAAGCCTGAATTGATCCAGGTGGTGGTAGGGGTGTGTGGTGAACGACAAAACGAGCGTTCTTACCCCAATCTCACTGAGTTACCCAAACTGACTGTAACATATACATAGCACTGAGTGCACTGGCCAATACAAACCAATACATGAGTGCGCTTGTGTGTGTATATCCGAACGCAACCTAAATAAACAGATACATTTATGTAAACAAATGAGCACAATGAATACCAAAATGAGTCCGTTCCTTTCTCCCAGTGGCAGTCAGGAGGAATAATGTACCCTTCCTTTTGCTAGCGTTCGTATATTGTGGTCTCCAATCCCCACCCATCATAATATATCCTATCCCGAAACTAATTAACAGGCATTACCCCAATAAACAAACATTAGCTCAACACCACTTGACGTAGGTCTAAGTGAAACAAATGGAGAGGTCCTAACTCTGTGATGTCGTCGTGGATGCCTCGGCGTTCCTCCAGCAGACCGTCTATCCCAGAGTGCCATGCGGTGTTCCAGGCAACCTGCAGCGCGTGGCGGGCAGGGGCCAGGCTCAGGAGGTCCGAGGAGGGCGGCAGGACGCAGCAGTAGGGGCTGACGGCATGGTGGGCCGCTGCCTGGAATGGAATGTTGTACCTGGGAGCAGGGGCGTCACAAGGGGGGGGGGAAGTGGGACTGAGTTACTAGGGCCCAAGGTGTAGGCGCCTTAATTATATTGAAAAATAGCAGATATACAAGCTCTGCTATTTTTAAAAGGTTATGAAAATATGTGCAAATCTTTGAATATATGTATTTTTTAAGCGAACATTTTTAACTAAAATGTTGCTTCTGGCGGGGGGGTCCCTGGAACTAAACATTTTGAGATGGGGGTCCGTGGCCAAATACATATCATTTCGGGGGTCCTTCACATGAAAAGGTTTGAGCGCCACTGAGATAGAAACGTAGGTTTTTCAAAAAATAACCTTAGAAGACTTGCACAAATGTTCATGATTTTTCAAAAATAGCAGATCTACAAGCTCGCAGATCTGCTATTTTTCAATAGTTAAAGCACACAATAATGCGTAATAATGCATTCCCAGTCTAAATGGGTTAAACCCCCTCCGCCTATGAAGAACATTTATGAGGGACCCGCAGTCAATCCTTGTACCCAGGGCCAAGAATTTGGTGCGACGATGATGCAAGTTGGGGAAGGTGGTGAAGGAGTCATGCACATGTATTTACAGCTCTGCGTATCCGTGATTTACCTTCGTACTATCGATAGCGGCAGGGAGAATGGTGCAGTAGCGACGTTGGAGCAGGATTTGTCCGTCCTTATATATTGGAAAGGAGAAACCGAAAACAAAAAGGGCTTAACAGTGGAGACTGCAAATGGATTTACACATTGTAAGTAAAATACATAAATATTAACTTACCATACACCGACTGTGGCAATCTCATCAAAAAGTAGGAAACACATGAGCGCTGCCGCCTCGCCAACGTTCCCTTTGTTTTCCTTTAACAACAAGGACGCTGAAACGAAGACAACACCGAAAGTTTTAGTGCGCCTCTGAAAGTGCCTTTGGTTTTTACATCTTGAAAGTCAAAACTCCTGAACAAAATTGTGTGACCACAACCACAAATGTGGACGATGGAATAAATTCCCGGTTGTGTGTTCACAAATAACCAAAAAGCCCATTTGTCAGTGCCGTCAATAGACGGAGTGTTGCAGTGAACAGAATGCAGCGTCACACAGACACGGCTCAAGTGGCAGAAACAGCCTCTACTTGTTGCAGAGCGGAGATCATTAGAGACGAGATGCATCCTGCTAACAGCTTTAGAACGTGACGGTGATGCTGATGATATGGGCTATGCAAATGTACAGGAGATGACTTGATGTGTGTCTGACTGTGCCCTGGAGCTGAGTCAATGATAATGCGTGCAGTGGCTGAACTTTACTGTCTTGTCAACAACGTACCCCTGAGCAACATGAGTAGTAGTGGGGTGTTCTGCGCCAGGCTGTGCCTCAGAGAGGGATCGGCATACACCAGCTTTCTGAGAATGCACAGGCACGGCTCCAACAGGCAGTCCAAACTCTGGGGAAAACACACACGCACACGTTTTATAAAATTGTCAATTGTATTTCTCTGTGGGCCTATCTGCAGAGCCTCTGTCGTAGTGGAAACAGTTTATATTGCAATACTGTATGTAGTTTGTACAAGAGGTAACCGGTAGAGTCGCCGGAAAGAAACTCGCAGAGATTTGTATTCTTGTATTTGTTTTACAGAGAATAAGGTTAGAAATAACGCATAGGATTACGCATATCTTTCTGAGGTTAAGATTAGGAATAGGGTTAGGTGTTGGCACCGTTTTACTGAGGTCAAGGTTAGGAATAAGGTTAGGTTTAACCGGTTAGGCATCGTTTACAGAGCGGTATACAGTATAAGGATATTAAGGATCTCAAAGGAAAATAACAAATAAGCCTTGCCATACCCGAGTTTCCTTTTAGTTGACATTGTATCAGTGAACTGTACTGTCATGAAACTAACTTTTCCTATCCAAATCTTCTAATAAATACCTCAATCAATCAATCAAAAGGCATAAACCATCAGCCCAGACAAGTTTCTTTCCGGCGACTCTTCTGGTATTCGTACAAGATACATAAAATAAATTAATTAAAATAGGATAGAACAAACAATGAATGTAATAAAACATAACGTAATAAAATGTCGATACCGCCCCAGCTCTACACACATGCATAATCTCCTTGTATGGGCCGTTCTGGCCGTGACGTCAGTCATCCCCATACATGGAGATCCGTGGTCATACATAGGAGCGGTTAGCACTGCTCAAAAATAGACAATCTGCAAGCTCACATCGCAAGACATTGTATTGCTAGTCAAGAAATATATATTTAACTTTCCCGCTTATGTATGATGGCATGCCCCAAACAGTGGATGCCAGGGTTAAAGTGGTTAACATGGGCAGAGCCCCATTAGCAGGCCCTGGTGAATGATGAGCAGAAGTGAACAGAGCAGAGCCTGGAGGACTGCTGCCCAGGGTCACTCTTCCACCGTTAAATAGCTCACGCTGTTTCATCCTTCATTCACGCACGTTTCACTGAGCCGTGTACACACTACACATCCGCAATTACAACACGAGTGCAAGCAACGCGTGCTTTGCATAATTATACACACATCTGACAATATCATTCTGTTTGTCAATTTATTTTATGTATTTCTTCGTCTCAAGACGAGAGATTTGCTTTTTTATTTTGTTTGGTCTCAATAGCCATTGACTCAGTACACATTGATTTACTGTATCTCTCTGCCAACGTTGTTTTTTTGTTTGGTTTTTGTTTTTTTGTTTTTTTTTACCTCACTGCCATTTATGCTCTCCAGAATGAAAAAGATGACTTTGTCTGTTATGCCAAGACTCTTCAGCACAGGGTGCATCGCAGTGTCTGTGGGGAAATATGAGAAGCATTCAATATGCTGACAATCAACATTTGCATAACTACTTGAATATTTACTTCTCCGGTTTGCCTGTAACATATGGCTGCGGCGGAAAAAGACAAAAACACTGCTGCATTAGCAGCAAATTGTGGCTTAGTTTTCACAACGGGGGGGAGGGAGAGCTCCCCCTTTCAGTCGAAAAAGGAGTGCTCAAATTGTTGGTGCTTTCAACGAGTGAACATCGCCTCTACAATCCCACCTGGACCATCTACTTCATTATCATTGTTTGAATTAATTATGTGAACAATGGGTAGCGATACCCACACCGCTCCATTATCTTCTCTCCCATCCAGCGAGGGGTAACAACAGAGTGTAAAGATAGACGACGTGGGCCATCAGGTACATGTAGGGAAACGCATTATATTGAAAAAATTATAGTAATAATTATACATATCATTATTTTTTGGATTCACTCCCATAATCTAAAGCAGCATCACAGAAATGTTGTAATGTGTTGCTGTCTGGGTAAGAGAATAGTACACGTCATGCAAGTGTTATTTTCATGCTGCTAAAGCTCCACCTCTCTGTGGGCCTATCTGCAGAGCCTCTGTCGTAGTGGAAACAGTTTATATTGCAATACTGTATGTAGTTTGTACAAGATATATAAAAGAAATTAATTAACCCATTTAGGCCTAAAATTATTGAATGCTTTAACCAGTGAAAAATAGCAGATATACAAGCTCACAGCGCGGCACCGAGTGCCGCGCTGCGAGCTTGTAGATCTGCTATTTTTGAAAAAGTCGTGAAAATGTGTGCCAATCTTTGAATATAATGTATTTTCAAAGCGAACGTTTGTAACTCAAATTTTGCTTCTGGGTGGTCCCTGGAACTAAATATTTTGAGATGGGGGTCCGTGGCCAAATAAATATAATTTTGGGGGTCCTTCACATGAAAAGGTTTGAGAACCACTGACATAGTAGTCTCTCAAGAACAGACTAACTGAGCTCCAGTTAAGTGAAAAGGACCTTTTCTTTGACGATGGCTGGCCAGATTGTTGACATACAAACATCGGTTTTTCAAAAAATCTTAGAAGGATTCAAAAGACACTTATGTAATCGGGTCAAAAATCTAATTTTCACGATTTTTCAAAAATAGCAGATCTACAAGCTCGCAGCGCGGCACTCGGTGCCGCGCTGCGAGCTTGTATATCTGCTATTTTTCAATAGTTAAAGCATAAAATATCGCGTCATAATGTGTTCAGGCCTAAATGGGTTAAAATGGGATACGACAAACAAATAATAGTCAGTGAGCGTACACAGATGGTAGCAAAAGCTTTGCACAGGGAAACGCAGAGATGTGGGGCTGAGATGGGAGACTGCAGGGTAGAACTAAAAACTAGGACATTGTGGTGGTAGTCTAGTAGACAAGGAATGCATCACGGTTAATCGCTCTATTGATACTTGACCTTGAAGCACGACAGCCAGCTGTTCAGCGGATGACCTTCTGAGGGAAACGTCGACCGTGTCAGATGTCAAGATGCCAAACAGCTTCTCCACGGACTCCACCTGTGCCCCACACAACACACACAGGCACATGCAGAGTCCATGTGGGTGTACACAGACAAGACAGACAGACAGACAGACAGACAGACAGACAGACAGACAGACAGACAGACAGACAGACAGACAGACAGACAGACAGACAGACAGACAGACAGACCAACAAGACAAGACAAGACAAGACAAGACAAGACAAGACAAGACAAGACAAGACAAGACAGACAGAATGAAAATAAAAACATGGCTGATAATGACATTGTGTGTTGGAATGTGTAAATTTCAACTCCAAGTACAAGTTTGTATGTATGAAATGGATCCATACCTTGAGGAAGGAGTTCTTGATGGTGTCCAGTGTGATGTCCAAGGTTGGTTTGAGGCAGAACAGCGATGGTAGGGAATCCAGGACAGCTTGCTTTAGGACTGGTCTGGCCATGTTGGCACGCTCACCACTGGTTAGTTGGGGCAAGATGTCTTGCACCGCTGCCATTCTCACCCTGTTAGTAATGAAGGGGAGATGCGATTTGTTATCACGTATCACAATATTTTGTAGTTTAAGTTCACATGTGGTAGACTGGCTGTTGCGATGGCTCTCACACTATTAAAGTAGTTCACCCCAAAAACCTCCTATTTTCCCTACTGCGACAAAAATGTGATTATAGTACATTTACCCCCATGGATTCCAGATGAGGACCCAAATGCATGTATTATCCTTCGCACTCGAGAATCTCCAACAGAACACATCTCAGGACATCGGACAGCAAGAGGCCGACCTCTTCAAGACTCTACCTTCAAGAACTCTTCTCAGCACAGGACACTTGGACAATAGGATGCAGACCTCTTCAGGACCCCACCTTCAAGACCATCAACAGACCTTCAGAAGACGCCAACCGACTCATACCCAGTTCCCAGGGTATCTGGCATTACAACCCAGATACCTTCATACCGCATAATCCGATTCCTTAGACTACCTTAACCATATCGTTGGATATCCTGGTTAGTCCACACAGGTCTTAGTTCCAGCCTTTGAATAACAGTCCTTTCCTTTAGTACCATTTTTTCCACAACTATTTTGTAGATCAAGTTCACATGTGGCAGACTGGCAGTATGTTCAAATCCCATCCCCAATCATCACCAGCAAGGTGTGAGAATGTGTTGCCTGTGCAAATCGGTGTTGTTAAGCATGCTTGTGTCATTGTTGTGACATCAGAGTTGACCTATGGTCAGATTATAAGATGGTATAGATGCATTTAGCCTCGCATTGTTCTAGAAAGATAGATAGGTAAAGGTTATGGGCAAGTAAACATATTACACTACAGTCAGTAACTATACTTGTAGAGGTTTTCTTTTTTTGCAGTTGACAAAAAAAAATAACATCTAATATTATTGCTGATTTGGCAGGTTACTGTAATAAGTTAAACTTCTAGTTACTGGGGAAAGGAATATTCGTCTTTTGGCTAATTCCCATCAGGGATCAATCACCACAGCGGATCATCTGGTAATATATCACTTAACAGCTAGTTACTGCCCAACAGTGGTGTGGGAGCGGATAGACAGGGAGAAGATGATGGGCATAATGGACGCAGATCTCATGCAGAAGTTCCGCTGTATGGGAACGACGGACAAAGACGTTCTGATCTTGGAGCTCCAGAGACTCCTGGGCTTCCAGCTCGACCCAGCGGGATGCACGTTCTTCCTGGACATGACCAACTGGAACCTGCAGGACGCCGCGGGTGCGTATTACGACTTCGAGAGTCCCATCAGCGAGCGCCCGCCGTCCATGTCCTTCGTGGAGGACGTTACGATTGGGGAGGGCGAGTCCGTCCCGCCAAGTACGCCGTTCACGAAGACCTGGAGGGTCCAGAACACGGGCGACGAAGCGTGGCCTCGCGGTGCTTTTCTGAAGTATATCGGCGGCGATCGGTTAGGCCACGTTGACGTGGTGGCGGTTAATTCTTTAGCGGCGTACGAGATCTGTGACGTGAGTGTGCCGATGCGTAGCCCCACGGCTCCAGGGATTTACCAGGGCCGGTGGAGGATGTGTACGGCCTCCGGGTTGCTTTTCGGAGAAATTATCTGGGTGATCCTGAACGTTGAGGTGGGAGGTCTGCTCGGGGTGACCCAGCAACTCTCCTCGTTGGAGTCGGAGTTCAACACGCAACCCCGCCGAGGTCACAGCGTGCAGGGAGGAGACTTCAACCCTTTCGTCTCGCGCACAGCAGAACATGCATGATGTCACAGGCCACTGGTTGACAAACACTTTGTATTTAGCCCACGGACCCATTGAACTCGGTGTTCAAATGGCACTGAATGGACCCGTTCCATTTATACACTGGAACCCTTACAAGTCCATTCAGTTCCATTTGTACACTCAGCGTTAGATGAACAATGCTACACATTGCTACAGTGTAGATTGGGGTAGAGATTAGAATATTTAAAATCTCACCTGTGCGAAGTGAGTGGTGCAAACACAAATAATACACACAAAGTGAAATGTAATCTTTGAGCGGTTTGCACCACTCAAAGATTTTAAATAATGATATCAAACCTTTCTAAAAAGTTTGAGAACCACTGATTGCAGGGAGGAACATTCAACGCGTGTCCACACATTTTCTCACTGTCAAGTATATTAGGGGCGTCACCATTTCGGTTGACGATTAATTGTTGTGGATAATTAATATAGGTTTCTGTTTGCCTTTTAGACTTTGTAAAAGAAAAGTCGCACACGTGCGTATCTCCTTGTATGGGCCGTTCTGTCCGTTATTTTATGTGTATGAGCATACTAATACATTTGGCTAATACATTCCGTACTAAAACACACAATGTGAAATGTAGGAGCGCTTTACAACGCTCAAAAATATATATGGCCAATACAGGCCATGCATTTAATAATCTTAAAAAAAAAAAAGAATAGCTAAAAAATACCATGTTCAGACAATCAATAATAGCTGGCGGGTCAGGTTGACCAAACAGAGAAGCCAGTGGCCACATCCCCCAAACACACAGAGATTCGGTGCATCCTCCGCAAACAGACAGATATACAGACATTTATGTTCTCGGAAACCATTGGTCTGAGTGTCACTTGGCACTGCAATGCACACCTTCGGGTCATTCGGGACACGCGCCAAGTTTTGATAAAATTGTGTTTATTGTGTACTGACCATTGTCTTATGTCGGGAGCAAGGAAGCAGATTTTGTACTCTTCCCTAAACTAAGCTGTTGTTTACATTTTCTGCCATGGACTACGGGATCTGTAGTGCCAGTTGTAGTCTCAAGTCTGCACTTAGTTTGGGTGCGACATTCCTGGGTATGGACTTTCTGAATTAAAAAGCACATTAATTTAGTTATAAACCAAGTTACCTATGTTTTACCCCCTTCCATACATAAGTAATCAATCAATATCGGAGGCCAATATCCTTTTTTTTTAAACATTAAACATTAAAATATATACAGCCAAACAGCCAGTTTTGTTTGTTTTGCTTTGTTTTTAAAATAAGAATATCCAAATGTCAGTATGTCCCAGACCAAACTGGCAGGTGGAATAGACAATCCTAACAGCCAGAGACCAGCACTTGGCTGTTGGCTCGTGACTAGCATCCGTTTCCATCCTATATCAATATTCATAGAGTGGGACTGGATGGTTGTTTTACACAAGCATCACAGAGAGCTCTGATGAGCTGATGAGCACATCACCTGATGACAACAGACAGAGGTAATATGTCCATCACAAGTGTTACGGAGCAGAATATGTTGACTCCCAGACAAGCGTCTGTCTCGCACAAAGCCCCCCCGAGACTGAATGTCAAATTCATCAAACAGCTTTACACACACATACACAGTTTACACACACACATACAGTAGAGACCACATGCATGCAAGTGCACACACAATGACACACACACACACACACACACACACACACACACACACACACACACACACACACACACACACACACACACACACACACACACACACACACACACACACACACACACACACACACACACACACACACACACACAGAGAGAGCACATTGTGTGAGAACGTACTGTAACTTATAAATTCCTCAGGGGAAAAAAACTAAAGCATGTTCCTCCCACTCACGTTGGCTTCTTGGTGAACAGGAGACGCAGTGCAGCCCTCACTTTGCCTGTGATTTGAGATGCGTCATCTCCTCTCACATCGGATGCTTCACTTCTTAACAGCAGGACGCAGTTTCCCAGTGAGTCTTCGGTACCTGCATAGCCCTGTGACACCCCACACACAAACACACACACACACACACACACACAACATACAGTATGGACTACTTTAGACCAGGTGTCTTCAACAGGGGGTCCAGGACCCCTAGGGGGTCCACAGAGTTACTACAGGGGGTCCTCCAAATCTTTGTGAGATAGAAACCTTTTTTTTCCTCCTTTTTTTATTAACCACGTGAACCCTAGCGTCCATATTCGGAGAACTTTAGCCAAAAATAGCAAATCTACAAGCTCACAAGTTGTGAGCTTGTAGATCGGCTTGTAGATCGGCTATTTTCGGCAAAGAGATTTGGTGTAGAGGGGTAAAAGAGCAGACCAAGTACAGAGTGAAAGGTCAGGTTATTAAGTAGTGACAGTTCAAGTGGTTAAATATCTGAAAACACAAATTGACATGAATCCAAAATACACTGATGATTGTGCTGTCAAAAGATGAAACTATATGGAATCTATGAAAAAGTCGTGGGGGTCCCTGCTTCATCTCTATCTCAACTAAGGGGTCCTTGGACTGAAAACGTTGAAGACCCCTGACATCCAGTATGGACTATTTTAGACAGACAAAGAAACAAACAACGGGGGGAGATGCTGTGCAGCGCAACAGAACATAAATATGCCGGTTCAGGTTGTAATGAGGGTCGGTATCATTTTGTCTCTGGTTGCCATAGCGGGGCCCTCTCTGAATGGCCTCCTTGAATTGAATCACACTTGACAGCCTAGTCAAACACTCATGCATATTCATGGTAAAACAATCCATGGCTTTCATCTGCCTCAAACCGAACAATTAATAAAAGCCGGGTTTTTTCCACTGAAATAAATAAATAAATACAGGAAACAATATCATAGAGAATATGGAAATGAGAGAATAACTGCAATACCGCTGGCTGGCAGCTCAATATACCGGTCTATGAGTGCTAAAATTGGTTTTGTGATCATATTTGTTTTGATTGTGTGTGGGGGGGGGGGAAACACACATCACTGTTGTCATTGTTTTATTTATTTTTACAACCACCATGAAAGCGATGCAACGTAACTCGCAAATGTGATCCTGCTTTATGAGCTTTGTGTAGCGACAGCTCAGCACCTGCAGGACGGGGATGACTGGGTAAACTGCCTCGTTGAATCTGTCCCAGGTGGATGCTGTCATCATTAATCGCCCCTTGATCAGGAACAGCAGGATATCCTTGGCGGCAGCGTTCACCTATGGATCACACCGGTAAACTTGTGAACCCAAAGGGGCAGATGAGGTACAACTTGTAAAAGCCCTTTAAAAGCAGCCTCTGTAAGCGATAAGTCAGTACTGCGTCGTCCTTTTCTCTGACAGGACATGAAGCCTGTGTGACCTTATAGTGACAAAGAGGCTGGGTGTCTAGGCCGGTGCTTCTCAACCTTGTCAGGCCGCGACCCCAAAAAGAATCATATTTGAACTGGGACCCCCTACTCCCTAGTCTCGCGTAGCCAGCTAACTATTCCACAATCTCTGAATGCTATATAGAGTCTGGAACAGCAGCTCCCGAACGGCGAGTAATGGAAACGGGCATTACCGTTCAAGAAAATATATTTTAAAATGTCATTTCTGCTAAGCAGCAAGCTAAACATGCTTATATGATTTTTATTTATATAATGATAAATGTGTGCGATGTGAGACTGAAACGGAAGTGACGTGGGGCTTCACTTCCGCTTTCATCTCGCACTCATTTTTATCTTTCTGCTTTGCCAGACTGTATGCTGGGAGCATTTGACCAAATCGCGGAGGCAACCGTCTGGCCACGCGAGACTACCTACTCCCAGACAAGAATTGTATAGGAACTGAGACATTACCTTTTGTTTAACTCGGTTCCACTGTGTAAATAGCTGATCTGATATTTTCACAATTTCTGCCTCCAATATTAGGGAAATGTTTATTTTTTTAAAAGATTTTGTCACTTTAGACATTTTTCCCTGTATACACTTATACTGTATGTTGGTTTGCTTACTGTTGAGTGAAAAAACAATGTTGCACATTAAGCTAATAATCTATTTAATTTTTTTTGTTTAAACCCACAGTTTCAGAACCACTGGTCCACTGGTCTAACCCTTTAAACACAACCACACCCTGTCCAGATAGACATGCACAGAAACGCACACACACATTGAAGCACAAGAAAACGCTTCCCCCCCCCCCCCCCCCCCCCCCCCCATCTACTAATCTCTTCCCCCCAAAATAGCAGATCCACAAGCTCACAATGCGTCATGAGCTTGTAGATCTACTATTTTTGGCCAACGTTGGCACCAGAATACGGATGCTGGAATGCAAGCTGTTAACATAAGTGCAATTGTAAGAGTTTAAAGCATATTTTGATTATCGCGATAATATTGTTCATGGCAATTATTTTGGCAAATGTTATCAGGTACAAATTGATGAGACACTGAATGACGTCTGGAGCCCACCTTGTCTGCCGAGTCCTGGAGTCCAAATGCACTGATCTCATACAGCACCCTGTGGTGAAGAAGAAAGTGGACTCCACAGCAAACGGACGATGCCAGACGACAGGCATTTTGGATGCCGAGGCACTCCTGGAGGTATAGAATCATCATTACCAAAGTCAACATTAATCACCATATTGGTAAGATTTGTAAGATATCAACAAGGCACTCAAAACAAAAAAGAGCTATGCCAACCTTAGCCTCATTCATTAATTTGTCCCATCAACTCTTAGAACAGGGGTCTTCAACAGGGGGTCCGGGACCCCTAGGGGGTCCTCAGAGTTACTACAGGGGGTCGTCCAAATCGTTGTGTGATAGCTTTTTTTTCTCCTTTTTGATATTAACCACTTAAACCCTAGTGTCCATATCCTGAGAACTTTAGCCAAAAATTACAGATCTACAAGCCTTGCGCTGCGAGGTGTTGTGAGCTTGTAGATCGGCTATTTTCAGCAAAGAGGTTTGGTGTAGAGAGGAAAAAGAGCAGACTAAGTACAGGGTAAAAGGTCAAGTTTATTAGATAATGACGGCTCAAGTGGTAAAATATCTGAAATCACATATTGACATGAATCCAAAATACACTGATGATTGTGCGGTCAAACAATATGGAATCTATGAACAGGTTGTGGGGGTCCCTGCTTTATCTCTTGCTCAACTAAGGGGTCCTTGGCCTGAAAACGTTGAAGACCCATATGGCCTATCTTAAGTCAGATATTAGCCACTGATATCAAATGTCTCCCATGACATTCCATAGTCACCCTTTCATTTATTCAATCACTCACATATTGCTCACCTATTCACAAACGACAAATGAATGCACTACCAAACACACCCATATAATGGCTCTATTAGGTCCTCTGGAGGTCCACACATGGCCATGAACCTGACAACGAGGCAGTTAGATGTGCCTGACTAAAAGCGCATATATGGACGACTGGCCTATCACCAGCCAGTCAAAGGATACGATTTGAAATGCAAGTGAAACACACGCCACAAGTCGCCTCCTTCTCGAATGTGGTGATTAATCAATAACCAACTGGATTTAATATTGCCCGTCTTATTAAAAAATACAATGCCTTAGGTGGCATCTTTTGTAACATTGAAGGCAGCTCTCCATCAAAGGCTCACGTTACAGCAGGCATTTGTGTTGGGAACACTTGTGACAAAGCAAAGGAGAAAGTGTTTCGGACATCGTAGCAAAATACTTTTTTATTTTGGCTGCTGAGCGGAGCGTGGAGCGAGCGCGGAGCGACAAATGCGCAAATCAAGGTGAGCGGTGGAGCGGCGTGGAGCGGAGCGGCCCGGTGGCCGACCAGAGTGGCGAGTGAGCGGGACAAGAGCCCTCTGGAGCGCGGAGCGGCTTTCGTTCCCGCTCCACTCCGCTCACATGCTCTGGGCTGGCCCTGACCTTGACCAGGTCCAGAGTGCAGGTGTAGGTCTCCGTCTTGACAGGCAGTAAAGGATGGGACAGCAGCTTGAGCAAAACCCTCTGGCTCTCCGTCTGGAGCAGTGGACTGGGCTGATCCGACTTCCACCTGATCACATAACCACCCGTTAAATCAAAAAGAAATATACCTGCAATTATGCTGAATGTCAAAAATGTATCTCAAAGCATTGGCACGGGCTGCATTTCGTTGTTGTCAGGTGGAAACCTTGTATGTCCAAAAATCAGGGTTCCCACACATTTTTACCAATGAATTTCCAAAACTTTTCCAGAATATTTAATCCAATTTCCATAATTCAGCGCAATACTCCTATGTGCAATGCCCAAAGACAGTGTAGCAAAAATAAAGCGTGCACGCTGCGAACGGACCATGGCGTGCATGCGGATCGTGCACGATGGACACGAACGTGCCCATTGATCAATTCCAAAACTTTTCCAGTACTGGAAAAATATATTTTTAATTTCAAAATATTTCCATGAATTTCATGACGGGAACCCTGAAAAATTATTTAAACTAGTGAAAATAGCCGATCGCGAGGGATTGTGTTACCAGATCTGCTATTTCCACTAACTTTGTGCGACAGTCTTGTATGATGAAGCAGGGCTTTACATTACGAAAATGTTGAAACTTGGAGATACGAAGTGTCTTCCTGACAGTACGATTTGCAAGGCTCAAAAAGTCTCTTACAGGTAAGAGCAGAGGTGAACGCATTCCTTGACGACGAGTAAGTGCTGGTGGTATGGGAGTCCATCAACGGCTTGGTCGGCCAGCTCCAGTAACTCCAGCCAGTTCTTTTCCCCCTGGAAAATAAACAGCATCAATGGAGGACGGCAGGGCCAGCATGGACCATACTGGCCGTGAGCCAGACACCACCAGACCCCTGCTTACTTTCTGGGTCGCCGCTAATGGTCGACCCTAATCTCTGACCTTTGCTGACAGCTACTAACTGTGGGGGTCTTGAGGGATATGCAAAGTGTGGAACATAGATAATGGTAGGGGGCTTCTTAATCCTTATACAGCAAATATCTAAAAATAGACAACAACCTACTAAAAATGTAAAAATAAGCACTATAGAAAATGAATGAGCAATGAACTAACTATGATTATCTTCCCCAGGCCAAAGGCCAGTTCCAATTACTATGTTTTTGCCCGTCTCTGTCTGTGCGTAAAAATAAATAACATTCATATTTTTTTAGTTTTCTTAGTTAATATTTCAGTAAAAGCAGTCAAGAATGTTCAATTAGTAGAGAGGGGTAAAAGAGACATAAATGTTTTAAAATACTCCAAATAGCCGATGTACATTGGCATGTTGTGAGCTATTTGAAATATTCAAAAATATTTTTTTGTTAAAAATGGCAAAAAGGTTTAGGGATAAGGCATGGATGAAAATAGAGCCCTCTGAACTTTTACGTCCCCATCTTTAAAACAATGCCAGCCAGGGGTCATCAATGTGTCCGTTTGTCCATGTCCCCTTCAAATCTTCTATTTAAAAAATACAAATACTACAGCCAGTATACAGTGGCTGACTTGCAAGTCTCCAGGTTTTATATAAGGAATATAATTGCAAGTCACTCATCATGATATTGGATTATCCACAGATTCCACACTGTTCATATTCACAATAGGCATTCTCGTCACAATGCCAGCTGTCCAGTGTCCATTGTTTTATGCTGATGTAAAAAATAGGTTTAAAGTTGTTAAACAGGTTTTTATGATATAAAGCAATTTTGCTTAATATCCTCTTAATACCCGCACAAGGGCCCCTGAACTTTGAGAACCACTGGCCACTGGTGCCAGTACACCCAGACAAGCCATTGCAGAGAACCATACCAAAACATGTCTTCCAAGGCAATCTGAACAGTTTAAGAGCTGTGTTTCTCAAATGCACTTTGACATTAACACTCTAATAAAGAACCCAGGTTTTTTTAAGCAAATGAATAATGTGGATGATTTCAATATGACAATTCTTCTCTAATTGCCTTTAGTGCTTTGAAAAGTTCAAAGCCATCACTTTGGAAAAATTAGAGGTAAGAAAGTAGTAAAAGGTTCAGAGATGGCCATGGAAATAATAATAATAATAATACACTTGACTTTTAAAGCATCTTTTCAAAATGGATTATAAATTGCTCTATCTACACCTTCCCTCTCAGCTTTCCTACTTTCCTACTATAAAATAAAGTTCAAAGGGATGACTAACCACTCTCCCTCTTTAGAAACACAGCATGTGTTCTTCATCATGTCTACTGGATATACATTTAGTATTTTATTCATGGTAATATTATTGACCAGTGACCACTCCTTTTGTATGTCCATGGCAAAAATATATTTTGAGGAAAATGTCCATTACAAGCCCAGGGGTTGATGAAGTAAGTTTGATTTGTGCAGGGCTGAGATTTCACTGGAGATAGTCTACATTTCAAAATCATCCTAACCCTTAAATTCAATTATTTCTTTCAATGGAATAAACCTTGTTTTATTTGATGTCCTTCCTGCCTTAGCATTTGGCCTTTGTGCCCTCCCAAAATTGACAACAATAAAGGCCAATTGGCCTTGCCCCTAAAACGACAAAATTCTAGGCATGACGACGACCCGTCAAAATTCTGACATACAGTATTTTGATTTTCAGGACATTGTTATAACGATCATTACTTAGACTCAGAGCAATAACCCACCAATCTCCCAGACTGTGGTCTTTCACGGCAATCCGACGCTACATGCATGACTTGAGGCATTTTGTTCCAAAAATGTGTTTAGCAGTCAACCTGCTGGTGGCGCCATACAAGGCCAATGTGAAAAGGGTGGCATTTGTTCCTTGAATGTGTATGTTCACGGAAATTGCAAGCTGCGTTAAAGATTTGAGGCATTTTGTTCAAAACTGACCAATCCTGCAAACCTTGGAAGCCAATGTTAGCCAGGATGAAATATGAAATATCAAGTAGAGATACTGTATAGAGATTTGCGTGATTATTGGAAGAAAAAAAAAAGGCCAAGGCTAAGGTTTTTGCTTTGCCTCTATGGAATGAGCAGACAAAGTTTTACACTGATCGGTGGAGTTAAAGGTAAAAACACAAATCGGCCTGTTATTGCGCCACCATGAGGGTGATTTGAACAATTTGAAGTGGCATTTCTTCTGCTGCCTAGTGGGAATGTGCATGCACAATTTCTCCAAGATTGCATGTTGTATTCATGATTTGAGGCATTTTGTTCAAAACGGATGAACGATTTGTGTGATTTTTGGACAAAATCTGTAGGAGTTCTGTCAAAAGAAAGTGTTTAGCAAAAATGTGGGAGCAGAGGTTCTGAATTGGCATCCAGGGGAGTGTGTGTGCACAATTTGGCAGCGACCGGGCCAACGGTGCCATAGATTAGCTGGTAACAGACAGACGGACGGACAGGGGGCAAGACATAGTCTCGGCCATGCCTTTCGGCCTGGCGGTGACAATTACCTACATCAGGCACATCTCTGCATTGAGCATATTCACATGGCAGCAATGTTACTCATACATCATCAAGCTGAGGTCACCTCAATGGGATGTAGCGATGAATACGGAGTAAGGGCAAAATGGCCAGTGTGTGAGAATATTATGTTCAACAACACCGAGGCATTTGAGCCCAAGGCAGGAAATCTGTTCCAACAATAGCCACTGTGGTTGATGATGAACTCCAAAACTCCCGCTGCTTGCAATATTTTACACGCCAAATAAGGATTTCCACAACACAACAGGACGTCTGAATCATCACTTGTTAGCAGCCAAAGTGGCTGGGTATCAACCACCAGCAAACATATTTACCAGCATGTCATCGCCGTTGGGTAGAAACCTTGTATGACCAAAACCATTACTTTTCAGGAAATGGAACAAAGAACCTGTGTTCCATTGGATCCAATGTAGTTATTGTTAATGCTTTTCCGTAGTTAAATATTCACAAAACCCACAGAAACACACAGGGGCTAATGCCAAAAAAAATCCCAATACCATGTCCCAATATGTGATGTTTGAAACATGGCGCACGCAGCAAACAGCAATTTTTGGGTTGTGTCCCTGAAGTTCTGAACTGCTTTCACTGAATGTGTGTGTGGCAATCCAGGCTTTATTTTATAGAAGTATCTTTTGAAGTTCTGTTGTATTCTATTGCTAGTCTGGCCTAGCCTGACACTCAGCCTGAATTGACATTTCGTTTCACTCCATTATTCAGTCTGAACTCACTTCCACCGAAGGCGATTACAGGGATGGGCGTTGCCAAAAAAAAGGCAGTCTTCAGCGATTGGTTCAGTGTGGCTGGCGCTGGCTAGTGGCTAGCCTGTTGCTTGCTAGTGCTACTTGCTAACCAAAGAAACAGTCAGAATAGGAGCACTACGAACTAGTAATCAAACACAACATAACATGCCTGCTACTGGTGTTTCATAGCGAGATCGATACGATCGCATTTTACCGCAATTTACCGCATTTTATCGCGACGCGATGCGCGGTACGGTACGGCGGCGGCGCTGGTGTACTTGGAAACACACATGAGTTCTGGGAAACCCCCACCCACGCTGATCACAAGACGCTGATTCACGACGCTGATTCGCCGATCGGATTTTCAACCGAGGCAGACCTCTTCATTGAGAGCGATGCTAGACCTGAATCGCCAAAACAAAAAATTGAAAGGGGTGTGGCTAGCGATTCAGGGTCTGGAACTAGGCTAAGTCTGGCCAATTAAAATACTCATATCTTTTGACCATTTTTGGAGGGGCGCTACCCACACGTTTGGCTGTGTTGCTCATTCCATGAATGCCAGATACTTACAGTCTGTAACTTGTTGTAAAGGTGACAATTCAACGATAACAATGATATCAAACACAATTATTGGTATTATTAAAGGGGAGATATAATGGACCGAAGTCAAGTTTCCTTTCTTTTTGTGCCGAGTTTATATCCATATCTATGAAATACATGTAATCCGCATAACAGGACAGCACTTTTTAAAGTGAGATGTAAAGTTGTACCTGTGCCTGTGCCTCCTTGAGGAAGCTGCAGGTGGATTCCATCCAGAGTGAGGCGCGGGTCACCCTCCTGCAGAGGTCATGGCCATCTGGGTTCACCTGCTCCAAGTAGGCCACCACTGATTCCTGGAGGCTGGGATAAGCCGCCCCCAACGCCGAGTCCAGGGACAGGTAGAATATGGCCTTTGCCATGCCGTCCGGGATGTTGTCACTGGCCTGCAATTACAAAGACAAGTTATAGGCTTTTAGAAGACACTCCGACCAGAGCAACTTACAAGTAATAATAATAATAATAATATGTTTTTATAACGCACTTTACATTTGAAGCAAATCTCAAAGAAGTGCTACATTCTAAAGGGCAAAGAATAAAGCAAAACAGAACAAGATAAAAAAAAAAAAAATTAGTAAATTATGATAAGATCAGTGCGCAACTATTATACACAGCTCAGAAGGGGCTTAAAAGCACATATTGATCACCTAATTAACACAGCTAAAAAAGGTTAAAAAGCACATAGGCATCCAATAAGTCCTTCTAGGCAAATGCCTTGGTAAAAAGAAAGGTCTTTTGTCCCCTTTTAAAAGCATCGACCGACTGTGGTGCTCTCAGGTGGTCAGGGAGGGCATTCCACAGCCGAGGGGCAGCTGAGCAGAAGGCCCGTCCCCCATGGTACGGAGATTAGTCTTTTTGGAGTGGGTGGAGGTGGAGGTCGGGGGTTACAAGTGTGAGGATACTAGGGGAGCAACAATACTGAACCGAATCGGTGTACCGAACCGAATGGCCCTGTCCCGAACCGAACAGCCCATACCGAATGAACCGATGGGGGTCCCCAGTTAAAATGTGATTATTTTGGGAGTCACAGCCTGAAAAGGTTGATAACCACTGCACTAGAGTAGACCATTGCTGAGGTGGAGGACGGACCCCCACCTCAGCTACCCAAGCTGTGCTGATCCCAGAATCAAAACCAGAACAATGCAGGGTTGTAAGTAATTCAAGTAAGTGTTTAATCACATAGCTATGGAAGACCATTTTCGGCTATGAATAAAATACAGAAGGCCTGAATTGTGGGTAGCTTTGCCATCATTCTGACCATTACTGTCAGCATTCATTCTCACAACTGCAACATTATAACGGTTTCAATTCAGAAGTGGAAAATGGGCTGCCATACACTGCAGAGTGACTTGGACAGCACCTGCATACAGATGCATTAACCCAGTGGTTCTCAAAGTGGATTCCAGGGACTCTGTGGGTTCCTTCAAGGAGTTCTAAGTTGACCCATACAACTCTGTAACTCTGACAGTGTGCAAATGGAACCAAATGAACCCTAACAGGTTAATTTGGTTCCATTTGTACACTGTCAGAGTTAAGGGGAGACCTTGCAATTTGAAAGTTTGAGAAACACTGCATTAACCCAATGCACACAAGCACAAAAAAATTATATATATATATATATATATTACGAAACTCATGCACACACCTTCTCAGGGGGGACGATGGTCTGGAGCAGCCGGACAGTGAGCACGGCGCTGGCCGTGTAGGCCAGTCTGTGGTGGACCACCGCGCTGTGGGGGGGGCCGTCTGATGAACCCCTCTGATGGTAGCTCAGGATGTCCCCCAGTAACTCCAGACACACCTGCAGCCTCTCCTTCTACATTAACACCCCAAACACACGCACGCGCGCGCACACACACACACACACACACACACACACACACACACACACACACACACACACACACACACACACACACACACACACACACACACACACACACACACACACACACACACGCGCGCACATGCACGCACGCATGCACACACACAGGTACTATAACAAGCTGGGCTCCAAGAAAACAAATTTTGTTCCCAGGGGAACAGCAGATTAAACATAATCAGATTTCAGAGTTATTTTGGGACAAGATACAGAACCACCCTATCGCAGCGGTATAATATAAATTGGAACAATCTATTCTCAACCACTTGCAGCTACAAAAAAATAAAAATCTTAAATGGGGAAAAAAAAGAAAGTAACAATAGGCTGTTGTCACCAGCAGGGGGCAGTAAGTGTCCTTCCTGTGCACTGCTTGACTGGTGAGAATTGGTTGTGGTCCCATAGGGAAACCTAGAGGTCTGGCACACAAAAGCTGCTCTCCACATAAAGATGACAAAACAGTTCTCAAGCCTGCGAGGCTCGGGGCATGTATTAAACAGCAGAGGGCCAGAGGGGCCGGGGCTTGACAAGTGTATAACTCCCTGCACACAGGAACATAGTCTTTAAACAGTCAAAGAGGACAACAAATGATTCTGCAAGGTTGAAAACAAAAAACAAAACAAAAAAACGACTAACACGCAATCCCGAGTGTAGAATTCATACACATGAGATATGCACTTATTTACTTTAACTCGTTGTATAGTGCTGGCTTAAACCCAGGGGGATGCAAAAAGAAGAGGTGTGTATGCATGCATGCATACATACATATTACATACTGTACATGCATGCATGCCTATACACGTGAAAGACTCTTTGTAGCAGAGTGAAGGCCTGTGTAAAGGCGTCGTCGCCTATAAATTCATTCACTTCAATCACGTGCACCGCGGCTCTCCTTGACAGCCGCGTGCCTGCCTGCCTGCGTCTGCAGTGCATTGTCTGGTGGCCACAACAACGCGGGTCCCACTTCAGCGAAGTGTATCCATTCATCTACATGAAAAGCTGTCACGAGGCGGTGCGTTTTCTTTTTTTCTTTTTTTTTTTTCTCCACTTGCCAGTTCTTTCCCCACCAGGTTCTGGTCGTCCCACACCAGCTCATTCACGCTGTCCCCGAGCAGGAGGACGGCTTTGCACAGCAGATCTAGGACACGGTGGACCACGCCGGTTCCCTCTGAGAGGATATGAGAGAGAGGGAGAGGGAGTTAGTGAGGGCCAGGGCAGGGGTGTCGCACCAAATTCTGGGCCCTGGGGTACAAGGATTCACTGCGGGGCCGGGCCCCCCATGAATGTTCTTCATAGTGGGAGGGGGTTTAACCCATTTAGACTGGGAACGCATCATTACGCATTATTGTGTTCTTTAACTATTGAAAAAGCAGATATAGCAGATATACAAGCTCATAGCGCGGCACGAAGTCTTAAACCTGTTTCCCATCTCAAAACATTTAGTTCCAGGGACCCCCCAGAAGTAAGCAGAAATGCTTAAAAAAAGACATATATACAAATATTTGCACACATTTTCACGACTTCTCAAAAATAGCAGATCTACAAGCTCGCAGCGCGGTGTATATCTGCTATTTTTCAATGGCTAAAAGTATAAAATAATCAAGGTCCCTCCACCTTGGGCCCTAGTAACTCAGTCCCACTTTCCCCCCCTTATGACGCCCCCTGGGCGAGGGGGAATGAGGATCAACTTCGTATCAAGACCATATGGTGTGACAAGTACTGGCAGACTTGTGTGCTAGGTGTGGGAGCTGGAGAAAAGGTTACAATTCAAATTTAGGCATTTAGCAGACGCTCATATCCGCAGCGACTTGCAGGCATGAACTGAACCCTAGTCAACAAAACAACAAAGTAAATGGTCACATTAAGCAGAGTGCAAAGAGAACTATGTAGTGCTTCACAAAAGCTATGATGCCAGGAAAACAATGAACCTACCATCTGTCTAACTCTAAACAGCATGCTGTATAGATAACATTCGTATTTCGTATGGTTTGTGTTCAAGAAAAATGACAAATAATCGAAATAACAAAAAAAACTAGTGAACAAGTAACCGACATATCTGCGAGGTCATTATAGTTATCTAAAACTAACTAACATCTTAAATTGTCTAAAATGAAAACGTTAACACAAGTGTTTCGTACGAAACACCTGTTTATTAAGTTCTGGAAGGAAGTACTCCATCCTATGGGTGGCGCTACCGCGTCAACCAAGATCACAGAAACGTCTCACGTTAGCTCCCGAAGGACGATTTCATTGGCCGAAGGGCTTGTCACTCAAGCTGGGGGCGTCGCCCCCTTAAAGCCGGTGACGCCCGGTCGCTCCTCCTCTAGCAGAGCTCTGCTTGCCACGAACAGAGGGCCGAGAGTCGGATGGAGTACTTCCTTCCAGAACTTAATAAACAGGTGTTTCGTACGAAAAACTTGTGTTTATCTTCGTTCTGTCAGTTCAGTACTCCATCCTATGGGTACCATACACTCCCGTGAAGCGACGATGGCCAACGTCCCTAAACCCCACAGGCCACACTCAGTAGCATGACCCTTCTTAAGGCAAACCCAGAGTCCGCTGGACCCGAGGCAGGGGTTAAAGAAGAAAAAAGGCCCTGCCAGTCCGCTGGACCCGAGGCAGGGGTTAAAGAAGTAAAAAGGCCCTGCCAGGCTAGGCCCACCTAAACCAGTCGTTCTCTCTGACTGACCGCAGCAGGCTTGCAGGGGTTAACATCCTGAATTTGAAGACCTTGAGGTACTGGTTCAGACCTCGAAGGTCCAATATCGTCCGTAGCCCCCCCTTCTTTTTTGGCACAAGGAAATAGCTTGAGTAGTACCCTATAGGAATTTCCGTGCGTGGGACCTCTCTGATCGCGCCCTTCTGAAGAAGGGACTGTATCTCCTCTTCCAGAGCCGTGACTTGTTAGTCCTTGGCTCTGGCGAAGATCACTTTGGAAGACAGTGGGGGCTTCTTGTCGAATTGTATTCTGTAGCCCTTTGTTACTGTGCGATAAATCCAACGATTGGGATTGCATCTCTTCCATTGAGTATAGAGAGGGGAACATTTTTGCACCGCCCGTTCGGAGAGAGAAGGGGTGCCCATTGAGCGACCTGGCGGTGCCCGCACTTCCGTCGACACATCTCTGCGTGATGACACACAATTTTATTGTTTAAATACTATTTTTGCTCCATGCGTGCGTGTGTACAGCATTCAAACAGCAGGATTGCTTATTGTCAAAGAATACTTATGCTGGCCACTTATGCACCAGCGGAGCGCGCCTTGTAATTTCTATCAGGGCGCACTTGTTGATGGTCGAGTCACCAAGAATGCTGGTCCCTCATTGGCTGATGGTGACAGACAGACGGACATTTCTTCGTTTAATAGTCAGATATAAATATACATATACTGTATATACATAGACATACGTACATATATAATGGGTCTCCTGGTTTTTTATTTTAAAAAAATGGGTCCTCCGGGTTTTTCAATCTTAAAAAAATTGGTCCCACCCGGGGCGCCCGCTGGCCTACAGGTCCGGGCGCATACCACTTAGACATTGCCACATAGGCATGGATGCCTCCCGATCCGGACAACCTTTGCCGCATGTCACTCCCCGTCTCTCCCTCCATTTCCTGTCAGTCTACTAACTGTCCTATCAATAAAGGCATAAAAAACCACAAACAAGTCCCCTGAAAAAAATATACACGAGTGATTCCTAATTTACAAGTTCATAAATGTTTGAAAAATAGCCACCCCTGACAAATAGCCAGTATTTCAAAATAACTAAAACTAAAATATATTTATGTAGCAAACCCACTTTAACTCTTATACTGCTTTGGACGTTCCCGTTCGCCCCAATTCTCGAGGTCGCGCCGCGCCAATACGGCCGTTCGTTCGTTTACCTTGTTGATGTCCGTAAGCTGATGAGGGGTCGCGCCGCCGTGTACTGTAATCACATCGTCCGCAATGATGGTCTTAAAAATCCATTATGCGTTAACATCAACGGAGACCAATTCTCTTCCGTGTTGATTTTCTCTGGCCCTGAGGCTCTGTGGCCAGAGACTGCTCTCAATGTATGGCAAGCCATGCAGGCCAAATTCACATTAATTCTTGCATGACGCCGCCCTCTGCTGCCTGGTCTGCGAAAGTGCAGACCAGGCAATTAAAAAAAAAAATGTCTATCCATCTACTATAACATCGCACAGGTAAGCCGCTTTTTGATGGCACCAGACCCAATAAATAAATAAATAATCTGGCAGTAGTAGAGTTAACTAATAAAAAAAAAGAAGAAAAACATAATATCCGCCTCCTGATCTATCGGCCTGGCGGAGATAATGAAAAATGCTGAACTAAAATAACCTTTCTTGTTAACACATTCTATAGGATCAAAGAGGTGAGAAGAGAAGGAGCGAGCGGGATTGACGGTGCTAATTGCCTCTCTATCCCCCTATTATTAGAAGAGGCTAGAAGACTTCCTACCAGTCTTGAGCAGAGGTATGGCGTGCTCCATGGTGGCGAGCGTAAACTGGGCCAGACTAAGCTGCCGGAGCTGCAGCTCCAGGACGTCTTCCGCGCCCAGGTCGGGCAGCTCCAGGTGGGCTGCGTCTGCGGGCGACTGGAGGGCCCGGCTGGCAGCCTGGGCTGCCGCCCCGCTGCCTCTGTGAGAACTGCCACTGGAGAGGATCATACAGAGCAGAGTTGAAGGCACACAAACATTAAAGCAGGGGTCTTCAACCTTTTCATGCCAAGGACCCCTTAGTTGAGAGAGAGATGAAGCAGGGACCCCCACAACCTGTTCAGAGAGTTTGGATTCATATCAATTTGTGTTTTCAGATATTTAACCACTTGAACCGTCAATACTTAAAACACTTGACCTTTCACTCTGTAGTTAGTCTGCCTCTACACCAAAGCTAGCCGAAAATAGCCGCGCTGCGAGACGTTGTGAGCTTGTCGATCTGCTATATTTGGATAATGTTCTTCGAATATGGACACTAGGGTTCAAGTGGTTAACACCTTGCCGTCCGAAATAGAATGGTGGTTGGTAGATTAGCCGTGAAATTTCTATTATTGTATTGTGATCTGAGACATAATATTATGTTTATAAACATGACCCCGCAGCCCCTCCATCTTGAACAGCGCCGCTGTTTTTTCATTTTTTTTTTTCCCCAGCTCAGTAACTCACCATGATTTTCTCGATTTCCGTTGGGATAGAATGGGGGTTTTGGCCGATCGTCGATGTCCCCGTGCGTTTCGCGTGCGCGATCCTTTCACGTAAATGTCCCCGCAAACAATCCATGTGTGACTGAAGAACAGAACTGAAAAGTTTCGCTAGCATAGCCCCAAGCATGGCTGCTGTAGGAGCTCGAGTGTGCAGACAGCAAACGGATGGCTGGGAGTAGCCTTGGAGAAGGAGAGGCGCTGACGTCACCTCTGCTTCATGCACGGCCTGCATGAGCTATCAGTGCACGAGTGGTGACTAGGGAAGGTTAGACGATCGCCGATTTTCGGATCAAAAGCTTTTATTACGGTTTTAAAGACAAAGTCCGGGAATGTACGGCGTGGCTGAGAGTCCCTGGGGGGATGTGCGATATAGTACGGTTTTAACATTAAGGGGCTCCCCGTGGCTTAGAAGGTGTTAATATAAAAAAGGAGAAAAAAAAGTAGTAACTCTAAGGACCCCCTAGGGGTCCCGGTGTGAAGAGAAAACGTGGATGAAAACACTGGAGAAGCTCGGACAATAAGTCTCTTTTTAAAGTGTGTGCTGTGCACACACACACACACACACACACACACACACACACAAGTACACACGTGTGCGCACACACACACACACCTGTTGGAGGGTGCATCTCCATCTTGGCCGTCGCCCCTGGCTCTTTGTCCAGTGCGTCCCACCACAGAGGGCCTGGGAGAGCACTCCTCCCCGGGGGAGGAGGCCAGGGAACGCTGGGCTCCCTGCCCCTCCTGGGAGTACGACAGAGACGAGTTCTGAGACACTGGGTCTAAACGACACAAAAGAGAAATATACACAGACATTGAAAATATATTTTGCACATCATTTGTAATAGATAGAACCAGGAAAATAAAGCAGAATTAACATTAACCACTTGAACCCCAGCATCCATATTCCGGGGGGAATATTAGCCACAAAGAGCAGGATCTACAAGCCGTACTTGTACTGATTGGGGTTTTTTTTTTTGTCGTAGATGGAAAAAAGCTGTCCAAGTGCAGTTGCAACCGAGTTTCAATAGGACTAGAGAGTTCAAGTGGTTAAATATAGCAGTGAATTAAAACTTTCACACATTATGAAGATTTAATCAGTAAGAGAGCATATTAAAATATGCCTGATAACGTAGATGTGTTAATGCAGTATGCCTAATAATTGGAAGAAGAGAGAGAGCATATCAAAATATGCCTGATAATTTATTATGTGTTATGCTGTATGCACAGAGGGAACATAAAATTAAGATCTGGTGTAAGTGTCCTTACAATCTAAGCTATAATGATGTAAAGGGGTTCACGCAGGAGAATGTGTTTAATGTCCACTAACGGGACATAGAAGTCATTATACATGACGTGAAAAGCACATGTAACAAAAGAATGAATTCTGTCGCCCGACTTAAGACAAACAAACAACGCATTCTCAACAGAAAAGTGTTGACGTGTCTGTCTACACCGCTTTTCAGTTGAAAATATGATTTCTTTTTATTGAGCAACACTTTTGTAATGACACAAAAAGCATAAATCAGACTTCAGGTAGAGCCACCTTGTTTGGAGGAGCGGAAGCTGGGGTCCCGATGAAAGCGTAGCCTGCTCCTTAAACACACACAGAGCTGCCGTAGGCAGGCGATAGCCTGCAGCCGGAGGCAGCGCTTCTCACCCTCACCTGAACCCAGCCTCAGGAGGGACAGGAGGTTCTGGACACAGGGGATGAAATTCAGAGGAATGAATTTGAATATTGATTGGTGCACATTATCTAGCTAAATTGTTTATTCTATGATTAATGAGGAAGTAGATGGGGGCATGGCTCTACATGAAGGGTTAAATGAAATGGGTGTAAAATAATAAATACAATAACAATCTATTCGAGAAATATGTCTTGTGAGATGCAAGACAGAGCTATTCTTATCTACCAAAACAAGCTTCCAGTTAGATATGTCTTGAGATCGTGTAACACAGTTAGCACAACTGAATGTCCAGTACCCAACTGTTGCCACCCTGAAGCTCTTCAACATTTCTTGTTTGAATTTGAATATGATGGATCTATAGAAGTATGGGCCGGCAGGTTTCAATATATGGAGATAAATAACAAATCATGCATGTATGGTACATTCAAAGAGAAAACGGGGATTTCAATTGGTTCAAAGTTCAAACAATCTCAAACAAGTTCAAACAATCTCCTACAATGTTGTTTTTAACCAGATACTGACTGTCTTAAAAGGGCTCGAACTCTGGATACGGTTAGAAGAAGAGATACATCTCCTAGATTTTTAACAGTAGGTTATGGAAAATGCTTATGTATGTGTTAAAATATGTGATATTTGTGTGTGTGTGTGTGGGGGGGGGGGGATTAGGCCTAAACACATTATGACGCAATATTTTATGCTTTAACTATCAAAAAATAGCAGATATACAAGCTCACAGCGCGGCACCGAGTGCCGCGCTGCGAGCTTGTAGATCTGCTATTTTAGAAAAATCGTGAAAATTAGACTTTTGACCTATTGATTCTATAAGTGTCTTTTGAATCCTTCTAAGGTTTTTTGAAAAACCTATGTTTCTATGTCAGCCGTCTGGCCAGCCATCGTCAAAGAAAAGGTCCTTTTCACTTAACTGGAGCTCAGTTAGTCTGTTCTTGAGAGACTACTATGTCAGTGGTTCTCAAACCTTTTCCTGTGAAGGACCCCCAAAATGATAGGTATTTGGCCACGGACCCGCATCTCAAAATATCTAGTTCCAGGGACCACCCAGAAGCAAAAATTTGAGTTACAAACGTTCGCTTTGAAAATACATATATTGAAAGATCTGCTCACATTTTCACGACTTTTTCAAAAATAGCAGATCTACAAGCTCGCAGCGCGGCACTCGGTGCCGCGCTGTGAGCTTGTATATCTGCTATTTTTCACTGGTTAAAACATTCAATAATTCTAGGCCTAAATGGGTTAACCACTGTTAACCTGCTGTCCCTATCTTTCTAAAAACAGCAGATCAACAAGCCCCGAGCTTGTGGCCGCAGTCGGGCAATAGAACAAAGAAAGGAGTGTCCGTTCCAAGCTGAAAGAAAAAGCCACCGTGATTGTGTTGAACAGACGACCTGAAACTCAGACAGTGATGGAACAGTCGTAATTAGGTTCACTAAATAAAAGGGCAGCTGGAATTTAATTATTGGAGCAGCAATTTGTTCCAAGTTCAAACTCCCTGCCCTCTGTCACTAATGATGCCATGCCTCTAAATCCAAGCCTTTGGTTTTTCTAAATACGTATTGACTGAGGATAAGGGTTGTAAAGGAGGCTACTTATGAAGCCACAGGAGGAACACACACAATATAATCCTGCTGAATAATTAAAATTCAACTGATTACAGAGTGCACTGCACTGCACAACATTACTACAACACAAATGAAATCTCTACAGTGATTGTGAAAGATGGTTAATATTCTGACGACCTTGGTATAAGGCCATGATGCCACTGGAGCTCTACAAGAAGTCATGGGCAAGGACTGTTAAAATTGAGTGGAAGAAATGTATTGTCACTGTCGGGCAAAAACCTTGCATCTCCAATTTCCGTCTTGTGTTTATTCATAAATAAATGCGTCATTCTTTGTATTAATGTCACCCAACAGTAGCAAAAATTGCCTGAACATGTAGATCGGATATTTTCACTATTTCTGAAAGCATTAAAAAAAGCATTCAAAGAAATTGGAGTATCCTAGAGTCTATTTTCAATTAAGGCATGGTTTAGCAGATGCTCTTATTCAGAGTGACTTACGAGTGCTAGAAAAAGCAGTCTCCTATGTATATCCTTTCTGAGTATTCATGAGTCTGAGTACATTGTAGTTGAAGAAGCCAATGTCATCAATTATTTATAAAGGTAGAATAGTCAAGAAAAATACAATTACAGTAATAAAATAGTTTGTCTCTATTACTCTACTCCACTGATTTTCTAACTTTTCGTGCCCAGGGCAAATCAAAACCTCAAGCTACAACTGTAATTACTTTATATTATCAATCTCATCAGATTCCTCTATAAACATGTTGTTTTAGTTACTAATGCCAAATAAAATGTTTAAGCACTCAAGTCTATTTATTTCATACTTTATTTGCTATAGCCTATAGCTATCTTCACTATTTATGAAAATGTGTGTAATATGTGGGGAGAATTATAACAACAATAATACATTTTAAATCAAAATGTTTAAATTGAAATGTTTCGCCTATATCAACATGCTCAAGATAGCGATGCCAGATTGAAGCTGATGTACTGTATATAGAGTTAAACTGGTTAAACCAGGGGTCTTCAACGTTTTCAGGCCAAGGACCCCTTAGTTGAGAGAGAGATGAAGCAGGGACCCCCACAACCTTTTCATAGATTCCATATAGTTTCATCCTTTGACAGCACAATCATTGGTGTATTTTGGATTCTTGTCAATTTATGTTTTCATATATTTAACCATTTGAACCGTCAATAATTAATAAACTTGACCTTTCACTCCGTACTTAGTCTGCCCTCTACACCAAACCTCTTTGCAAAAAATAGCCGATCTACAAGCTCACAATGCCTCGCAGTGCAAGGAGTTGTGAGTTTGTAGATCTTCTATTTTGGCTATAGTTCGCAGAATATGGATGCTAGGGTTCAAGTGATTAATATAAAATAAAGGAGAAAAAAAAGGTTTCTATCTCAAAGATTTGGAGGACCCCCTGTAGTAACTCTAAGGTCCCCTAGGCCTAGGGGTCCCGGACCCCCTGTTGAAGACCCCTGGGTTAAACAGATTTTGTTGCTAGATTAACGCATTTTACTGGGGACCCCCTGGAACTTCTTCAAGGACCCATTAGGGGTCCCCGGACCCCACTTTGAGAACCAGTGGTGTTCAGGGTTCCTTCCTACACATTTTCCATTTTAAAATTCCATATTATTCCAGACTCAAAATTCCCAAATTCTCTGTAAATTTTACACACCAGCACAAATAGCTAGATGTTTATGTAACTAAATGATTTAAAATGCAACCGTTAAATCATCTTCCATTCTGTCTATAAAAGCTACAGTAATGTATGAAGATTGTAGCTATGTACTGTAGCTCATAGAAATCAATTAACCACTTAAACACCACCTTAGCCGTGCGATGGTGTCAAGTGTCGAAAATAGCCAATCTACAAGCTCACAACACGTCACAATGCAACACATTGTGAGCTTGTCTATTAAATCTGTTTCCTTTATTTGCCTTCAATGTCATGCCTGTTAGATTGTAAAATGTTGAGTTTTAACTAACCTTGCTTCATTGGCTGTTTATAAAGTAAAAACATAGGTCTACTTGTCAGCACTGTTAATAATTACTGAAACGGTCCTACCTACGGTATACTCATTATTTCCCCTTAATAGATTGAAGAAAATGATATATTATTGTTCTCCCCAAGAATCTCTTGTTCATACTGTCTGAAGCCTTATTTATTCACTGTGTCCATGGGCATGACCATAAATGCAGCTATACAATTATTTTTAATTTGCTATGATCCCCACTAGCTGTGCCCTAAAGCACAGCTAGTCGTCCTATGGCTTCCTTTTGAAGAAAATATAGTTTACAATTTCTAATAACTACACTGCGTAACTAATAAATGTTCAGACAAGCATGTATACTGTACATGCAATTCAGAGATAGACGCATTTTCTTTAAACTAATTTGGTGCGGGATGTTTGTGTGGAGTCAATAGTCTGGCAACATAATTATTTTTTCTAAACTTCTTTTCTTATTTCTATACTTATCCAGACCTGGACATAAAATTGACTAAAATCTAATTCCATGCTTTTCATACTTGTGTAGGAACCCTGGTAATTACTAGTACCTGCACAATACCAGGCCTCTGCAGAAAGATCTCCGCTGGGAAGTCCTGCATGATGACATCACGCAGAAGTTCACACGTTGTCTGGACTAGGTTGGGATTATTGCTTCTCAAAGAGCTATTTACAAAGGAGCAAGAAAGAGGAAACTTATTTATTGAGAGTTCTGACATTTGATATTAAGAAACTAACAGTGCTGTGAGGAGTCACATTAAACTTCTTAATTTAATTGACCATATCGGTGTCATGGAGTGAAGTGGAGAATCGATGTGATGTCACCCACCTTTCATTGGATGAAAGTATGTGTCTGTCGGTGGTGGTCAAAGCCAGCCATGGAAATATAGAAAACTTCAGACATCTGACAGACTTAGGAACTGGAAGTGAAACACACGAACATAAGGAAATGAATGCATAATGGGGTGCATTTGCATTTCTTTCCTTTTTTACGCTGTACATAATATAAATACAATATCAAGCAAAACATTTAGATAATAAATATGCAACATAAACATACATTTACAAACAACAACTGAGTCTGAGGTTATCTACTCAAAATACCTGCAATCCTCTGAGGTAGAACATCTGCATTGCTTTGCTTAGTCTTTTGGAAATAGCCCGTTTTGATAGAATGCTCTTCCGGAGGAGCAACTGGAGGAACTAAAGCAAATATTTACTTTAAACAAAGACACACTACTAGAAAAAAAAACATTATTCACGTGGCTCGATGCATGCAGTGACACCCCAGTGACCCCACCCCACTTTACTGAATTATGAACAGGAATTAAAATAATTTGACTGGATACAAAGATCTTTAACTTGCAACACCTGTTGGAGGAACAATATGCTGTCCATGGGAGTAGACCGTCGTATGTCTGGGGATTAGCTCCGGTAGCAGGAACAGCTGGTCCAGGATGCCGTCAATGACACCTTGCAGTCTGGGCTCCATGTTTGGAGACAGCTGGGTAAGGAACTCCACCGCACCAACATCTCTCAGCATCTGCGCTGCACCGGGATGCTTTGGATGTACGATAGCAGAGCAGCCATGGCAGAGAGTCAAGAAACCAAACCCAACAGCAGCACTGTTTGCATGGCATTATATACTGCAATGACTATGACTAAAATAAAGTTTGTGCAATCCATATAGCAGAGTAACTAACACTGACTGTAAAGCTGTGTTGGGCTATGGTCAGTATTATTTGCATGCTTTCAACTGGTTAATAATTTCGCTTGCTTTCAAAAGTCCAGTCTGTCAGTGTGACACAGTTCATCTTCATAAAGATGTTTCTTCTTACTATGCATGAATTCTTAGCCCTGGGTTTAGATACAGTCTTCAAAGGGCATAGTTTAGCTTGTTTCAACCTACCTGTGATAAAGTATTGAGCAGCTCAAGGACCTCGTCCTGCAATGGCACTGTGGGGAAATTGAACCATTCCAGAAGGACCACAAACAACCTCCTCTCTTGGACCAGGTCAGATACAGAAACTAAGGAATGGTCCAATTTACTTATGATGCTCTTCAATGCTCGAACTCTGATCTCCACCAAAGAATGGCCTAATCACACAGAGAAAACCAATACAGATTATCTTTGGTAACGTTATTGAGCAAAGAGTTTACTTTTGTCTAACATTCAGTGGTGGAAAAAGTACACATTTCTTTTCTTGAGTAAAAATATCAATAGTGTAGAAACACTGTTACAAGTAAAAGTGCGGAATAAAAATGTTACACGTTTTCAAATGTTTGCAAATCTTTTGAAAATAACAGATCTACCACGCATTGTGAGCTTGTAGATCGGATATGTAGGCCGAAAGGTATATAAGGCTGAAGTGGTTAATGTATGTTTTGTAATAATAATCAAAATTAAGTAACTAGTAACTAAAGCTTTCAAATAAACATAGTGGAGTAAAAGTGCAGTATTTGGATCAGAGATGTAGTGGAGTAGAAGTAAAAGCACTGAAAACTGGAAATACTCAAGTAAAGTACAAATACCTCAAAATGGTACTTAAGTACAGTACTTAAGTAAATGTACTTACTTAGTTACTTTACACCACCGCTAAGATTAATGGTACATAAGAAATCGAGTGTGAGAGTTTACACTCTGATGTCCCTATAGAATAGCTGCGATACATTTCATGTATATACATGCACAGCCATAGTTTATTCCCATAACCTCCTGTGCCAGGGACTCATCACAGTGGCATTGAAAGTTGTAGCGCTGCATGTGTACTAACTCACCCATGAATTAATGTCTGTGACCTAGGGTCAGCTATTGTCATCTAGCTTCATATCCATTTGAATGTTCTGGCAGAAAACCTTCTCCACTTTTCCACGTGCACACAGACCACATTTCCTCCAGTGAGCGTACGGTCGGTATGTATTGTATGGGGCAGCCAGGGGCACACAATAAAGGGGTACAGCCAGAGAGCACCTCAACATTAAATTGTCATCCCCCCCCCCCCCCCCCCCAAAAAAAAAATGTAAAGAAATAAAGAATAAATGTTTGCTTTGGATAAGGTCGGAAATAATGTAAACATGCACATTATCAGATCTAGATTTACCCTTCAACTGCTTGTGTATCCCCAAAATGACTGGCTAAAAGTAATTTAAAATATATAGGTATATGTATGTATTTGGCTGCTCATTTGTAAAGTAAATGCACATATAAAATACTTTTTAAAGGTCCCCACTGCGTTGTGGTTTATGTGGTTAAATCAATTGTATTGTGTGCCCCGTAAGGATAGTGTGAAACTCGCGAAAAGTGGAGATGGTTTTGAAAAATGAAATGAGGACATTCTGCATAATAATGAGTACTTTTACTTTTGGTACATTTTGATATATAGCCTACTTCTGTACTTTTACTCAAGTACATTTTGAATTCCGGACTTTTACTGTTGTGTGACAGAGTACTTCTACATTGCAAGTATTGATACTTTTGTAAAACATGTGGGTACATTTTCCACGACTGAAGTGTAGTATCTTTACAGTAACTTTACTTTGCTAGAAAGTTAGCGCAGGTTTACCTATTTTCTTTACATGATGAGACAGCTCCATGTCTGGCATATCATTCTACGTCGTTTAAAAGAGGCTCGTGGTTTCTGTTGTCATTGTCACACAGCAGCGTCTGTTCTGTCTGTCTGTCTGTCTGTCTGTCTGTCTGTCTGTCTGTCTGTCTGTCTGTCTGTCTGACTGACTGTTAGTACCATAGAGTTATATTATAAAGGTTGCAGTTAATACCATAGAAGTTACTACCCGGGCTTGTTTTCAACAAACGCGCCAGGCTCGACTTCCTGTTTTGCGTCAATTGCGTGCGCTCGTGAAATACATTCGTGTGAAACGTTAACTGTGAATTGTTGTGACCCACCAACCAGTTGTGGGGGTCACCAGCACTTTCGCCTATAACATATTCGCCTACACGCATTTGGTCCTTTCGCCTGGCATTTTTGCCTTGGAGGAGAGTCTTTTCACCTACCTGTCTGAGCCATTTCGCCTACCCTCAATTCTGCTGTCAGACTGTCCATGTTTGCAAATTATCTCTTTGTCATTTAAATATTATAGTGACTGTGACAGTGGTGTCAAGTGAATCTAACAGTTTACTTGACATTTATTATTTACATCACATTTTATTCCTAAAAAATGGCTAAATAGTTTTTTATGCCTGTTGACAGACAAGGTTGATTCTATAGGCTATTTAGGTGTAGCATATCTTATATAGACCTATATAGGCTAATAGCCTACATATATATTTTGTATAGCCTAATGTTAAAACAATATAGGCCTACAACATTTTACAATACTGTTCAATACTGCACCAAAGAATGTATATTATCGGGACATGGATTAATTAATTATTTGGGCGCACCTGATTCCAATAGCTCTGTATGTGATTAATATGGAGTGCATGGGATAGCCGTGTGTAGGTTTGACATGTAACACCACTGTCACAGTCACTATAATATTTAAATGACAAAGAGATAATATGAAAACATGGACAGTCTGACAGCAGAATTGAGGGTAGGCGAAATGGCTCAGACAGGTAGGTGAAAAGACTCTCCTCCAAGGCAAAAGTGCCCCGCGAAAAGACCTGGCGAAAATGTTATAGGCGATTATGCCTGACACCATTGTGGTCAGTCATAACTCTATGTGGGAAGTAGAAAGTCTGGTGAGGCGAGGTTAGGTGGGAAGTACTCATGTTTTAGTAAAAACTAAAAAGTATCAATGTAGAAATAGGCCTACTCTGTTTTACAAGTAAAATTCCGGAATTCAAAATGTACTTGAGTAAAAGTACAAAATTGGCATCAAAATAATAAGTAAAAGTACAAAATGTTTGAAAATAGCAAATCTACAAGCTCACAACACGTCGCATCGCGACACGTTGTGAGCTTGTAGATAGACTTTGATTGATTGATTGAAGGCTTTATTAGAAGTTTGCATAGGAAAATGTACAGTTTCATGACGGTACAGTTCACTGGTACAAGGTCTACTAAAAGGAGATCCATGAAAAGACTAAGCTTATTTCAACAGGAAACCATTTAAGTATCTCATATAACATTGAATGACAGACAAATAGAACACAGTACTATGCAGTAGACTATTTATATAGGTCTAGGTATAAAATAGGAATAAAGTGGTTTATGTATGTTTTAACATATTATAATTTATATCAGCAAAGTAGGCCTATCTAGTAACTAGTAAAACTCAAATAAATGTAGTAGCCTAAAGTAAAAGAACAATATTTGGTCCTGGGATGTAGTGGAGTAGAAGTAAAAATATAGATATTCTATATAATATATATGCTATAGATACTTATATATTATATAAGTATAGATATATTCTTTAGATATATGGAAATCTATATATTCTATAGATATATATATAATATAGGTATAGATATAGCCTATACTTATATACTACGGCAGGGGTCTTCAACAGGGGGTCCGGGACCCCTAGGGGGTCCTCAGAGTTACTACAGGGGGTCCTCCAAATCTTTGTGTGATAGAACCCCTTTTTTATATTCACCACTTGAACCCTATCTGGGTCCATATTCAGAGAACTTTAGCCAAGAGATCTACAAGATCTACAAGCTCACAACGCCTCGCGCTGCGAGGCGTTGTGAGCTTGTAGATCGGCTATTTTCGGCACAGAGGTTTGGTGTAAAGGGGAAAAAGAACAGACTAAGTACAGAGTGAAAGAGTGAAAAGGTTCAAGTGATTAAATGTCTGAAAACACAAATTAAACTGACATGAATCCAAAATACACTGATGATTGCGCTGTCAAACGATGAAACTATATAGAACATAATAAAGGTTGTGGCGGTCCCTGCTTCATCTCTCTCTCAACTAAGGGGTCCTTGGCCTGAAAACGTTGAAGACCCCTGTACTACGGTATATATATAACATAAGTATACTTATCTATATTAGATATAGAATATCTTGAATATACTGTGTTATATCCGTCTCTCATTCAATTTTATATGAGATACTTAAATGGTTTCCTGTGTAAATAAGCCGAAAAGCTTACTAGGATCTCCTTTTAGTTGACCTTGTACCAGTGAACTGTACCGTCATGAAACTGCACCTTTTTCTAAGCAAACTTCTAATAAAGTCTTCAATCAATGAATCAAACAGGTCACAATAGAAAGAAGCCCGCTGGGGCTTTTAGCAGGCCTAACCTAAGTTAACTGTAATCTACTGTACCGTTAACAAAGTATTCAATCAATCAAAAGGAACCCGAGGGTCCTTGGACCCCACTTTGATAACCACTGCTCACATCAGTTCTTAGACATGGAAAATCTAATCTTTTTGAAATGTAAACAAACAGACTGAAGTGGCTTAACTCGCCTGGAGGACGATCAATGTTTGCAAAAAGTGTTTTATAGCCAATGAATCTTAATCCCATTGCTGCCACACTGAGTGACTTCTTTAATCCACTCACATTATCTTGTCGTTCAATGAAATCTCATATCAAACAGTACTGAGGAATCAAAGTCAATGTGCTCTGCATTTCCACGCAAGTAGTCCCGTTAGGCATCATTTATTTTAATAACAGCTCAGTCTATACCTATCCAATTGCATGGGATATGGGAATATAGGTGTAATAATATGATACTGATCAGCTTCAAATGTTTTGAAACATAAATAATGTGGTTAAATGTAGATTTTTAGTAGACTGTATATTCATAGACTGGTGATATAGCCTCTACAATATGTATTCATTATAGACTGATGATATTGTACATATGTTTCTTGTTGATAGATTGGTGACAGTCGTGGTTGATAGACTGTAGCCTACATGCCCCTCTTGATCAACAGGGCACCAGTGGAAAGAGGGTGAGCAGCTTCCAGTACCTGGGGTAGACATCACTTGAGTGGAGTATGCACTCAGAGATCGTGGCAAACTAGGCGAGACAGTGGTCTGACCTCGGGCAACTGAGGAAATTCAATGTCTCACACAGAAGATACTAAGAGCCTTCTACACCAGGTACCCCCAGAGCATCCTGTCAGGGGACATGGCAGCTACCCATAGTGACAGACTGAACTGTTCATGATGATGCAGACTGCTACAGTAAGCACTTGAGGTGTCTCACACAGCCCTGGGCTCAAGACTGGAAGAGCTTGTTTTCTCTGTGTCTATCAAAGCTATGAAAACAGACAAAAACTAAAAAATAAATAATAATCTGTAAATAACCATACATATATTTGACCTCATGTGCTTTTGCACGAATCTACATACCTTTCAGCGTATTGATGTATAATCTTACTGCACAGATGTATATATAGTAAGTATACTGAATGTACTGTACGAGGTTTGACAGTTATTCTATTACACTCCCACCTCCCTGATTCAACACATTCCCCATTTGCACATTCCCTGTTCCTGCTATCTTGTTTTCTTATTTCTTATTTTAGCGCTAATTATCATGCATATATTGCATGAATTGTGATGTTGTACAGTCTTGAGGACCATGTCACACCAGCACATACTGTATCTATCTACAGATAAGATATACATATTGATTGATTGATTGATTGATTGATTGATTGATTGATTGATTGATTGATTGATTGCATATACTCAGAGATCCATTACATTAGTGCAAAATATTTCTTATTTATCTTGTATTGTTTTTTACTCCTATATTCTACTTGCTGCTGTCGCTGGGATGACATCTCAATTTCCCTCCAGGGATCAATAAAGGTTTATCTTGTCTTATTTGCAACGACGCTAAGGCAAATTCAACATAAAATCAGACCATCATCAAATGTTTGGCAAGACCTCTTGTTTTGGTGCTTATCCTTGGAGGACTTTATGCATACAACAAGGTCAGAACAACAAACACATCATATAATTTAATTGTCCAACATGCAGTCTACCATATGGTGACAAAATACAAAGTTACCACCAGAATGAATAATGTGACATTAAGGATGATGTCTCAACAGACCACTTGAGGACAGTAAGGCAAACGTTTTTTTCTTGTTTTACCTGGATTGATCTCAAGTCTCTCTAGCCTATAGCTGACTCATTACATTACTGTGGATACAGCTGTTGTAGGTGTAATTAATGCACGATTTTCCACCACCTTAAAACTCCTCCCTGAGGAGAGGAAAGGTGACACGAAGGACTGATTTAGCCACGGGTCACTCTGCAAACTCCAAACACTGCAAAAAAAGGTGAGGAAAGGAAAAGGAGAAGAAGTAAAAGCAGAGACAATAGAAGCAGTGCTCTTCCGAGCACAGGTCTCTGCCAGGTCATATTATGTTATTGTGGCCTCCTGGTGGCGCTATAATAGGCCAATGTGAAATGCAGGCTCGGCGGCACGGGGGGAAATACGCATCAGCCTGCTATAGCGCCTTCATGAGGCTGATTTGGAACATTTGAAGTGGCATTTCTTCCTCAGCCTATAGTGGGAATGTGCGTGCACAATTTCACCAAAATTGCACGCTTTGTTTGTGATTTGAGGCATTTTGTTCAGTACGGAGCAATCCTGCAAATTTTGGAAGCCAATCTTAGCCAATCAGGATGGAATACGGAAATTTGAACAGATCCATGTCGATCACATGACTGCAGTCTGCAGAGATACTGTTTACCGATTTGCGTGATTTCTGGAAAAAAGAATTGTCACAAAAATGTGTTTAGCTAAAGTCGGTGTGAAAAATAAGGGGCAGAGGTTCTGAATTGGCATCCAGGGAGTGTTTGTGCACAGTTTGTCAGGTACTGGGCCAACGGTGCCGGAGATTAGCTGGTAACAGACGGACGGACACACGCACGCACGGACAGACGGACAGGGTGCAAAACATAGTCTCCCCATGCCTTCAGCCCGGCGGAGACAATAACTGATGTTATCTGCTGAAACCATGAATAGAGACCAAAACCTGGGGAAGAGAGGTGAACATTATGCATTCTAAAAATGTTCATACTGTATTTTGAGGCAAGCCCTTGTCATGTTATTCCGCAGTCATTCCTGAAACAAAACCCCAAGTGTTCCCTCCGGTCCTGTCATTGTTTCACATGCCTGCTGTACCCGTCTTTCGCTCCACTGCAAGTGTTGAGAATATGCAGGGCTGCACCGGGGCCCCCCCCCTCCTCCCGCCCCCAGTAGGGAAGACAAGTCAAAGGACTGAGTCAAGCTGAGCCATGGTGCAGACGTATTGAGTAAATAATTTATATGGCGAATACAGCTTTCATTTCAAATTGAGGCGAAATGAAAAGCCCATCATGCAGACATGGAAGTTTCTACACCATTAAAACATGTGGCTTTCTACGTGTGTGGAAAGTTCCAACTTTTTAAATAAAGGTTTATGCAGGGTCAACATGTTGGCAGGGTGGGTAACAGGCCTTTTCACATTCTTTTCAAAAATAGCCGATCTACAAGCTGAACGCGTTGTAAATCTGCTAAATAAATAAAAATAAACAGGGATATCAGGGTGAAAGTATAACCATGTGGAAATATTCTGAAAACTCAAACACAGAAACAATTCATACATTATGCAGCCATATGACAATTGCTTTACATAATCTTACATAATCTTATTAGCAATAAAATAAAACAAAATAAATAGTCCAGTATTAGTTACTGTTTGATCTTCTCGCCCTATAACAAAACAGACAAAGCCCACAGCCGAATGTTTACTTACGTAGGCTACTCTGACTGTCTGGCAACAAATATCAACAAGGCTAAAGTTTGTTTTGTCAGGATTAATTTAGTGCGTATAAACATTGCAAGATTGCTTGCAAATGGCCATGGCACTATCTAAGACCTGCCCCCCCCCCCCTCCTTTCTCCCGATCTATCCCCTCCTGTGCTGCATATCAAGTGAAGGGAGCCTGATCAACCCTAATAGGGTCTGGTAATTAGAGTGTTTGCATAAAGCCTGTCTGCACGCAGCCGCCCTAAGCAGGTTAGGGAAGAAATGCCATGCACTTGACAGTGTGGAAAAAACAATGTAATGTTCCGTGTATAGACCAAATTAGCCTGGCAGCAGTAAACACAATCCACTCTAAAACAATGACACTAATTAGGCAACCAATGTATCATTTCAGAGTTCAAGTTTTAGCTGCTATTATTACTTGAAAATACTTTCAGAGCCAACTATGTTTCATGAATACAAATTAGAAAACTCCTTTCACTTAATTGTGAAGCAAACCTGTCATGAGAAAGAATGATATTAACTCTACTTGTTTTCAGCGAAAACAGAACCATGTTCTTGCCACTGAGTAAATGCCACTGTAGTGTATTATAAGTTACAGTTACATAACAAAATGTATATTTATATTTCTGGTTAAGGTCAGGAGATTTGAGCTTGAAGAAACTGCGTCTGGTGCAGGAACCATGAACTTTTTCTTTCTTTATTGCTATAATTTTGCTACTGGTATGTGTAATTATATTACACAATTATAACTTCTGCTACCCAACCTTCCTGAAAAGGTACAGGTAGTGAAGTACAAGACAATTTATTTATCCAAGTCCCTTTAGAACTTAATCCAATGTATTATTATTATTACTATAGCGCTTATCTTGGTCAGAAACAAAAACAAATCACGTTCATTGTAACGCAGTAATGTTGTGTTCCTTGGATCAGTAATAGGTGATTGGCAATTATAAGTAACACTACTCATTACTGGGGAAATAATAATATTAGAGTAATGTTTTACTAAGTAGCCTAATATATTACTGGATTTCAGATAGCAAGTTATTGTTAAATATGTGCACGATGTCCATTGTCAAAATAAACTGGAAAATAAGTTCTATAAATGTTATGGTGGAAAATGCAAATGGATCACACAGCCATTACAAACTATTTGGCTTCCATGCCCACACCCACCCACGCACCCACGCACGTACCTACCGGTACACACGCACGCCCGCACCTACACACTCGATAACATCTCTTTATCAATTTGACTGCAGCTGCTGAGCTGAACCCTGAAGAAGTCCTGGGACTTCCCTGCTGCTTGCCATGGGGGGCAGGGAGAAAGGGGAGGTTGGGCCTCAATTCTGGAGCTTTGGGGATCATGTTGTCAGAGCCAATTAGTGAGTGTTTCCCAAATAATGGGTTTGGACCTATGGTTTGGACCCATTTGTGGGTCGCAGAAATGTAAAATAATACATATATAAAAAATATATATAGTACATTTTAATAGTGAAAATTTGAATTTTCAAAGACTGTAATTTCTCTTTTGAGTCTCGAGCTGAAAAGTGTGAGAGGGCAAAGAATTAGAGGGCAAATGGAGACACTCTCTACCTCAATCACCATCTGACATTACATCCAATAGGATGAACATGCTCCTGACCCTACACTGGTACTGAAGCTCTCAAACCTGTGCCGCATTTTTGAATAAGCATGCATGTTGTTAGTACCACTCAACATTTTCTCAGTTGGGTTGAATATTATGGGGTAACAGGTCTCTTTTGAATCATTTCGGTGACTATTTTGGCAAGTAAATATTGTCAGGCAAAAGAAAAAAAGTAAAAGAATATGGTATCTCTTTCATTTTATAAAATGCTAAATAAATGCCATATTTTATACTTTATCATATTACAGTGTCATGAGGTGCATATAGCTGATACAAGCTCACAACCTGTGATGACCTGTGATGATCTGCTTATTTTCAGTATTTTTTAAACGTTTGAAAAAGGTTTTCCTGTCATGCCTTAAATGCCAGGTTGAAAGTCTGTCTGGTTGTAGAAATATTCAACAAATGAACAAGAGCTTGTGAGTAAATAATAACATTCGATTCATTGGAATACATCCTTTTTCCATTTCCTGAAAAGTAACAGTTTTGGATATATGAGGTTTCCGAGTAACGATAGGCTGAATTCCTCTTCTAGATAACCTATCCACATAATATTTTCCATTTTAGTCAGTTCCAACTGTTAGGCCCCATCTCTGTGCATTTCCATCCCATAAGATAAACACAGAGTACATACTGTGATGGGCATGCATTGTGCTCTTCCTTTGAAAACATTCAAATGACTTGCATGCAATTCTTAAACCGGAGACTGGGGAAATATCAGCACCTTGAGGAAAACAGTCTTCAATCACAGAGCACAAATATGAAATGATTTGAAAAAGAGCTTGACTGCTGAGATCGTACTGCAAGCTGGCCCTAGACTCTGCAGTCAATGTGAGTGAATTTAATGGACAACTTTTTTTTTAGCATATATTCCAAGTTTGGCCATTCCCTCTCATTCAGCCCCCCCTCCCCTATCTGTGGATCATTAATATTTTAATTCACAGTCCTTGAAATTCCATTTGTGTCACAACACTTCTATTAATATTGATAACATGCTACGATGACAGGCAGCACACATCATCTATGATTTCATTTACATACAAAATGTCCTCTAATAGGTGTAATTTATTGTATTTATTTTTTATTGGATTATTTTTTCGCCCAAATTATAAATCAGCATGAAATTAATATTTGTGTTGAACATTTTGCATGCATAGAGTAGACCATATTAATCAGTTAACTCCCTGCATTGTCATCATTGTGATAAAAATTATGCATCAACTGTGGTGGATATTTTTAGATAGGCCTAGTGAAAATACACAGCTGAATCTATTCCAGATCAAATTAACACACAGGATTCTGCTGTGATACTACTATGGTTATCAAATAAGTCATGATGCGTTAGCTTCAATTATTTCAAATGACCAATGCAAATTGTATATGATTGAACAATGTAGGCCTATGTATTTGTGAATGGCAGAGCAGAGCCTCTGTCTGTGGGATGCATTCGTTTGATTCGCTGTTACATCGCGTCACCAGGCTTTTGGTGGAAAGCCTGGATTCTATGTTACTCCACGGTACTCTGATCCGGTCTAGAGCCAGCCCTACTGTATCTGGTAATTTGCACGCACACATACGTGCATGCACCGTTTCCGTACCCTCATACCGGATCAGCATTGTAAGAAATGATTCTCTGCATGTGACTCTGCTCTCCCACCACCGTTGCCATGTCCACTTATTATAAGCGACATTGGACTCGATTTTCGGAAAAGTCGCTTGTAAATATTAGTAGTTTTTAATATTAAGCAGTGGACTGCGTTTTTGGGGGCTTGTATTTGAATGTTGATCAAACCAGTGGTCCTCAAACATTTTCATCAACATTTTCAAGGACCCCTTCCCAAATGAATACCGGTATGTATTTATCCACAAAGCAGGGACCTCCATACAAGATTTGTGCATTTTTGTCAAGATGCTGGAAACAAAAAGTTAATTAAGGGACCCATAGAAATGTGTCCGCAACCCACAAACGGTCCGGGGTCCCTAAATAGTCCATTATTGCTCATCACGATGTGGCCTTCTTTTGGACGTGTTTTCATAGACCTGGTTGCTTGTTTCTTTCGCAGAATCTGGCAACGCCGTCTCCCACAATTCAACAGGCAACAAAGGAAGAAAGGAGGAGGCCGAAGGGCTAAAGAGTGCCAGCTAGCTAGCCTCCAGTGAAAGGTATCGCCCTGTCGTGTCCTTTCACCGAACTATATGACATTTACATTTTATACATAACACATTACCAATATTGACAGTCATACAAACGGATCATATTTGTGTCTGGAAGCAGTAACCCGGCCAAAGGAAAGAAACGTGCTAGCATAAATCTAAGCTAGGTAGCTAGCTAACTGGTTGAAGCTAGCTAACGTTAGCCCACTAGGCACCGACCGTTTCTTTTGACGTTTATTATTGTTGTTATTATTATTATTTTGTCAAATCAAAAAGACAACTTTCTTCTTTTTTTTTAACGTTTTGGTCCATCCCACCCAGCAAGACACGCAGACATGATTACACTGGCAGGGTAAGAAACCTTTACATGTTATTTAAAAAGGCTTGATGATGACTGTAACTTGGTTATAACTACATAATAATGCTTACAAACTAGCCTACTGTGGCCAATTCACTTACTTGCGCGACAAGCATGACGTAATTAAAATGGAAAGCTATATGTTCAGATGAATATTTATATGGTGGTTGATTTGGAAACACAATTTGTAAAGAAAATAACGTCTTTTTTGTTTATCAAGCGACACGCTCGTGCGACTTATAATTTATTCTCGTCGGCGTCCACGCTATATTAACGTTAGTTAATATTAGCCTTGTTGGGCATTCTGATGAGATCCCTGCGGCATCGTTGTTTATTCTTTTTAATGGGGGAAGTCTTACATTTAAATGATTTCTATCTCAAAACACCAATCATCGACATTTGGCAAACTCACTTGGCTAAGCTATGTATGTGTGGGGGTAGGCCGTGCCAGGTCAGGACGAACCTGGTACTCCTGTTAATATGACAAACAGAAAACATATATTTTTGAAGTTATACAATTAAATTGCTATAAAATAGCCCCCTGTCATCACCAGGGTTAGACTGTTATGGCTTTGTACTGTAGTTCCAAATGAAAGATGTTGGACTTGGAAGTGCAGCCTAGCCCATCTAACTGAGTCACCATTTTCAAGCACATAATCGACGTGAGTAATCAAATCGCAGTGGGGTGATTATCAAAGAGGACAGTATTTCCGTGGCCATATGTACATTTTTTACTTAATTTAATTTTATTTTTTAGAAAAGTTAAGATTTGCTGGTGATTTTTTTTTGTTTACAGATGACAAGATGGGGACATAAACAAATCACCATCTTCACTGCACTCTCGGTTTTATTTGGGCTAAATACTAATATTCTGTGCACAAAAAGCTGGAATATGTACCCTTTTGCCTGTCTCTTAGTTGTGTGAGCAGAATCATTAAAACATATTTTTCCCCCTTTTCTCTTACAGAACATGTCTACTCCAATAAATGTATGACTAGTTTTACCTGGCCTGATGGGAGGACATTGTGGATAGCACCTTCATCAGGACACCAGGCGAGACACACCGTCCCATGTCTCCACCTCGGAGGGCCTGCAAGAATGAAGAAGATAAGCCTTAAAACCATCCGCAAGTCCCTAAACATAAAGGGCAAAGAGGAGGGGGACTTTGTTATGCTCCAGCAGCCCTCCATGACTGCTGACTTTCCCAAGGAAGAGTCACTATTTGGGGGCTGCTACACCAAAGACCTCGCAGGCTGTGACCTTGCTGGCGAGGAGGAGAAGGGAGGCCAGAACAAAGGCCGCTCGAAGAGTGAGAGCCTTATGGGCTCGCTAAAAAGGAGACTGTCCGCCAAGCAGAAGGCTAAGGCGAAGGGCGGATCGTCAGCCATGGGATCTGCAGACGACGACGACACCTTCTCCTCCTCTTCTGTCCCCATCAGTTTCAACGAGGTGAAAGCCCAGAGGCCCCTTAGATCGGCGTCACTGCGAAGCCACCATTACAGCCCCTCCCCGTGGCCCCTCAGGTCGGTCAACTCTGACGAGGCGTGTATCAAGATGGAGGTTAAGGTGAAAGCCATGGTTCACTCCCCGAGCCCAAGTCCTAACCTCAACGGTGTCCGGAAGGAATTCCACGATTTCCAGATGGAAGGGCTGTTCCAGGACCAGGCGGATTCACTGAAGAACCTACAGCAGCCTCAGAACGGTGAGCTGCACCTGAATATCGACGAACATGACGTGCCTGTGGTGCTGGGGTTGACTCCTCAGGACTACATCCAGTACACTATGCCTTTAGATGAGGGAATGTACCCCGAGGGATCCCACTCCTTCTGCCTAGACACCTCCTCTCCCATGGAGGTGGTAACGGAGGGAGACAGCGTGTCCCTCCACACAGACCAAGGCCAGGAGGAGGACCACGACCTGGTCGGTGGCTTACCCCCGGACCTTTTCATGGAGCCCACCGTCAGCGGTCTTCTCATGGGGTCCGCCGGCATGATACTGCAAAGTTCCAGAATGGAGGCGCCGCCTCCCCTTTCACCTCTCCTGCCTCCCATGGCCAGCATCGGGGACATCCCCAGGACATTTTCAGGGTTCAGCTCTGCGGATAGTCAGGTTGCTGCGCGGGTAAGACACCACCTGAACTTTGACCCGAACACTGCTCCCGGGGTCAGTCGGGTGTACGACTCGGTCCAGAGCAGCGGGCCCATGGTTGTCACCAGCCTGACGGAGGAGCTGAAGAAGCTGGCGAGGCAGGGATGGTACTGGGGACCCATCACCCGCTGGGAGGCGGAGGAGAAGCTGGTGAACCTGGCTGACGGCTCGTTCCTGGTCAGGGACAGCTCCGATGACAGGTACCTCCTCAGCCTGAGTTTCCGGTCCCAGGCGAAAACCCTCCACACCCGCATCGAACACTCCAACGGCCGCTTCAGCTTCTACGAGCAGCCGGATGTGGAGGGCCACACGTCCATCGTGGACCTGATTGAGCACTCCATCAAAGACTCGGAGAACGGAGCTTTTTGCTATTCCAGGTCCCGCTTACCGGGATCAGCCACATACCCTGTAAGACTGACCAACCCTGTATCTCGTTTTATGCAAGTGCGCTCTCTGCAGTACCTATGTCGCTTTGTCATCCGACAGTACACAAGGATAGACCTAATTCAGAAACTGCCTTTACCCAACAAGATGAAAGATTACCTGCAGGAGAAGCACTACTGAGGACAGCAGAAACAGGACATTGGTAGCAATTTGCACTTTTGGGTTCAGTTAAGAGATTTGAAACAAGGTTTACAGACAACCATAGTTTTGAGACGATTGTATCCAGGTGATTGTCTGTATCCAGTCCTCATTCCACTGTTCAGGGTTTTTTATTTGGTATTGGTCAGAATCAGGGTGGCGCTACGTCCAGAGACTTTGGCCTACTACACAAAATCTAATGTAGGAATGTGACAGCGGTATACATCAAAGGTTATCATCATAGATGCATTAATTAAAACATTAAACATGCATTCTGATGCGGTATGGGGATTTATAGTAAGTGAGGACACTAGAGTAGATTTCACAGTTTCACCATCTGCATTGACTGTACACCTGTAGAAAAATGTTTCCACACTACACTTGATCAGTAGTCAAAATATGGCAGAATTTGTACCGGTGGCATGAATATTTTGAAAAAGATGAGGGTTTCAGTATGAGAAAACTTTACACCTGTAGTTTAATATGGGCTGGTTATCAAGATATGACTTATCTTGAGTGCCCCGCAGATAGCGTTTTAGACCATCTTTCGTCATTCATTAATTTAGGTTGTGCAATGGACAGAATGGGACGACAGAATCTTTACAAGCCTTGTCAAACTGAAATGCATTGCAGTCTGTGGCATAAGTTACAACTGGTTGACATATTACAAAGCTAGGTCTGTCATGAGCCAACAAACAGCATGCCATTAATGCAGTAGTACTCCCTTAACCAAAGATAAGTCAGCATAAATTGTAACTCACCTGCTGTACATTACACATCATGACTTGAGAGCAGGCCTCTATCTCTCCTAGCCATGTATTTTATAGGCCCTGTCATGGTATATTTCTGATTCCACATAAGTATAGATGTCATGTCATAATAAATAGCCTAGTCTTTCTTCTTCTACCTTTACACCTGTGCCAGCACAGCAGCTTATCATTATTGCCTGGCAAGATCCTAGTCACTCGCTCTGATAAACGTACTGTAATGCCAGCCACACACAATTATGGCACAAAATGTATAACTTTGGGAGAACGTCGCAGTCTCTGAATCCATGAAGCAGCACTTAAAACGGCTATCCTGTCCCCCTTTCTGTCATAGCAATTGACTCAATGTTTCCAAATTGGTCACCACCAAATAATCAGTTCACAGTAAGATAAATTGGTTGAAGGTTGGATTATCGTTAGGATGGTCTAAAGGAGCTAGTCTGCTGGGGATTTAACAATTTTGTCACAGGCGCTAGGGGAACAAGTTGTATGGCTGCATGTAGCCATTCTATAATGATGAACAAGCATAAAGGTACTTGCTATAAGAAGATGCTGGTTTCTCATGTAGTGCTCTTCAAACTAATAGTTGATGTATAGTCCTATATGAATACATAACCTTAAGATAACTAAAGCTAAATGTTTCTGCATAAGGAATGTTATAAAAGCTGCACAACAGCTCAGGCGTACCAACTTCTCGTAATCTGTAATGCTTGTATCTGCATGTAGTTAAGACTTAAAGACTGTCAAGTAAGTGCACTGTAGACCTACTCTAAATGACAAATTATCTCATGACATGAGGGTTCAAGAAAGACTCTAGAAGAAGCTATGTGTGTTAGTAGCTTGTGGAAATAAATGTACTTTTTTTTTTCATTCACAGTAACATTTCTTAGTTTGTAAGTGAAGTAAATTACCGCCAGTGCTACAAGTTACATGGGCGTCAAGGCCTATTTCTATACTGTATGTAGGGGCATCACTTGTCTTAGTCACCCTGCCTCTTCATGTCAGTAATGGAGCCAGATAAAAGAAATACCAAACATGGTGTGAGCTGAAGTAGAGGGATTTTGGGGAAAGCCAGGATTAAGCCTCATTGACATATTTTGGCGTTTGGGGGTGTGGGCTATTGTGGCGTTGGCACATGACAAAAATTCCAACACAGACGCATGATGTCATTACTCTCTACTGTCAAATCAGTTCCAAGGACACTGAGGAGAGTATGACCATTCATTGCCTTTTCAAGTTCCCCAGTCCCCACAGAGCTGTACTACCACACAGATTGTGTCTCTACTGGGCGGTTGGTGCCGGAATAAAGGGAAGAGCACACATTATGCTACTTAAGTGCTTTTATATGGATACTTTGCCAGGGAATTGTGTTTTGACATTATGTCTGAGGATTGTCTTTTGACATTGGTGTCCTTAAAAGTATTTTGGAAAACGTCTTTCAGACAACTTTGGTAGGTTGGTAGTGCATAGAGTGTAGTGTTTAGTTATTAGAGAGATCTGTTGGTGTCTGAGGAAGTTAACCATGAATCTAGCACAGCAGAGATTAGATAGGAACATTGAATGGTGTTGCATGTTTAAAGACCATTTTACTGCTTTGAAATGTATAGGAATGAAGGATCTAGGTTGTGTGTTTGGCTGTGTAGCGGGATACCTTTTCCACTTATGATCACAAGCTGGATATTCTGTGTACATTAATTGTGTTTCTGTTGGGATGTTTTTTGGTCGTTTTGTGACATTTGCCATTTGGGGGTTTTCCGAGCTGTACTAAAGCTAATAGGAATGTACGCTTGTTTGAGGGGTATCCATTTTATCTGCTCTCTGTTCCACAGACCATCACAGAATGCATGTGTAATCATGAAATCGACATTGACGCTATTTTGTTTTTTTGCACTTGAATTTTCACCATGGACACACTTGGATCCTCACTCCTTAAAAAGAGTCATCCCTGATGGTGGTGTTTTATGTCACAACAACAATGTCAATTCACACACTCGTTGCCAAGATTTGTTCATATTAGGGCTGTCACAATTATTACATAATCGTCTAATCGTGATTATTTGACATCGCAATTATTTTGTCATAATCATCATAATCGTGAATGTTGAAGAATGTCAGAAATAGTGGAAATAGCAGATCTACAAGCTCACAACGCGTCGCATTGCGACGCGTTGTGAGCTTGTAGATCGGCTATTTCCACTATCAATGTTATTTTTTAAGTGGTAAGTTGTCAAATATGTCAGTAATTTCTTCGTGTATTTAGGTTTTGTGTCATATCTGCCATGTGCAACTTCAAAGCCTAAAAGCCAAACAGAAATGTAATTGTCAATGACAAAAACACAATTAAATCGTTAATCGCCAATTATTTGAGTGACAATTAATCGTCATGTAAAATGTCATATCGTGACAGCCCTAGTTCATATACAGCCTGATTTATACTTAGTTGTTTGTCTGTGTCACGCACTAAAAATAGCCGATTGGCTGTTTTGGCACGCAACACTCTCATGCAGCGAAGTTTGAATGGGGCATAACTGTCTAGATTGAATTGATATGGTTGTGCTGTTATCATTGTCTGTGGAATACAAAGGGTAAGGCACCAGCATCATCATAATGCATGAGAATGTCCTGGGCTGTCAAAGGAATGGGATCACGGCAAGAATGTGGATATAAAATTGAACCTTTTTTTTATTTTTTTGTTTTTAAGTGAGTTCAAATGTGAAAATGAAATGTTAGTCTTTTAATACAGTGTAATTTGAATTATATTTCCAGTTTTATTTGCATTTTGTTGACAAGCGGGAACCAATTTGATAAACACAAGACGATGGTGTCTCTGCTGTGATTTTTCTAAATATTTTAGTAGTCTGGGATTAATTCAGTTCATTATCATTATGGTTATTGCCTTCAGTGTGTGAATCTAGAGGTTGATGCTTTTTTAAACTGCTGAAGCATTTTGAATTTCATAACAGTTCTTTAGCACTTAACAAGCGCCAACATTTTTGTGCATCTCTACGAATGAAGGTAACTGTTTACAATATTATTTTGGTAGACCCCCACCACCCAACACATATTTCTTTGTTTATCCTTTTCACATAAACATCTTGGTACAATGTTTGAAAACGTTTATTTCATTTGAATGTGTTATACACATTTTTGCTGCTTATGGCTATGATTGCCTTTCTTGTATTTAACAATGGGGAAATAGAATGTCACCAATTACATGTAGATGTATGTACACGCTACACAATGATTTTGGTTTTCCTGGGAGAGCAATGTGTAGACTTAAACTTGTAAACAACTAGTCCGTAACAAAGATCATTAGTAACTATTAGTAAATCCTCAGTAGAATAACACTCCAGTTTACATTTGTTGTCAACTGTCAATTTTCCAAAGTAGATTATTTGTTTTTTTGTATTTTCTTTCTTTTTTTCTTTTTTTTTTTTTGGAAAGAATCAACAGTGATTTATTGCACATTTTGGATACAGTTCAAGAAGATTTTGTATCTGCCGATTATAAATTATAAATAAAAACTATATTCTGAAAGTTTTCTTTCATCTGTCTCCAGAATTAATAATTTTGTAATATTTGTTATGTAATTAATGTTCAAATGGCAAGGTTTAAAAAAGAAATAATAGCTTTAGTTATCCCTTGGTAAGTTTGCTGGGGTGACTTCAGCACTGAGTGAGTTCTTGTGTTGTGGGAGGGGAAGAGAGGGGGGGCGGGGGGGTAACGCTGTCGAGTTTGGACTTGGATCTGCTGGAACACAGTCTGCATGATGATGAGGAGGTAGACCTTGTTAACCGCTGTGTCTGACAGGCCTCTCCAGGCATCTGAGGTGAAGATATACAACTGTTTACTCTCTCCGCCCGGCACGGGATGATTTATTCATAGCACACACTGGTGGTCGCATGTCATATGGAGATGCCTCCATCATGAAAAGGCACATCTCTCCCTTATACTTCTTTTTTGGCTCCTCTTTTTTTCTTTTTTTTTTTTTGTTTAAATCCTCTTTCGACTTTCCAAAAATGTTTATTGTCAAAATTGTGTGGGTAAAAGTTTTATTTTCCCCAGCGAGTGAAACTTGTCACGATGGGAGTCGGGACCCCACGTCTCAGTCGTTCGGGGGTTGACAGGGAACATTACTGTATTATTCTTCTGTTCACTTAGCAGCTCAGAATGCTCACACCCAAATGCTACCGGAGTTTTACCTTTGTCCTTCTTTGAGTGCAGTTTCCTCGGAAGGGAAACTGTCACCTGAGAACAAATCAAATATGTTGCTGTTTCAGCAAACATTACTACAAGTGGGGGGGGGGGGGGGGGGGAGCATCTCCACAACTAAAGATGAATTTCTAGAACACTTTGTCAACCTTGGAACCAAATGGACCGTTATTGGACCCTAACGGTCCATTTGGTTCCATTTGTACACTTTCAGAGTTACAGACTTGTATGGGTCAATTTAGACCCCCCTAAAGGAACCCACAAAGTCCCACTTTGAGAACCACTGAATTAAGTTATTCAGGAGTGACCATGGTGTATTCTGGGGCCTAGGGAATAATTTGTCCAGCATTCCACATTCTCTTATCTGCAGTGTGATTCAATATAATATCCTGTGTTCACAATTCGTTTTAGTTCTAAATCAAGTCAAGTATCAAGTCCCAGTACATAATGCATGTGACAGTTTTGTTTATTATAGCAATAGCTGAAACGGTCTCTAATATAATATAGCATACCAGATATACTCTGAGTTTCTCAGTATGTGGTTTTATCATTCCATATTACCTTGAGGTCAGAGAATAATTATCTGCTGTCGTTTTTATTTGTGACAAACTTATCCCTTCATCAAAAAAATAGCAGATCTACTGTGTGTCTACAAGGTGTCATGACTCGTAGGCTATTTTGGGCTATTTTCTGTGAATTGATTTGGTGTAGAGGGAAAAAGGAGGGTATTAAGTACTGTATAGAGCTATGGGCCCCCGGTTATTTAATTGAAGTATATAGGATTTAAATGGTTAACGCAGTGGTTCTCAACCTTTTCAAGCCGTGACCCCCAAAATAATCATATTTGAACCCCCCACCCTGACGAGAACTAAGAGTTGAGGCATTACATTTTGTATAACACGGTTCTATTGTGAAAATAGCCGATCTACATGCTCACAACGCCTCGTGCTGCGAGTTGTTGTAAGCATGTAGATCTGCTATTTTCACAATTTCTGCCTCTAATATTTGATAATTTGGCCAATGTATAATTTGTCATTTTAGATGTAATTAAGAGTCCTTAAATGTTCACGTTATACTATGCAGGTACCCTCTATAAACTTAAACCTGTTGTTGGTTTGTTTACTGTTGAGTGAGAAAACAATGTTGCACATTAAGTTAATCATCTGGGGACCCCCCAAAATAATCTGGGGACCCCCCTGGGGGTCCCGACCCACAGTTTGAGAACCACTGGGTTAAAGGACCATACATACCATTGTGTGGAGAAAAATCTGGGGACATCTAAATTCAATGTAGGGACCTTTACTGTGTGGAATTTGAAAATGTAAAACAAACTGCATTGCAGAACAACGCAAAGAGAGTGGTCCTTCTTTTTGGGACGGTATCAGGATTGGTTTTCAAAGCAGTATAGGTGAAGGTTTGTTAGCAGCTGCTCACACCGCTGTTCTAGCCCCTAAATTGAATTTATAAGTCCCCAGACGTTTTCGGTAGATCTCTGATCGTCTGGCAGTACATAAAATATAAAATAAATGGTGCCATTATAGTGCCTTCCAAAGCACAATGTGCATTACATTCACACACCTGTGGAGGAGGAGGTAAACCACTCAAGGCACCAACCTGCTCATGGGGAGTATTTAGGGATTCAATGTCTTCCCAGGAAACTTTGACTGTAAGCCTGGGGGTTAGTGCACAGCTTTGGGCATAATAACAGGCATAATTCGGGCACTATCTAACCATGGCATGTGTAGGCATTGGCAATAGGTATCCATCGGCTTCACGGTTTGGCCGATCTTTGTATTGTATTTGTATGTACGGGTATTACATAAATGGATGGGGCATGCATTCCCAGCATGCATCATTCCTGACTTGCGTCCTACCCGAATAAGCCACCCACTAAGCACGCCGTCTAAAAGTGGTCTAATAGTGGTATAGATTTGAAAGTTTTTTTGTCGTCTAAACTTAGACTAGACGACTAATAGACGTCTAATAGTCGTCTAAATATAGACGGTCTGCATTTAGACGACTATTAGACGTCTATTAGTCGTCTAGTTTAAGTTTAGACAACAAAAAAACTTTCAAATCTATAGCACTATTAGACCACTTTTAGACAGCGTGCTTAGTGGGCAGTGCTCATTTATAAAATAACCAATTGACTGTATATCTAACGCTATTAGTAATGAGGTAAACCAGTATCATGCTGGTTACCCTAACAACGGGTACGGCAAGTACTCTGACAACAGGTACAACAGATATTGCATAACTGGGTGTAGCATGCATTCTCATCAACATACACAGTTCCCAATCATTCCTGACTTATCTGGTCCCCGAATAGACTAATTAGTGTGGCAACCGGACTATAGTACTCGTCTTATAGTACTTTCTTTCCATCCATCCATCTTTCCGGATAAACTTTAAATTGCCGCGCTACTCCTCCCACATTTTTGTTGGCTTCAACGGGACTCGCTTGCGTGCATTTTGCTAGAGTTACGGTATATAGTTTAATTTATATTCATTTATTTGTGAATTAATTTCTCTATTGACTTGAATGGGAAAAATAATAATAATTACACTTTTTCCAAATATGGAGATGATTGACATCATAGATGTCTGTCCACATGAGACTGACACAGTATGTCCATATATGGGCATTCCAAGATATGGGCTTAATATTGATGACATCAGGGATCTCCATATATGGGCATAAAAGGGACAACGACGGCATGGTTAGCACCAACCTTGTCTCATACAGACAAGGACAGACAGATACAGAGATATCCATATATGGGCATGAAAGGGACAAATGGTAAGACGGAATACATTTCCCTGCGGATTCATCGTGACTCGCGTCAGGGCAACCACACTTGCAATTTCCCAGAATTGCATCTTTCTAGTTGTATATACCACAGATCATTTTCCTGTATCTTAATCTTAATCTTAAGTATTTTAATACTGGTTGAAGTGAAGTTACAGTATATAATTGACCAATTTGAAGTAATGGTTCTCAAACATCTTTCCGTCAAGGACCCCTAAATTGAAACGTATTACCCCCATCTGCAATGTCTAATAGCCTAGGCCTACTGTAGGTGATGAGAATTTAGAGTGAAACCTATGATCTCAATATTCATTATTTTACATTGTCTCATTCGGCCAACTTCTAGTCTTTTAAATAATAGTCAAATTAAACTATTCCTCATTTTGCCTGGAACCCCCTCAAGAACCCCTGGAGGTCCTCAGAACCTGTGGTGCATGAGAGCCACTGCTTTAAAGATATCCACAGGCCACTGCTGTACATTGCAGACAGAGCCTGTAGCTGGTCATAAAAGAAAGATGAGAAGTTTATGATTCCATTAATTCAGGTACTGAATCATTTAGTATTTCAGAAATGTATTCGAAATATTAGACATTCATCGGATTCAGATATACAGTAATTAAACTAGAACCCTTATACCTGCGCCGCCCCAAGACGGTGTTCATTCTAAAGTGGGGCCTAAACAAAAAGTGCTCAGCAAATTTCTTTTCGCCGTGGTTCTTTGTCAAAAATCTGTTTACTCTGGAATGCCCATCCATCACCTGTCTGCTTCTGCAGATTGATGATCCAGTCGTGCCATCTGGCGCACTGCATGGCGCACCCATTTGTCACCCGCAAACAGGGATGATGAAGACAGCTTGAATTAGCCGACAAACATATATATCGTTTTAAATTGTCATACCAGGAAAGCGTCGGTGGGTCTTGTGGGTAATGACAAAGCCGAGGTTACCTGCTGGCAACAGATGTCTTTCAGCCCAGAGTGAAAGGTTCGGCTCTATTAATGCTTGTGATCTCATGCCAGCAGTGCCTTACACCACTGAGGACCCATCCTTCCCCATCCATCATGCGTTAGATGTCTTTGTACCTCAATTAGCTCTGTTAGAGGAGGAACTGCTTTCATGATTACCAAATCCCCACTGAAGCCCTGGCTCGCCCAACACCATTCCCATTGTGAATGTGATCATTCTGACGAGAGATTGTATTTATGTAGACTGTGTGTGTACGCATGCATGAGTATTTGTTTAACTTCAGCCTGGTTGACACTGTAAATCTCACACTGGCCGGTTGGTTTTGACTCCTGGAAAAAAAAAAAAAGATTCATCATACAGCAGGGGTCTTCAACGTTTTCAGGCCAAGGACCCCTTAGTTGAGAGAGAGATGTAGAGGGACCCACCACAACCTTTTCATAGATTCCATAGTTTAATTCTTTGACGACAGCACAATCAGTGAATTTTGGATTCATGTCAATTTGTGTTTTCAGATATTTAACCACTTGAACCGTCAATAACATTAATAAACTTGACCTTTCACTCTGTACTTCAGTCTGCTCTGTTCCCCCTCTACACCAAAGCTCTTTGCCGAAAATAGACAATCTACAAGCTCACAACGCCTCGCAGCAAATTATTATTGGATGGTTGGTTGTACAGGATGACCATTTTGAATGTCCAGCAATTTATTGAAAACAAGAGCTCAACAGATGAGTTCTGAGTGCAGTTCAACCATCCATTTGAAACCATATCTGGGTCTTGAGTGGATGCTGTTCATTTACCCAAAATAAATAATTCACCTGGATTGTGTCCATCTTCCAGTGGTGGAAAAAGTATTCACATTTTCTACTTAAGTAAAAGTATCAATACTGCATTGTAGAAGTACTCCGTTACAAGTAGAAGTCCTGAATTAAAAATGTACTTGAGTAAAAGTACAAAAGTATTGGCATCAAAATGTACTTAAAGTACTAAAAGTAAAAGTATAAAGTGTTTGAAAATAGCAGATCTACAAGCTCACAACACGTCGCGTCGCGACGTGTTGTGAGCTTGTAGATCGGCTATTTTCAAATAGCCAAGGTATAGAATCGGGCTAAAGTGGTTTATGTATGTTTTACATGATTGATATCAGCAAAGTAACTAGTAACTATAGTTTTCAAATAAATGTAGTGGAGTAAAAGTACAACATTTGGATCCCAGATGTAGTGGAGTAGAAGTAAAAGTATTGGAATTTGGAAATACTCAAGTAAAGTACAAATACCTCAAAACTGTACTTAAGTACAGTACTTAAGTAAAAGTACTTAGTTACTTTACACCACTGCCATCTTCTAGCTCCATTATCATTAAATTCAAGCACATCTTGTGCTCTTATCAGTCGGGTGCTCCAAACAAAAGCAAAAAACCTTTCATTCATACGAACATGTGCAACACTTCACCTTGCCAGCCTGCCTCAAATACTCTTGCTTCAAAGACGCTTCCATGCCAATGACCCATGTAGAACATACTGAAATACTGTATCTACTTCCTGTTTTCTTAATATTAAAATCTAAGCCTGTGCTCTATAAAGCAGGGGTTCCCAAACTTTTTTGTCTCAGGGCACCCCATGAATATTGTTTTAATCTGAGGCACCCTACTTTATAATTTTCACTCCCAGCACCTTAAATTTATAGCATATCGTCGTTGTCGGGTGGAAATGTCCAAAAACGTTCGTTTGTATTTATCATCTATAAAATGTAGGCTACTAAACTAGTGAAAACAGCAGATCTACAATGCGAGGCGTTGTGTGCTTGTAGATCGGTTGTTTTCACTAGTTTGTGCGACAGAGGTTTCTGCCTGACAGTGACGATATTTTAGTGATTATGTTGCGAGGAAAACGTTTAGATAATAGCCCTTTTGGTTAGAACTGACTGAAAATAACTTTGTACTTCAAGTTTAAAATGATACTAAATATTTCTTCAAGTGTCCAAATAAATTCCAGATATTATCAAATGATGTCGCGGCACCCCTGGACTGCCGTCGCGGCACCCCAGGGTGCCCCGTCACCCACTTTGAAAACCCCTGCTATAAAGGACTGGCACAGAAAACCTCAAAATGCATGAATGCAGTATGAAGCAGAAACGGTGAAATGGTTAACCTTGAACATTTTCGTTAATTTCTGTTATTGTGACCCCCGACTTCAATTGATTTTACAATTGTGGCTCATTGCATAATCTAGTTGAATACCTACATGTTGCTACCAGTGGTATTTGCACTTTACTTCAATATTTGTATTTGTGGCTATGACTTTGACCTTGACCCCACTACTACATTTCAAAGACAGATATTGTAGTATTTTGACTTCACTACATATCTAGGAATGGAAAATGTACATTATTAATCAACCAACATTTCAAATATAGTGAAAACAGCCGATCGACAAGCTCGGCTATTTTCACTATTAAGCCGATTGTTATCTTTTGTGCATGCATTGATATTAAAATGATGTTGACAAATTTGACAGACCAACTTTCAGTTGAGTGATATTTGACCAGGAGTATCTATCTATACTCTGACTCAAGAACTAGGGTTGAGCATATTGTCGACCACCATGCAGGGACGTGCTGCAGTTACAGGTACAAAGTGGTCATAATTGTTAGCATGGTTTTACTGGCCATGAATGACATCCACATGCCTTTCCTGGAAAGAACCAGTCTTTCAGACCAATGGGCATTGTTAATGAGCCCAAAACAACCGTGCCAGATGGCATCGGCTCCAAAGTCTCTCCAAAGAAGAAACTTTGCAGTCTATTATATTCGGTAAATTCTCTGTTCTGTCAAATTCAACATCCTTCTTGTTATGCCTATTCATCCTTCCTGTTATGCAAGCATATGATGTGATTTACAATGACTGTTGTGGTCTGTTCTTATGTTGTTATGTTTAGACTGAAACAAAAAAGTGAACTACCTCAGTAATGTATAAGCTGTTTATAATTCTATATAATTATAGATTGCATTAAGCTCTCAAAGTCATATATAGGGGGCATGCAGGGTTCGAGTTATGCGGGGGCCAGTGGGAGCTTAGCTCCCATAGTTAAAGTCTGGGACCCCATAGTCAACAACCCCCTTTGGGGTCTCTTTTTTTCTAAGTGTGTTTTTTTTTTTTTTTCTCGTTTTTTTTTTTTTTTTTATGTTCCATTGGAAGAATTTATATTATTTATGTTAACTAGATATACTAAATAAACATGTTAGACAGTAAGACTGAACAATGACATCACACCGTTTAATCCTACTATTAATTTTATTATTATAAATCAGGCGCATTTAATGTGGGGTGTGAGTCTTCCTTTACCGTCCGGGTTATAACACACTCGCTGCAATGGTTCCTACCTTTCCCCCAGCTGGATGCAGACCTACCCAGCTGCGTGGTCTCGCCATGGCCTGGGCATAGGCTAAGCTAGGAACCACTGCATCGAGTCTTTGCACTTCTAGCCACGGCCCGGACGGCAAAGGAAGGCGGACACGCCGGAGAGCAACAAAACAACCAAACAAAACAACGCTGTCTTAGCAAGACCATACCCGAGGGAAGTAGGGGTGCTGGGGGTGCGGCCGCACCCCCTCCCCCACGTCCCACCGCACCCCCTAAAGGGGGGTTGGGGGGAAAATATTGCCGATCGGCAAGTAGAGGCTCTGACATCAGTGGCGTGAAGTAGGAGCTATTGGCTACTTCTATTTCCAGTACAATTTCAAAATAAACATGTGTTGAATGATCGATTGTATAGACAAAAAAAAAAAAGAAAGGCTCTTGTTTTGAAATGTGCTTCTGGGCACTGTTCAGAGAGGAAATGGCTTTCAAAGGACTTCCCTTTTAACTTGTCTGAACGTCTGTCTCTCCGTGCGTAACTGATGCGTCATGGACTCAGTGGATTATAACAATACGGCCATAAAGGAATATACAGAACACCAAGACAACACAACCTAGGCTATGAAGACATTAAACATCGCCCTCTGCTAGCCCTGGCGTCCTCACTGGTGAGTCGTGGGCTCGTGGCTATAGACTTGTAATGATGAATGAATGCTATGTTATGCTGCTGTGCTGCCTGGCTAGGCTAACGTTTGGGCTAGCTAGTGGCTAATGGCTATGGTGTACCAGAACCATCGCCAATGAAGCCTGGGTTTCCGAGGCTAGCTGTTTCCTAACACTGGGGTCTGGACCGATGTGGCAGACACGTTGTATGGGTCACAACGCACTGAACACAGTGCGAAGCAACTCGTTGTGAGCTTGTACATCTGCTATTTTCACTACTTGTTTGGTACAAGGTAGTAATGTCTCTTGGTTCACGGGCTAAAAAGTTTGGGAACCATCATACTTGCTGTTGTAGACAGGTTCACGGGCTAAAATGTTTGCTTGCTGTTGTAGACAGTGGTGTAAAGTAACTAAGTAGATTAACTGAAAAGCTCTGGGAACTGAATGATTTTATGAAACTGGCACTTGTTGTCTGACTGTTGGTACCAAGAAATCCAGACTATATACCGAAAAGTACCTGATTTAATATGATTTAATATAGGAAAATACTCGTTTTAGCCGACTTTATACCCGAAAAATAGGGCCCCCATAACTATGGGGGCCACCCCCATAACTATGGGGGCCCTATTTTTAAGGCGCCGCTAGAGGGACCCCATAGCTCTCGGAGTATAACTCGAACTCTGGGGGCATGTGTCCGCAACAAGTGAATGCATAATGTTTTTGCATGCTTGTGTAGTTTGCATGCATGCATACTGTGTTTGTGTATGCTTTCCCGGACTTGTTGAAGGCCAGTGAGAGCCATAAGATGTCCATAATTATGTCGTTAAAAGCAGTGACATCTGGATGGAGACCACCCACCCCTCCTCTCCCCCTCTGCCTCCCGTGACAGTGACAATGCGTTGTCACCGCCTCAGCAATCTGTCCGTCCCTCGCGCCGGGGGAAGAACAGGTGGCTGCCATCAGGAAATGGATGGGGAGTGTTTTGAACGGGAGCCGTCCCTCCATACCTCAAGGAGTACCTGGGTGTCTGCCCTTCACCACTAGTCCAAGAGGCACAGTGAGGACGGAGGAGATGGAATGAGAACAGGTGGTGGCTTGTCATTTACGAGCAATGGAGTCCCCCCCCCCCTTTGGTATGGGATGAGAGCAACCAATAGAGAAAGCTTGGCTATTTGGTTCACAATGGAATTCATTCGCCAGATTTAAGACACTTAAAGGCCCTGTTCAGGGAATTAAGCTATTTCTTTATAGAAACATTTTTCAAGTAGAATGACTATTTCTGAACCACTGTTAAAAAAATTGGAACTTTATATTGCAGCATTGTGATATAAGACTGCTTTACGTTTTTTAATCATAACTGGGGTGTCATATTTTAATGCTTGTCACCGTGGTGCGTAATCTGCGCATCACGGTGATAGCTATTAATTAATTACTTTTGATAGGTTACTGAATAGCCTATGAGATCAGTTACTAGGCAAATTCATCCCTTCTTCCAGCTAGCCTGGTCGCTAACGTCCACACTGTTGCTGTTGCTCCTGCAGTTCACTATTGTAAAAGTTAAAATCTTCCATAAGAAAATAACTTGGGTCAAAGTGTTGCAGTTCACATGTAGAAAAGTATCTGGTGATAAAATGTATTTTGTTTCATTGTACAAAGAAACAAAACAGACAGAAATGCCATTTACTTTTACTACTTATGTACATCTCAGCACTTTCAAAATGATGTAGCTTTCAATTATTGTTTTATTTTAAGTTTATTTTTTCATGTAGCCAGGTAGCAACAGATGAGTTTTGAGTGCGGTCCGTTCATCACATGTCATCTCCATCCATTAAGCAACTATTTCTGGATTTTGAGAGGATGTTGTCCATTACACCAAAGAAATAATTCTCCATCTGCAGTGCACTGTCCCATCTTCCATCTTCATTCCCTTGAAGGTTTTGTGCAGTATGTTTCTTTCATCCTAAATGGCGGTCTGGTCTGAAAGATGGTAGAGCTCTCAACTAATGGAGCCTGTGCTCTCATCAGCTGGGTGCTCAGGCCTCGGATATAACCAAAATAGAAAAACCTTTCATTCATATGAACACAGTGATGTCATTACGTGCGCATCCCGCATCAAAAACTCATTCAAGTCACCCAGGGACTCATTCATGTCATGGTCCTGGGGTCCCGGGGATGCGCCTCCATTGGAGTCCATGTTAAAATAATTTACCACGTCGCGGTAAAAGAAAAAAAAAATGTCCACAGACACCACCATTGTTCATGGGTGAAAGCATCTTACTTTACCCTAAGTTAACACAAATAAAATCCACGTAGAAAGTCTTAAACAGGCGATAGAAACGTCAATGTTTTGATTCCACCGACATCCGACGCCATTTTGCGCGCGTAAACTTTATATTGAGGACTCATAAAACTTTTCTGGGACCCATTTGAATGACCACCTGTGGGTCCCGGGACCCATTACATTGAAAACCTAGTAACATCACTGTGAACATGTAAACACTTCACATTGCAAGTCTGTCTCCAATATTTTTCTCACAAATACGTGTCCATGCCAGGGATCTGTGCATAGAACACCCTGAAATATCTACTTCCTATTTTCTTAATATTAAAACCAAAGCCTGTGCAGTGCACTATAAAGGACTGCCACAGACATTATCCTATGTGCATCAAAGTGCATGAATGCAGTATAAAGCAGGCCCCAATAAGTTATATAATGGACACAACAAGTCCATTGTTGTGTCCTATCAGACCTATAGCACACAACAAATGGGAAAACTGTTAACCGTGAACATTTGTTCATTTCTGTTGTAACAGACTTGTGGACCCTGACTTCAAGTCATTTTACAATTGCGGCCCCCTGCCTAATCTAGTAAATACCCCTGCCCTAGGGTCATATGTGTATTTCCATGTATGGTGTTGCACTGTGAATGTATTTTTCCACCTCATTGTGTGATTGAGTAGTGATTGAGTGAGTTAGTACCAGCTGGTGTGAATGGTCTGAGTGCAATTGGCTAACTGCTAGGTGGAATTAGCTGTTGATTGGTTCCTGTGGACTATAAAGATGGATTCCTCCAGTCTGCAGATGTGAAATGCCTTCCTTCCTTCCAGCCTCAACACAATATCAGTGTTTGCCAGTGATTTTAGATTTGTTAGTGTTTTTAAGAGTTTCAAGTTGTAGCATGGGTTAGTCTCCAGGTAGGGTGGGTGGCCCTTCTTATGTTAAGTTTTCCATTTTGAATGTGTTTCTTAAATTAAGCCAGGTAAGAACTATGTATTTCTGTTGAGCATAGGGTTCTGTTTTAGTATGAGTTTATTTACAGGTGCCCACCCTGAGGAAAGTAGTACCCATGTGTTCAACTGTGTTAATAAATCACTGTATTTTGGATTTGTTTTTGGACTGGGAAGGAGGGAGTCCAGTCAGTCCACTATAGTGTTACACCTGGTGACCCTTAGGCTGGGTCATAACAGTATTTAGATATGTGATATACATTTTTCAACAGATACGCCACCATACAAACTCCCCCATTGTAACTTCAAACTCCATTTTTAACCATGATTCATCAAACACTCGTCCCGGTGCAATCCTTGCTTACTGTAGGTTGCTCTGGTTTAAGAGCTTCTGCTAAATGCCTTAATTGTAAAATGATGCAAAAGAGTTAAGTTTAATTCAGTTTCACATGAAAAAGTCATACCATACTGTCATAAAAATGAAGTCATGCAGTACTTCTAATTCAGGGTTCTGTGGCCATGCCCCCAATTACTCAGGTGTCGTCACTGATTACCCCCTCCTATTTAAAGCCTGGTGTCTATGCTTTTCTACTTCAGCATTCTTTGTGTGCACATGGCTTTTTAGCAAGATAGGTAGGAAACTGCTTGTTGTTTTGTTTGTTTTTTGCTTTAGCATGTTTTGAGTTTGGGCCACTACATTTATTCTAGATGGGCCTGTTTTCAGCCCGCTCCCATGCATCATGTTGATGACCAAATGATCAAGACACTGTTTTTGTAGGCCAAATGTTGGGGCCAAGTAAACTGGGGTATATAGGCAGTAATGTTGCCTTTGTAAATCTGTTCACTTGCCATTGTGGAATACGACCCACACCTTCAACTGTGGAGGTAATGTGGTATTCTGATAATGCGTTTGGATGTATAGTTTTAGTACATTGTGGGAGGGTAACTGTTTTGTTTTATAGGCATAGTGTCATTGCTGCTTTTGCCATTGTGTTTTGTTTCAATGTGATAAGCCAACTGCCACTTATTTTTAATTGTTATTTCTTGTGTTAACCAGATCGGGTTGGAGGTGACTGCGGTTGTGCTGCTCGCGAGGACTGTCTGCTTGGGAGGGATCTTGGGCCCTTCTATCCACTGCATGCTGTCTGTTTGTAGTGTGCACCTAACCCAGTTTATTTTGCAGTGTATCATTAGATTTCCATCACTAGCCCTTTTGGCTTTAGTCATTTGTTTGAAACCAATTACCCCCCTAAAGTCTGATTGTGACTCCTTTTACCGGCCTATCTGGTTTACAGTACAACTGCACTGTATGTGTTCTGTGGTTTTCCTTTTAAAATATATTCAGATTAATAATCTCAGTAATTTCCACTTGCTCTGTGTCTTTGGACACATGTTTTAATACAGTTTTCTGTATTTTTTAAATAAATGCACTTTTGTCATATTGAAGCACGTCTCTGCTCCCTTTCTTATGAATGTGTTAGATTGTAACCTACTTTTTGGCAAACTGTTAATTAAGTATTCAATCTCAGAGGTACAGTTAAACAATAATGGTAAAAGAATACCACAAGGCCCAGAGGGCTTGTTGCCTTGTTTACATTGAGTTCATGAAGACCTATAAATGTAAACAAAGTATTTTACAACATGGCACTTCCTTGGGTGAAATTACCAAGGTGTCGACGGCAAATTTATTGAACGGTTACTTTGCCATATTTTGTTCTTGCCTACATTTTTCACAATACAGCCATGTTTTTGTTAATTCTTGATGTTTGAAAGTGTTTGGATTGAATGTATGTATCTAATTTGTTATCTGAGTCACTAATGGCCCAAAACAGAAGGCAGTTCACAATTATTGGGATAGCCTAATTGATCATTGATTTGATTGATCTGCATGCCATGAGTGTAAAGTGTTTTTTTCTCAAATCTAAAAGCTAATCAAAGCAGAGGAGCTTTGGTCATAATTCAGCATTATTACATTGAGAAATTAGTTCAACTTTAAAGTTTCTTAGATGTTTTTTTAATGGTGTGATGATACTTATTTGTGTTATGCCTATTGTAGCACTTTGAGATTTTCACAATGTAAAGTGCATCATAAATATTGTTAAAGACGTTTTTTAATGTAACTGTCTAAAGTGAGAGGCAAAAAAAGAAAAACTTCTGACTGAAACTGCTATAGTTTTGATCATCTGAAACTAAGAAATTCATATGACAAAAAGGTTAGGTATGAATTTTAATGTCATTACTTGGGCTAAAATGAAAAATCTTTGTGTAAACGCAGGTGCAGAAGACTCAGTAAAAGTAAAAATGTTCTAACAGAAGGTTTTAAACAATAACCTAGATCTCAGTTGTCATAATGAACCCTGATCGTCAGAGGGTGATCTAGTAGATTCAGTCATTCTATCAGGGGTAGAGGTGTTTACGGTGGATTTTTATCTTTTGACCTGTCACCTCTCCTTTTAACTTTAAATATAACCTCCGATATCATTTTAGTGTGAAAGGCTTGGTGGTGAATGAGTAAAGCAGATGCCTCACAACCCGAAGGTTGAGGGTTTGAATCTTGGTACTGGTAAATCTTCATTTTCTGTGTTTTTAAGGCGACGAAGGCGGAGACAGCCCAGCTCCCTCCTCACGCCCTTTTTTAGCCCCGGTGAAAGAGGGAGGAGTCTGGAGGTGACCCACCTTCAGGGGGAGGAGTTTTAGAAATTAACATATTAAGTAAAGCAATTATTTTTGAGTTTTTTTCCTTATGTTAACTATTTTCCCATTGTCAGTTTGATTGTTTGTTTTGAGATTTTTGAGTTTCATTGCACTTTTGGTTTGATTTATTAGCTATTTAGTGGTTTGAGTTTTTTGAGTTCTGTTTGGGGTTTGAACTTGCAACATTTGGTTTATGAACCTTGGATTTAACCTTTGTGCCACGCTGGCATGGATATTACATCGGCGGATGTTATACTTATACCAAACCTTTAGAATTTAGATGGACAGCGAAAACAAGTTGTTTAGTGGTTTGAGTTTTTTAGTTTTGTTTGGGGTTTGAACCTGCAACCTTTGGTTTATGAACCTTGGATTTAACCTCTGTGCCACACTGGCATGGATATTACATCGGTGAATGTTATAGTTATACTCAACTTTTAGAATTTAGATGGAGAGCGAAAACAAGTTGTTTACGTTTTTTATAGTTTTGTTTGGGGTTTGAACCTGCAACCTTTGGTTTATGAACCTTGGATTTAACCTTTGTGCCACACTGGCATGGATATTACATCGGCAAATGTTATACTTATACCCAACTTTTAGAATTTAGATGGACAGCGAAAACATCCTGTGGGAGATTTGAACCCTTGACCTTCTGTTTGTCAAACCTCTACTCATCTTTTGTGCCACAGGGACATGGCACTTCATTCTAGGGAACATAATAGTAAACCCACCATGTAGAATTTAGATTGACAGTGAAAATATTTGGAGAGAGATTTGAACCTTAAAACTTTGGTTTACTTGACCTACTTTTGAGAATTTGGATGGACAGTGAAAATGTTCCTCACAAGCTTTGAACTCTGCAACTCTGCACTCTGTAAAGAAAAGAGGAGCACTCGTTAAAAAGTAGTTCAACAATATACTCGTCTCGGGTTCACAGTTCGGGGAAAACAATGAACTTAGAACAAGGACACCGGCACTCACTTTAGAACAAATTCTTCATGTTTACTGAAGGTTTCGTAAAATCTGATATTTGGAAATCAATGAGATGTTTTGTCAATTATTTAAGACACAATACAATTTATTGGGTGTCGGCACGAAGTGAGATTGTAGATCTGCTATGTTTTTAATTTTTGAGGAACATTTACATATTAAGTAAAGCAATTATTTATTAAACTTCGTTATTGGGTCTTTTCCCCATTACCATAGTGATTTCTCCACATTACCAGTTTGATAAATTAGTTTTTGTTAGTGAGGATTTTGAGTTTCATTGCAGTGGACTTTCAGTTTGGTATTTTAGTTATTTTGTAACATCAGACATTTTTCAAAGCATATGTTATTTTATCCATCACCAGTTTGATAGATCAGTTATTGGTTGAGACATTTGAGTTTCATTGTAGTGCACTTTTGGTTTGATTTATTAGCTATCTAAGTTGTTTTAGTGGTTTAAGACATTTCAGTTTTGGTTGAGGTTTGAACCTCGGACCTTTGGTTTATGAACCTTGGATTTAACCTTTGAGCCACACTGGCATGGATGGAATAAGGGCAAATGTAATAGTTAACCCAACTTTTAAGAATTTAGATGGAAAATATCCAGAGGGAAATGGCATGGATGGAATAAGGGCAAATGTAATAGTTAACCCAACTTTTAAGAATTTAGATGGAAAATATCCAGAGGGAAATTTGAAGCCTTCACCTTTGGTTATTAAACCTGTAATTTCATCTCTTGAGCCACAAAGACCTGGAAGTTAACTCTAGAGCAGTGGTTCTCAACCTGTGGGTCGGGACCCCCAGAGGGGTCCCCAAATTATTTTGGGGGGTCTCCAGATGATGATCAACTTAATGTGCAACATTGTTTTCTCACTCAACAGTGAACAAACCAATCTGAAGTTTAAGTGTACAGAGGGTATCAGCCCATTTCTAAAGTGACAATTTAAGGACTTTTTAATACATCTAAAATGACAAATTATACAATGGTCAAATTGTCAAATATTAGAGGCTGAAATTGTGGAAATAGCCGATCTACATGTAGATCGGCTATTTTGACAGTGAAGTGACAATTTAAGTGTATTAAAGACCTTTTTAATACCCCCACACTGTCAAGTACCTTGGAATTGTAGGAACTGAGGCATTACATTTAGTTTGACACTGTTCCACATATAAGGCATAGGTGTCGTCAGATTGCAGATCCATTTTCACAAGTTTTGCCTCTTTCCTATAGTATTTGACAACAAATTGGCAAATCTTTACTTTTTATAGTATAATTTGTTGATTCATTTTGATGCATTAATGGTCTTTTTAATTTAATTTCTTCCGGTATTAAAAATGTCTTTTCTATTGATTACTCATGCCATGGAGAGTAGGGTTCAATAATATTTTTTGGTTTTTGTCACATTCCTAAGACAAAAATTTGATTCGAGTAAATTTACCCCCATTGATTTCCGGATGGGGGTAGATTTATGTTATTTTTTTGTCTTAGGAATGTGACAAAAACCAAAAAATATTATTGAACTCTACTCTCCATGGCGTGACTAATCAATAGAAAAAAAGTCATTTTGGGGGTGAACTACTCCTTTAAGGGTATAAATGCTTTTTATTACTCAGACATTGTTCAGTTGAGTGGAAAGATAAAGGTCATCCTATGGCCAGATTGCCCTGCTGTACCTTTACCTTGGCACTTTTTGCGGTGTCGCTCGTCTATATGCGTGCAATCTTGTTCGTTTTTAAATGTTGTGATTTAGTTTTCATGGGCGTTTGTTTGTTTGATGTTAAATGTCTAATATGGACCACAATGGAAACAGGCTTCTGCCTTTTTGTGTCAATACTGCAAGGCTCTGGATTGATAAGCAGTATCGATAAGGGTATCAATATCAATACAAATTAACGATCAGCAGCATCCCTACTATGTGCTTATAAGGAGTTGCAGCCAAACATAACAAAAGAAACAAAGCAAAAACATAGACAGGCACTGCAAGTCTTAAGACAAAGGGGCTCCGCTGCCCCACTGCCATTTGAATCATTAATTAGAATCAAAGACATATCTGCCTCTAATCTGTTTTTTTGTCGGGGGTAAAACTGACATCACTTTGTACTCTGATTGAACTGCTCCAAGACACCCCACTGTTTGCACTGCTGCTGTCCCAGAGGCCCATGCCACTCCCACCACAGCCAAGATGTCGCCTGGCAATTAGCAGATCCTACGATGCTGAGCGTGCCACACTTCACGGGGCCCCACCCTCCTCTGAATCTGTGCCCTGGAAGCGTTCCTCCCCCCATCCTCTAGCTCTCTCTCTCCGGTATCCCAGATGTGAATGCAACAGTAGCTCACTGTGTTTTGAACCACCGGTGCTATGATGAGAGAGAGCCCACCTCGCACCATGGTGCTGTGGAAAACATGTGCCTGCCTCCCACGCAGCAAGCATGGTGACTTTCAAGCTGTGCCCCATACATAGCTGAGATAAGCATCCTGCTTCCTCTTCAGGCTCCACACGGGCTTATAATACCATGCATGTTTTATTTGATAATGGTAGCTAGACAATTACTCCAGTGGTAGAACTTGTCCTCCCAGGACAGACATTAAGCATACATTTTGCATATATTTTTGTTCCTTATAGTCACAGCTTGTGGGTGGCTGTATTTGATCTACTACACACTATAGCAGATAGGCTATAGGTAAAAAAAAAAAAAAATCATTGAACATCATTTTCTGAAGTGAAGATGTTCACACATAATCGCTGTCATGGGAGGAAATCTTGTATGCCCATTTGTTTTATTTTTTAGAATGGATCCAATGTAGTAGTTATTTTTTAATCATAATAGTGACAGACACAGTGACGTATTAGAGGGGGGGAAATATCTTTGCCCTGTAATATGCCACCCTGGTCCTTAGTCACCAGGAAGACCAAATTGTTTGGCTGAAACGTTGATGTACTGACATATTTGTACTAAGTCAATTTTTGTCTGAGTAAAGCTGTTATGCGGCCCTACAACAAGTACAATGGGTATTGCATTCCCAACTTGCATGTTTACCAACTTGCATAGCTAGTATATGTACTGTAAAATCGAGGGGCCTACTTGGTTTCTGGTTCTGGTGCTGTCCGGATGTTCAGACAGCGATCCATTTTCTTTAACAATTCCCCAAATGCCTGCAATGCCTCGACTCACAGTTTCCCACAAGGCTTTCTTGGTGCACTGGGGTTTCTTTTTTAAAACACCCTGCGTGAACGACAAATACTCGGAACGCATGAATGAGGCCAGTCTCTAAGGAGATGATGCACCATGTCACTCATCCCCATTTCTACAGTTTCCACACGAAGAACAATAGTTAGTCAAATGCTAACTATGATGTAGGCCTGTAATTAAATACTCCAGAAATACTGGTTCAAATGCCTTTACAAAATTATCAAAAAGAATCCAATCAGGGGGAGAATACAGGCTCCACATCAACGAATGAGTGCACTTCAATAAGAGAACATGCAATTACAATTTGAGAGCAATCTTGGGGGCTTCTTTCATGCACGTTGTGATTTCTGCCAGTGACTGCTCTTTCCCTACACATGTTGTGCCTATGTGTGTGAAATCATCACTTGACCCGACAGAGTTTATGTATGCTGCACTTCTTCCCAGGGGCGTCACAAGGGGGGGAAAAGTGGGACTGAGTTACTAGGGTGGACGGGCCTTAATTATTTTCTACTTTAGCTATTGAAAAATAGCAGATATACAAGCTCACAGCGCCGCAAGCTTGTAGATCTGCTATTTTTGAAAAGTCGTGAAAATGCATACAAGCACGGCACTCGGTGCCACGCTGTGAGCTTGTACATGTATATCTGCTATTTTTCAATAGTTAAAGCACAAAAGGATGCGTAATAATGCGTTCCCAGTCTAAATGGGTTAAACCCCCTCCCCCTATGAAGAACATTCATGGGGGGCCCGCAGTGAATCCTTGTACCCAGGGCCCAGAATTTGGTACGACGCCCCTGGAAATCATTACTACAGACCTGACAGAGTTTATGTATGCTGCACTTCTTCCTTCCAAAGTCTCTCCCCTCTCTGATGGATAAGATCTGAGCAACCAGTTCAGTACATTGGCGTGATTTTGAAAAAGCACGCGTGGGCAGTTGGTTTTAAAGTATGCCTAGAGGGCAATTTCTTAAGAGGAGATTGATATTGAAGGAATCGTGAGGTATGTCAGTGAGTACCTTGCTACTTATAAGTATACAGAAGAACTAGAAAAGGGTGATCCACATACACGGGCCAACATGGCTGTGTAAGTCATGGGGTTGCAGACTTGAGGACCCAAGGAAACTGCAAGGGGAAATAGCATTTATGACATAGGCTACAGTGTAGTGTTTTGAACTTGTGACATGCTCTATGGACAGAAAGTGAAAGTGCTTTTGGAGGTGTGACCTATAGAGGCCCCATAACATGTGATTCCAATTAGGGGTTGATTGAATGTTTCCTTTTTTGTAAGAAATAGACCTTATTCACAAGGCGGCCATCTTGCCATTAAGTTAATGAAATGCCACTCAGTTGCCATCCTGGTTTTTCAATGCAAAATGCAAACATAGCTGCCCGGTGAATGTGGTCTATAGAACCCTCCCACTTATTTTGGAAGCCAATAACTGGAAAACAGTATGGAAGATCAAAACCTAATTTGACATTTACTGTCACATGAGTGCCATGATCATTGGTACTTAATGTGGTAACACTGTGACATAGCACATAGCAATTGTGGCAGCCCCAGAAAGACATACTCACACAGGGACGAAAACAGAATTCCCGCCTTCCGGCCTGGCACAGGTGATTAGCAGCTTCTGGTGCGATGAATCCATTTCATTTAGTCCGTATTAGGGATTCGAGGGTGAAGGGCTGAACAAATTTAAGACCCCAATCAGTCTCATGGGAGTTTGGAAAATGAAAGGTCAAAATGTTTAACTTTGAATAGTCATCATAACTCCTAAGCTGTGAGTCTACAAAAAGGTTGCTACAGACACCGATCTGTCCTCTCTCTACAATTCTTCCTCAAGAGTACAGTCCATAAGATTAAAGTTTTCACCATTTTGAATAAAAATCTAACATACTGCTAGTTGATGGCCATAATTCAATGACAGTCTTGCAGATTTTATTTCATTAAGCTGTTGAAACAATTTAGTTTTTTGAAATGTAGGCCAATAGTTAATACTGCAAAAAAGCGCAGGACCCAGGGGTCATCAACATGTCTGTTGTGTCCCTGGCAAAGACTTGTTCTTGTTTGTGTCATTTTTGTTTTCAATTTTCTTTTTTTTACAGTTTAAGAAACACGGGTTATAATGTTCTTATTTTGATCATAAGACCCAATAACGGAATGTCAAGGTATTTACCAGAATATGTATGACACTTAATTACTTACGACACTATGGCATATTGGGAGAACCGCTAGTAGTGGTTCTCAAATGTTTTATTTGCAAGGACCACCTTAACTCTGATAGTGTGAAAAAATGTGTACACTCTCAGCGTTACAGTCCTGTTATGGTCATTCAGGGCTAGCTCTTTATGTGTTTCTGGTAATATTATTGTTCACTCATTTTGTATATCTGTGGCAAAAATAGAATTTTAATAAAAGTGTCCACCACAAGCCAGCATGGCGATGACCCCTGACAGGACCTGGAACAAATCTGGCATTACATAAAAGTTATATTAAAATACAGGTGTCGGAAACAGTCAAAGTCTAGACCCTCGCAGCACTTCTTCAGTCCATGTTGGCTTGAACCCCTGAATAGCCGCTTTGCAGTTATACATAAGGCATATTATTTTAATACAGGAGAGAGAGATGAAGCAGGGACCCCCAAAACCTTTTCATAGATTCCATATAGTTTCATTGTTTGACAGCACAATCATCAGTGTATTTTGGATTCATGTCAATTTGTGTTTTCAGATATTTAACCACTTGAATCGTCAATACTTAATAAACTTGAACTTTCACTCTGTACTTGGTCTGCTCTTTTTCCCCTCTACACCAAACCTCTTTGCCGAAAATAGCCGATCTACAACGCGCGAGGCGTTATGAGCTTGTAGATCGGCTATTTTTGGCTAAAGTATATGCATATAAAAAAGGAGAAAAAAGTTTCTATCACACAAAGATTTGGAGGACCCCCTCTAGTAACTCTGAGGACCCCCTAGGGGTCCCGGGCCCCCTGTTAAAGACCCCTGTTTTAATTAGCTTGTATATTTACAGATTGACTGAAACTCTCGATCTCCAGCTATTCAACAGCTGTGAGTCCGTCTGTTGATCTATCCGTCTGTCGAGTCTGCACAGTATGCAAACTCTTCAATCCCATACATCATTGTTCTCAAACTTTTTCATGTCCAGGACCCCCAAATTGACATTTATTCGCCTGCAAACCCCCATTTGAAAAGATACACCAGGGACCCCCACAAGAGAAGATTTACACCTATAGCAGTGATTCTCAGCCTTCAAGGACCCGCACTTTGACATGCATTAGGCTATGGACTCCATTTAATGTCATTTCTATCTCTGGGACCACAATTTATATTGTAAAAGCAATGTTTTACCACCCTAACAGGTCAATTTGGTTCCATGTGTACACTCTCTGGGTTACAGACCCATAAGGGTCCATTTGGTTCCTAACTATCATTTAGCTGGGGAACCCCTGGAACTCCCTCAAGGACCCCTGGGGGTCCCCGGACCCCACTTTGAGAACCAATCCCATACATACAGTGCAGCTGTATTCCTTTGCCCGATGCCTCCTCAGCACAAGCGAGTCAGTAGAGAACGCGTGTCCTAGATCTGTCCTCTGCCCCTCTTCCAAAACAAATGAAAGCATGGAGAAAAGGGCACGTCCCTTAAATACACCTTCATTGTGCAAAAGGTGCCGGATGTGATGCTGCATGCTAAATGACATAGCCTATTATTCATTCATAATCCAGGGTCTGGTTTTTAATGGTGTCTCCCAGTCCTGTAACACAGTGCCCACTCAATTGTTTCCAGTTTGTAAATAATGTAATGCAGTCTTGATGAGTAACAGTGGCCATGGGCCATGCAATAGTAATGAAGCAGGGAGCGGGTTAGAGCAGAACTGGAATAATTCTGTTTGAGGAGAACGGTTAAATATCCACAGCTGTCGCTAGACAGATCTGCAGGGATACGCGTGGATAAAAGAATATGTGCCTTTATTTATTCATCTCACAAACTGTCAAGTGCTCTGAAGACACGTTGGATTGTTTAACTTCACAGCAGAAATGAAAGGAGACCAAAATGCATTGACAAGTGTTCATTAAACCCGGTGGTCACTTCGCACTTCACTGAGAAAATGCTGTTCCTGAAGAAACAGTGTGGGTTCGAGTAGCACGCTAATTACATTATGATGATGATGTATAGATATGTACTCATCATTATATTGTCCAATCAGAAAAGGGACATGCGGATAGGGACGCACAACATCACTACACACAAAGTCACGTGTTGGAGCGTCTAGCACCGCTCAGAAAAGAAAAAGAAGGGGAAAAAATCCGTTGCTAATAGAGCACAAAGCAATGCCTCCAAATTACTCATCTTCTTGAAAAGTAAAAGTTGTCAAGTAAATGATAGATAATTTCAATGATAGGCTTGGAGGTGTGGATTTTTACATTCATTTGTAAATGGGCTATAGAAGGCTATGTTGGGCAACTTCTTTGAGCTGGTAAATTGGACGGACATTTTTCTACACGGGTATGTTGCACCGAGATCTTTGTATCTGTCATTCCTTGTCCCTTTGATGCCCATATATGGAGATCCCTAATGTCATCAATATGCCCATGGGCATGTGTTGCGTTATGTCTGAGTCACAGTGACCTCTATATATGGTTATGTCGAGTCATATTGACAGGCTTATGTCTGAGTCACAGTGACAGTGTGTTATGTCTGAGTCATAGGTCCGCCGACCTGCCTAACGATCTTACCATTAGCCAACATTATATAGGACTAGAAGCTCGGCCGCCCTTCGGGCGGCCGAGCGTCTAGGTCGGCGGCTGGCATATCGGCGGCTGGCATATCGGGTCGGGTCGAGGCCTAGCTAAGAACGTAGGCAAAGGTCTGAGCTGTCTGTGTGCGAAATTTGGAGTCTGTAGCACCAACCATGTGCTGTCAGGGCTCATCCATGGGATTGGCCCAATTCGGCCTCGGCTTCAATTAGTAGTCACGATGCACAAATTAAGAACTATATACAGACGTCAGCATTATGCTTAGAGATGGGCAATATAATCGATTTCGCAATATAAAGCAATATTTTATTTACCAATACTGTATCGATAATCCAGGCTGTAGTATCGCAATACTTTTGGAGAAAAGAAAACTCTGTTCCCGTCCATAGAAACCAATGGTTGAAGTCCGTTCCTGACACTCCTATAGATGTCATTAGAAGAACTCCACAGACATCATTAGTGTGGTTGCTGTAAGAAACACATTATAGTTTTAGCCCAGCTTTACTTCTTAATGTTCTGGATAACACTCAGCCATCAGGATGCAGCATTAATGTTCTGGATAACAGTGGTGATGTCATTGGTCATAATATATCAGTTATTTATTTGGAAGTGGTGATGCCAGTGGTGATACCTCATGGCATGCTCTGCTTGCGCACAAGTAGGCCATACATGGCCTACTTGTGTGCTAAGCGCAAGTTGGCACCTCGACAGAGTGCATTTCTAATTTATCCTGTATCCGGTATGAATTCTCTCTCCCGATTGGATAAAATCGGTATTCTAATCTATGAATTCTCTCTCCTGATTGAATAAAATTGGTATTCTAACATGAAAAGCTTTTACTTCACATTCTCAACATGAGAATATGATGCTAAACATCATGTAGGCCTACTGTACACTCATACTACTACATACACTATGTGCATGTATGTAATACATCTTGATGATTTAATCTGTTTATATACTCTGATCATTCTTGTCTTATCTCTCCTGGTCTGACTCTACCTTGGGAAAATCGCGCTCTTTCGAACAACCATCATTTCGACCGGAGGGTTAGCGACTCACTTCACGGAGGTTAGGGTTAGGGTGAGGGTTAGAGTCGGGTGTCGAAAAGATGACATGTAGTAACAGCGACACGCTCCCCTCTACCTCTATCCTCTCTCTTCTCAAGGAAACTACAAAATGACGATGATGGAGCTCGCATGAACAAAACAATTTCACCCACTGTACACATGTGGTGGTGGTGTGACAATACTTAATTAAAATGTAATTTAGTGTGAAGTCATTTTTAGTAATTCATCTCAATTTGGTGTGATAAGTGTGATATTTCAGTTAACAATTATTGAATGTATTCACTGTCTGTGAACAGCTTTCCATGCCTTACTATCTCCCAACTGTCAAAAAACTAGCAGCACTAGTGGCGTTTAGAGATTTGATCCAACTGTTAAAAGTACATTTACTCTGCTTTATATTCTGTGGAGCAGTGTTGAAAACGCTCTCTTTCTCTCATCCCCAGCCAGATACTTTTCAGCACATGCAGTGTGGAGTCAATATTACCTTTTGATTGTCTGCAAATTTCTCTCTGCAGACCAAATCTGTCAATGTGCCAGTAAACTCTCTATTTTCTTTTTTGTGACTTTTCTTTCATTTGGATTTGAATACTTAGCTAGTTTAGCTAGGGGATAACTAGTCTCCACTATTGAGGTTTGACAACATTTTGAGGATAAGGCTGTAGAATAGATGTATGTTTGACGTCCATTTTAGGTGACTGAAATGTATTTTTGGTCTATTATAGGCTACCACAATGATGTGTATTCTTTTTTCCCCCCCTGTGAATGTTCCTGGAGCTAGGAACACAATCACACACGGCTAACAGTCTTCGCCTCGCTCTTGACTGATCTTCTGATCTGACTGCACCTGCACTTGGATGGTCACCGGCTAACCACCAAAAATGAGCTTGACATTCTGGCCGTCACAATAGTCCACAAGCTGTCTTGTTCCTCTCCATCTGGGCAGGTCAGAAAATGGCAGCACTGAGGAGAGTAAACTCACCATAGAGAGCCTAGCAACTGTCCACAATGCTACAGTTGTCATTATGGAGCGCGCTTCACTCAGCTGGATGAGTGCTACACGTACACATCTTGGCCTACTTGACAACATCCAACAGAAGGCCCTCAAAATAATTGGAGTGGACCAGGAGGACACTGCCAGTGCCAGTACAAAACTCTTCATCCACAGCCTATATCGGTAGAAGACAAGACAGGTTGCTGCTGCGGGGTGTCGCACCAAATCCTGGGCCGTGAGTACAAGGATTCACTGTGGGACCCCCATGAATGTTCTTCATAGGGGGAGGGGGTTTAACCCATTTAGAATGGAACGCATAATTTCTTTGCTTTAACTATTGAAAAATAGCAGATATACACAGCGTGGCACCGAGTGCCGCGCTGTGAGCTTGTACAGATCTGCCATTTTTGAAAAAACGTGACAATTTGTGCAAGTCTTTGACTGTTTCAAATCCTTCTTAGGTTTTTTGAAATACCTATGTTTCTATGTCAGTGGTGCTCAAACCTTTTCATGTGAAGGACCCCCAAAATTATATGTATTTGGCCATGGACCCCCATCTCAAGATATTTGAGGGACCCCACAGAAGCAAAATTTGAGTTACAAATGTTCGCTTAAAAAATACACATATTCAAAGATTTGCACACATTTTCACAGCTGTGAGCTTGTATATCTGCTATTTTTCAATAGGTAAAGTATCGAATAATTAAGGCCCCCTCCACCTTGGGCCCTAGTTACTCAGTCCACTTTTCCACCCCTTGTGACGCCCCTGGTCCTGTATAAAATGCACACCCCCACGGACCTGCAGGATATGCTCCCTCCACCACACACCATGCACAGCTACACCAGATCATGCTATGAGCCTCTCGGGCTCCAAAACACGCACCTTGGACAGAACCACACTGCTGTCCAATTCTGGAACAGAACCAGAACATGTAGTCGGGTGGGGCTACATGTTCTGCTGTCTACTGGCTACTACTAGAATTCATAGACATCTCCTCACCACCACATCACATTGACTGTTGTGCTGCAGTGAACCATATGATTGGCCAAGTGGATATATTATTATGATTTATCTAGCTATTGTTCACTATTACATAAAAAAAGAAATCTGTTTTGCCCTCCAAATGAGTTGATTTGGCATCAAAATTAAATCACTTTAACTCTACATATCAGCTATTTGAAAATAGGCAATCTACAAGTGTTGTTTTTGATTGATTGATTGATTGAATACTTATAAGTAAAAAAGATTAAACAGCACGGAGGTACAGTAAAACACTTGGGCTAAAAGGATAACACAATTGAAACAATTGTTTCCATTATGGTCCTATCTATTCAATCCATCAACAGACAACGGAGCATAGAATATTCACAAATGAATACAGGTACATGTCATCAGCAAATACAATATAAAACAATACGTATATAGTATATTTTTACAGAGGAGAAAAAGGAAAATCGATGGCAGTGTATGACTCTGTATATCTATCTCCACATGTAGTTTTCTAACATGCTTTTTCAGGCCAGTTTTGAAAGTGATTCACATTGTTTTAAAGATTAGTTTTTTTGTATGCCTTTATTGATAGGACACTGGGGGAGAGATATAGTGACATGCGGCAAAGGTCATCCGGACCGGGAATCGAACCGGCGACACCGCCGGGCATCCATGCCTATGTGGCAATGCCTAAGTGGTATGCACCTGGAGCAGTAGGCAGTTTATAATTAATTAATGTGTTAACTTATGAACCACGTAATGAAACAGTTACTATCAAAACCTCCACAGGCTGTCTGTCCCCATGTTTGTGCTAAATTTGGAGGGTAACAGGGAGCCTAAAGGGGCTAAAGAGCTGCACAGGGGTCTTTTAAACTGAATAAATATGTAAACATAAACAAAATAAACATACTCATATTCACCAGTAAGACTCCCTAAATCGGGAGGTAAGCGACCGTCAGGAGGGAATATGGGAAATGGGACAGATCCATGTTGATGACATGACTTTAGAGATACTGTGTACCGCTTTGTGCGATTTTAGGGCAAAATCTGTAGGAGCAGTGTCCAAAAATGTGTTTTTAAAAAATTGGCCAGATGGTGGCGCTAGATGGGACAGATGCATTTTGATGACATGACTGTAGAGATACTGTGTATCGGTTTGCGTTATTTTAGGGGCAAAATCTGTAGGAGTAGTGTCCAAAAATGTGTCTTGCAAGAATCGGCCTCATGGTGGGGTTAGAAGAGGGGCATGTGAGAGTTGGGTTTACTATGAAAACGGTCACAGCATGTCTG
>NC_137828.1:31725105-31823210 GCF_963921795.1 Nannobrachium achirus | reverse complement strand
GTGGTTATGGGTTTGTCTGTGGTTCTATGGGTTTGTTGCTCTGACATCATGCTCTGATGTCTCTGCGATGTCAGAGGAACCACTCTTAACAGAATGGGTTTGCCACTCTGACATCACGCTCTGGCTTGATGTCCCTTTTATGCCTATATTAGTCCATGGGCCATACGAGATGTCGGTATCGGAAAGGTGGCAAAGGTTATCATGCATTTTTGAAAAGCTCTATATCTGTAGATTATAATTTGGCTCTATAATCTACAGATATAGAGCTTTTCAAAAATGCATGATAACCTTTGCCACCAAATTAATTACGTCCTTGTCCGTTTTATGCACATGTAAGTGTTACAGCAGCTCTCATAGAGACATAAATAAGATGCAAGCGAGGTCAGTGCACTATCAAATCACTCAAGCTTGTGCTAAACTAAAAGATAACTAGAGATCTAAAATATTAATTTAGGCTTTGTCAAATACATGTTTGACTAAGGATGAACATGGCTGAGACAGAGCTTGTCTGCATATTAAAGCTGGCTGTCTATGAACCCACTTGCAGTAGGTGCATCATTTGGATCTATGAATCAAAGACTGTCAACTCCTTTGCAACCATGCCTATTAACTAGGCGAGACAAGAGGAATATGGAACAGACGTGAATGGTATTTAAAACCCACATATAAATAAATAAAGAGGAAAATAATATATATAAATAAATCTCATCTGCATTGCTAAGCTGACAGATTTCTTGCCCTGAATCTAAACCGAATGTGTGGTGGTGAGCTGTCGAAATTCCTGGTTTTAGCCTTGGATTACAGGCATGGTTTTACACATCATTATTTACTTTACTACTTGCTATTCTATACACAGTTTGTTGCTTTTTCTTGCTTAATGGATTCACATCTGGAGAACTGCACCAGTGACACACCTTAACAATACAAGTCCATAAATGTCTCATTTTTCATTTTTAAGGTGGCTTGAAGACACAGCTATGCTACTCTATGAATCTCCCTCCCTTTGAATTTGAGAGAAAATGTTCCCTCCAAATTAAGGATAAAAAAACAGCACTTTTCTCCTCATTATTCAAATTGATCTGTCTTTCATAAATAGAAAATGTATAAAAAGCTGTGTTCAGGAAAAAAAGATGAGCTCCGACAGTTAAGTGGGATTCTCAGTGGAGTGCAAAACCAAAAATCCAGTTAGCATATTCCAGAAAATATGAAACAGGTACAATGGCATATCTCAAACTGAAGGATGAAAAACAACCACGTTTCGGTTCTTTTATTTGGTTCTTCGTCGTGAGCGTTTTTCTTTTGGTCATTTGAGCCAAATAAAGACGAGAATTACAGGAACTTACCGTATAGAGAATACATGGCAATTCTTATTTATTTAGCTGTGTGACCATTTCTTTGTGTCATATATGGACACAATATTTATTTTAAGGTTACAGACACAAATTACAATGACAATTTAGGCATTTAGCAGACGTTCTTAACCAGAGCGAGGTAAACACATACAGGTACATCAAATGCAGAGAGACAGTGTAGAGCCTCAGTAAACTATAGGATCATGAGTAAACCAAGAACCGAGCATCAGTCTAAACCAGGGGTTCTCAAACCTTTTTAGGCCATGACCCCGAAAATAAACATATTTGAACTGGGGACCCCACCCTGACAAGCACTTGGAATTGTAGTTATTACATTTAATGTAACCTGTAATTCTCGTAACTGATGCTGACCTTCAAAGCAGCCAAAGGTATGGCTCCTCCATACCTCCAAAACCTGATCAACCCCTACACCCCCACCCGTTCACTTAGATCAGCCAACACAGGGAGGCTGACAGAACCCTCGCTAAAAACCCCAGGGCAAAAATCCACTCATCCGAGACAGTTTGCCCTCCTGGCCCCCAAGTTGTGGAATAAACTCCCTGTCGCACTTAGAGCAACGGACTCACTCGCTAGCTTTCGCCGTGGACTGAAGACTCACCTTTTCAGACTCCACCTAAACCCTTAGCACTACTGAAAAATCAATGACCATACATGAAGCTAGTTAGCATTTGTTTTTTAGGTTTTTAGAACTTTTTTTCCCTTTACTGATTATATTGTGTTTTTTCTAGATAGATATCCATTTGCATTTGTTATATTGCTGTAGACGTACTGACATATTATCTTGTTTATTATTGTGATGTTTTATCTGCTTATTGTAAGTCACTTTGGATTAAAAGCGTCTGCTAAATGCCTAAAGTAAACTGTAAACTGTAAACTGTAAACTCGGTTCCACAGATAAATATTGTGAAAATAGCAGGAAAAAACACTCTCATGATCGGCTATTTTCACAATATTCGCCTCTTGCTTACTCATATTATATTATATTATATTATATTATATTATATTATATTATATTATATTATATTATATATATTTGACAGTTTGGCCAGTATGGTATAAAAACGGTCTTGAAAGCCCTTAAATTGTCACTTTATAAATGTGCAGACAACCTGTATACCTTATACTGTGTGTTGGTTTGTTTACCGTTGAGTGAGGGAAAAAAAAGACATTAAGCTAATCATCTGGGGACCCAACAAAATAATTTGGGGACCCCACTAGGGGTCCCGACCCCAAGTTTGAGAACCATTGGTCTAAACTATTATTTTCAAAAAAAAATGAAAAGGTGAGTTTTCAGACTACGGCGTAAAAATGGGACACAAGTCATTATCCTTGCTATTATTACAAGCCATATTATTTAACATATCTAAATCTGTACTGACATATTAGGGCCCGCTGAGTTGCTTCCTACGGTAACCGGTAGAGTCGCCGGAAAGAAACTCGCAGAGATTTTTATTCTTGCATATCTTTCTGAGGTTAAGATTGCAGGAATAGGGTTAGGTTTTGGCACCGTTTTACTGAGGTTAAGGTTAGGAATAAGGTTAGGTTTAACCATTTAGGCATAGTTTACAGAGGTATATAAGGATATTAAAGATCAAGCCTTGCCTTACCCTAGTTTCCTTTTAGTTGACATTGTATCAGTGAACTGTACTGTCATGAAACTTCTAATAAATACCTCAATCAATCAATCAACAGGCATAAACCATCAGCCCAAGGCGAGTTTCTTTCCGGCGACTATTCTGGTATTCCTTCCATCTATCGCATTCAATATACTGTTGACATTGAACACGTAAGCCATTTACCATGAGAGGGACTGTTTCAGGGTTGTGGCACGAGGCGAAGCCACGACCCTCGAATGGTAAATTGCTTTTCTACCACTTCTACCATATAAATGAAAGAAAACACAGTTGTAACTTGCAAGGTTATTTAGTTACAATCACTGCAACACAACAGTGGGCGGGGTCCATGAGCCAACTCAAGGTTGTTGACTGATTTCCCACTGTTTTAAGCCAATCAGAATCCAGTATCTGAACATGTGACCACAAAAAGTGGTAGAATGTAATGTTTCTTCCAAAGATGCTTGAGGAGAACCCCTGTCCTGCCTATTTATGTGAGAGCACTATGGTAATTATATGCACAGCACTGGATTCCTATTCGTTAAGGTGCACTGATAGACATCCAGGGAGAAAGGATGGCTAAATGTAAACAACTGTATTCATGATCCTATATGCTGAGCTCCTCGGGGACAACTGGGGGGTATAGTGACCTAATTATGGGACAAGATGCAGCATGTCATGTTGTTACTGCATGTTTGCTTATTAAAATATCACCGTGCGGCCACCAGGCCCGTAATTTATATTATGAGACTAATTGAGAGGCAGATTTAGGGCAGCCGAGTATATTCTTGTAACGAAATCATTCTTTGGCAGATAATTCTGTACTGTAGTAGACATCGATCCAAGATGGGATTTTGCCTCTCAACAGTGTCATTGTGTATTAATACCTCTGTGAACCTTTATTCTCACTACGAGAACATTTGAAACCATTTCCTTGTGTTTGCTAATGCGAGCAACAGGAGTGCCAATTCAGCAAAAGAAAGGCTTAGCATTTCTGGAGTCAACTTGTACATTTATGTAATTATATTATGCTGTGTCATACTGTGTATAATGTCAAACAATGCAGTGATTCTCTAAGCCAGGGGTGGGCAACTTTGATGATGGAGAGGGCCACTATATTTCCACACTCACTCCAGAAGGCCACATTGCATATACTATCGGGCAGTTATCTCGTATTTGAACTATTTTCCTAAATGAATGCCCTATACTCCGTCATTCTATGTCACACAAAAGTAGCAAAAATAGCCGATCTACAAGCGTTTTTTGCTATTTTTGAATTGGAATCCTGAAAGTAAATGTTTTATTTAATTTCAAATGCATTTAGTTATACTTATGTTAACTTTAAAAACATAAAAAAACATAAAAAAAGACAATATTTTACTTGTCATTAAAGCTACTACAGACTGAAGTAATTACAGCGGACCATGTTTGCATGTTTGGAATTGGAACAGCTGAAATCAATAATATATCAGTATTCCGATATGAACCTGCGGGCCGCATTAAGTGAAGGTGGGGGCCGCATGTGGCCCCCGGGCCGCCAGTTGCCCATGTATGCTCTAAGCTATAGTGCAACATCTAACACAAATATGGGACCACCATCTGTTAACTAAACCGTGTAAAGCAGCTAGGGTCCATTTATACATGTCACGGTTTGTTAGAGAAACAGTACGGTCGAGAAACGGACCACTCGCCGTGCGGCACGGGGCGGAACAAGTGGTCGCCACAACAACGTCCTCCAGGCGGAGCCGCTCGATTGTCCACGACATTGCAAGCGGCGTGAAGGCCAGCGGACCTTGGGGCGCGCGGCCGGCGGAGCGCCGCGCGAGTTACGAAGCCGTGGTGAATGCAATCGTTATATTTATGCCCAGGCCGTAAGGCCTGGGCAAGCCCACGATAAACGCCCTGTCCAAGTGACTACAATGGAGCTAATGGCTAATGGCTAATGGCTAAACACTGCCGAGCTAGGCTAGTAAATAAAGAAAGAGAGTCGCAAACGAGTGACGTCAGCGCCTTCACTAGTGAATGGCTGTCGTCGCCATCTGGTGGTGATTGGTGTGTGGTGAACGACAAAACAAGCGCTCTTACAATGAACGTCCTGAGTTACCCAAACATACTGTAACATACACACTCAGAGATCAATGAACACAATGTCTTCCACCTCTCCTATTCCTAGTCATCTTTGCCACTTCTACATTCCATATCGTTGTTGTCAGGCAGAAAACTCATAGCTCCATATTTCAACGTTTTAAGTTTTTCGTAAATTAATGCCCTACTTTGTCATACTACAGTTTCACACAAATGTAAAAAAAAAAAAAAAAAAAAGCCTACAAGCTCACAACGTGTCACTTTGCGATGTGTTGTGAGCCTGTAGATCTGCTATTTTTGCTATTAGCTTTTTTCAAGTGGACGTGAAATTGGTTAAGTGTGTCTGTGGGTTTCATGAATATTCAACCAATGAAAATATTAACAAGAGCATATTATGACTAAATGATAACGACATTGGATCCATTTCCCGAACAGTAACAGCTTTCATCATACCTGTACAAGGTTTCCACAGCAGTGATATTAACAAACAGGCTAATCTCTTGACCTGGGTGGAGCCCTGTCAGTAGCCACGCGGCAGGATTCCAAGGTGTTCTCCACGGCGCCAGCTGGTGCACCACTTGTGCATGTTTGATCCTTTGGCAGACCACCCGTCTGTTCAAAAGGTATTTTTAGGATATTGGTTAATGTGGAAGTGATGCTGCTTGGCCTGCTGTCATCATCCCGGACCGCTTATATTTATAGTTATTTAGAACTTGCAGTTCACACTTAGTTTCTTCTTAAAACACTTACAGGCTGGTCGGGGGCAGTTTATGCATACTGTATCTGTATGTGTGTGTTGTGTGTGTTACCGAGCCACACTTTGGTGGTAAGCCAATGTAGAACCATTTTTGTTTGTTCCCATGATCCCATCACACAAACACACCCACGCAGGCACGCACGCACACGCTCACACTCACACGCTCACACGCACGCACGCACGCACGCACGCACGCACGCACTCACACACACACACACACACACACACACACACACACACACACACACACAGAGATTTTGTCAGTCAATCTACCTGATCCCAGATGTTGCTGACATCTGAATGGAATTAGACAAGGTTTGGGTGTTATTTTCCCAGAAAGTGAAACTATTCATCATTACAGACGGACAGTTCCCTATCAACTTTATAAAGTATTTTAACAGAATCGGAGACAGAGCGCAGACCGGGGGTGTGTTTTCGCATTATTCCATGTGTATCTTCTGTGCAGAATATGAGAATCCACGATCACCCAAGCACCTCTTTTTCCATTCTCAGAAGAAAGATCTTGGCATGTAAGATCGATTGGGAGGCAAAACCACGGTCTCCTTCTCTCCTCCCTTGCTCTGTGTATCTGTTTATGTTTCTCCCATCCAGTTGTGGAAGAAAGTACTCAGATTATTTTAAAAGTAGAAATACCACAGTACTCTGTTACAACTTAGAGAGTCCAGTATTCTAAATTGGTCTTGAATAAAGTACAAAAGTATTTGGCATTAGAAATAGCCCCCCACAACATAATCATCAGGTATTATGATTATACTTGGAGCCTGTGCACCATAAAGCACTGCCACAGATATTATCCTATGTGCATCAAAATGCATGAATTCAGTATAAATCAGGCCCTAATAAGTTATATAAAGGACACAACATGTCCATTGTGTCTTATCAGACCTATAGCACACAACAAAAATGGTCAAATTGTTAACCGTGAACATTTGTTCATTTTTGTTGTAAAGGTCTTGTGGCCCCTGACATTTTACAATTGTGCCTAATCTAGTTGAATACGGTTAGAATACCCCTCCCTGCCCTACACTGTCAGAGTTACAGACCTGCCATCGTCATTCAGGGCTAGCTCGTATTTGTGTTTCTGGTAATAATTATGGTCTGCTCATTTTGTATGTCCGTGCATGGCAAAAATGTAATTTTGACAGAAATGTCCACTACAAGCCCACACGGCGATGACCCTTGCCCATACAAGATTTGTGTATTTAAAACATTTCAAAACATTTATATATATATATATATAATCTGCTTTCGATATTCATCATCTCTTTTCAAATGGCCAGTGAACATGTTCTCACATGGTCTTATGCTTCTGTTGAGCATGTTTCTGTAGACTCGCTAAATGCGGCAACACTAGTCTCGCACTGACTCATCGTTGTTGTTTTGCTACTTTGGAATTCTTCCTGTGCTCCTGCCGTGCTACAGTGTGTGACATCCCGTTCACTTTATTTGGTGTCACACTCTCTTCACTTCCCTTCCCTTTGTTAATCGTCAGTAAACAACATGGCTGTCTGGGCTGGGGACACTGTGCGGGGACATTTTTTTTTACCCTGTCAGCCCCCCCCCCCCCTCCCCTCATTCACCACCCCAACCCCCCCTCTTTCTAAAAAAGCATTGACGCATGATTAAAGATGATGCCTCTCACACTCCACGCTGCGCGGTGATAAAAGGCGCTCCGATATTCTGTTGACAGGTCAAAGCCGCACACCTGGTTAATTGACGCCCGCCTCTGAGTCTTACCACCAAGTATCAGGAATATTTGCCGGTTTCACATTCGTTAGTGTGCATATTTTACTCTCACTGGGTGCAGTGTGGAATCCATAGCAGCATGTGCTGCTTTAACCCGAGCCGACCGCCTCTGTTTAGCTCCTGCATGATGAAAAATTGTTCAGATATTAGGTGTTAATTTGGCCTTTGGAGAAATAGGTAAAAATATGAACGAAATAAAAAGAAAATAAACAAAAAGAAAAATTCACAGGAGGCAGGCAGACAGGCAGTGATCACCCCATGTGCACAGGGCATGTTCTAAAGCTGTGCCATAGGGGCGTGGCCAAGCCCAATGTAGCTAGTAACATGGTGCACAATCTGAAAAGGTGCAAAGGGGTCACATTTAGGCCACATTTACATGGCGACGTTGCAACGAGAATTGAAATGAAAAGTCAGATATGGCGTCCGTTCAGACGACAACTGCATTTTCGGGGGTTGTAAGCGGAACGAAGTAAGACCAGATTTTTGGGTGGAAAGCTGACAACGGTCTCCCCTCGCGTCACCGTGTGAACAACAGAAACGCAAGAAACGACAACACATGTGATAGGGCTGTCTTCTAAAAATCTACGAATCGACGAGTCGTTTTAAGCCCCGGGAATCGACGCCAATTGTTTGAGTCGAGGAGTCGAAAATATATTATTTTTATATCACCAGTTACTACTGCGGTGTACTGGACTGGTGTCATGTACTTCCAATTGAGAGAAGTAGCAATTGGCGAACAGTTATTTATTGTCTCGCACCAGTGCATGGTTGAAAGTGAGCCAGAACGGCCGGAACTGCCGTTCCGTTAAAACATTCGGAGGCCGGAACGGCGTTCCGTTAAGAGGAGGAGAAGCAAGCTGTCAAAATCCCAATTTAAATAACCTGCCACAGCACAAACGCACGTCCAAGAAGTAAACAATCTATTAAAGTCAGATTAACATACACAAGTGTAGGCTACTAGTTACATTTTCTAATTAAGTGCTTCTGAATTGTTCCAGTGTTTTTGTAATCCATGCTGTTTGTGTTTTGCTGTGTTTGCGTCCATGTCCACACTGCTAGCTCTAGCTGGAACGTGCATGGGCTGTGCCTCCCCCTGTGCATGATCCGTTGATTCTGAATCTGTTCTCGACACTGACTCATTACTCAGTCAGTGCTCTGTGTCCCGCGACTGCGGACTGGATCCCATCGTTCATTTAAAAGAGCCGTTGAAGAGAACCGAATCGTTCGCGAATGTCTCATCTCTACTGCACTGCTTGCCGACGGGGGGCAGAGCTGAACAGCGGAGAAGTTATCCGTGTGCACTGCTCTGCAGATAATGTAATTGGTGTTGTGCTCGCGCACCGAAAACACAGTGTATTCAATTCATCTTAATGTTATTGTATTATGTTGACGTGGTTTAAAGCAACACTTGATTTTTTATTTATTTATTTTTTATAGTATAAAACGATTTGTCAACGCGTCGCAATGAACCCCTCGACTCGATTCGACTTCAAAAATCCTGAGTCGAAGACAGCCCTAACCTGTGATGTCACGACTCACATACAGCCTACTGCAGCCATGTTACCATGGTGAATGGTAAACAAGGAATGCCCTAATGCGGCTTCATATGAACACTGGATAAAAAGCAAAACGCAACGGCGATGTCCTGGGACCTCGCCGTTTTCTCTACAGAGTGTTGTCATCTGAACATGGCCTTAGTCTCTGAATTTGACATTGGTGTGTTTTGGAAACAACAATCTGTAATTAAACCAATCAGTGTGTATTCAATTCACCCTTTGTTGGCCTTCTGGTTGGTCCCTGACTGACCAACCAGCAGGCTCTATCTGCCTTGTCCCGCCCTGGTTCCGCCTTTTTTTATGTTGAATTTGCTAAAACATTGCTGAGTCACTATACTGCCAATGCAGCTCCATTTTACTGAAACCAAGTTTTAAATTAGAATTGAATAACAATACGAAGCAACTGAATTAAAATGGTAGTGGATGGAGTGTCCCACCGAGTGTCAAGACACAGCAACCAACAGGTGTGAAGAGGGGCGGGACAATGGGCGGGACTTGACAAAGGGTGAATTACCCCTATGAACGTATGTGCCCTTGCACCTTGGAACACTGTCATTTAAATAACGTATTCGGCATGTTGGAGGAGAGAGACATATAATATTCCACTGAGGAGACAGATCTGCTCGTTAACGAACGATGCCACCATCTATGGGAACAGCATTCATAATGTGATGAAATTATTTCATGAGACGGGGGTATTGGTATATTTTGGGCATGCAAAGAATCACGCCTTCCTCCTGTAAATTATCTGCGAAATCTTGACATACAGTATCAACTTAATAATGACATGCTCATCCTCAGTCATGTACTTTATTTAACCCCCTATTAAAGCATGACAGGGACACTGTGTCATGTGAGAACATGCGTCAAAGCTGCATAATAGATAATGATGACTGACACTGCTGTACATTGAGCTATGTGGCTATGGGTTCACAATATTCTGACATGATGAGAGGTATTTGAACTAGGGGCACAACAGTTAATCAAACAAATTGATTAACGATTAATGACATTCTTGCCCAACGAAGTAGGGCGTTAATTTCTGGAAAGAAATGTGAAAATATGGAGACACAAGGTTTCTACAGCAACCATACGGTATATGATACCCCCACCTCCACCCTATAACCCCCTCTGCTTCCACTAATACCCGTTGCGTCGCTTTCTAAAGACAGGTCGTTTTCTGTGGTTATGTTGTCAGAAGATGCTGAAAAGAAATACAACCAAGTGCCATCTTGTGTGGCTTTAGCCCATGCGCGCAGCAGATAGGAGGGGACGGGGGGATTAACACCCCCACTTTTTTTGGGTGGGGGGGATATCCCCCCCAGTGTTCAGGTCCAAGAAAAAGCCGCAAATATGATCGATTATACTGTACAAACTGAGTAGTTCTCATTTCAAGGCGTATTACTGCCCTCTAGAGGCACAGTCCCACCAGTGCAGTGCAGTCGGCAGCTAGCTCAGCTGTTCTGAATGAGTTTAATTAATGCGACGCGATAGTGACAAGCAGGCAGGCAGTGGCAGAAGGAGACCGTCATTGCAGGTGCTGGACCTGCTGCTGGTGTGTGTAGGCTAGTCTCACATCATTCTCAGTCAAAATGAAACGGTCAAAAAACAAAAAACGATAACGTCGTTCTTTAAATCAAGCAACAATGTAAGTACCTTTGAACAGATGCATAATGGAAATGCAATTTCGTTTGTCAACACATTTTAAGTTACGTTTCCTCTTGTTACTGTGGTTCCCAACTTTTTCATGTCGGACCCAAAAATGGACACCAATGAGGCAATCACTCATGGCCCCACTGTTGGCCTGTTACTCCTTCAATAAAAAGATCTAATATAGACTTAATGAATTCATGTGTATTTCATTTTAAAAATGCCTTGAAATCTGCGTAAAACAACTGTGTAATTCAGCTCAAGTGGAGGGGATATGTCCCCCCCTCCTCGGGGCAAAAGTGGGGGGGATATCACCAAAAGTGGGGGGGATACCGCGCTATGCGCGCGCACATACCTCCCAGATATGTCCCCTTCACTTTTAAAATGCCTCCTGCGCCCCTGCTTTAGCCCATTCACGTCCCTGATGATCGCAGTCTTCTAGCCAGGGCCCCTAAACCACGATCTTCACCATCAAACAGAGGCAAATGGCAGAGCTTTTCAGGAGGGAGAGGCTACACTAATTGAAAGCCAAACACTTCACAGCTTCTAGGACGGTCCCTTTTGTACACTGAGCGTGCCGAGTGCTCCGTATTATTAGGGGGTTGGGGAGGGGGGGATCAGATATTATTCAAACGACACGGAGCCCTCCACCGGAGCCTCCTTGTGAAGCGCGGCGCGTGGGGCTGAATGCGGCAGCAACAGCTCGGGTGCTTCCCCGAGGAACAGTCCTACCGTCGCAGCTGGTGCTGAGAATTGTCATTTTTTTAAATATTCACATATTTAATCAGCTGAAAGGGCTCTCATAACACACACACACACGCACACGCACACGCACACACACGCACACGCACACGCACACGCACACGCACACGCACACGCACACACACACACACACACACACACACACACACACATGCATGCACATAATCCTATATGTAAACCAGTCTCAGCTGTTATAGCATTGAATGGCACTGCTGTTTTGGTTAGTAAGGAAACATTATTTGATTGAAATCAGTTGTAGCTTGCGACAGGGCTCTGAAAAATGGTAATGTCTGTCTGTCTGCCAAAACACCATGAAGGATTGCCGTGGAATTTCACGTGCACATTCATATTCCCCGGAGGATGAACCTTACTGATTTAGGTGGCCTCATATCTCAGAATGTAATGGGCCGCCCACAGCCCGCTCCTCAGCCATTGGACATTGGTTCGTTTTGGGTCTGTTCTTGTTACCTGTTGGTTTAGGTGTTTAGTCGTGTTACTTCTGTATAAAAAAAAAAAAGAGTTCATTACTAGTGTACAACCCGCGCAAAATGTTAACGACCTATGCCAACTTGTACAATTATAAATATACTTGCACTTAAAGTTCTTTTGTTCTGGCCCACTATCTTAGATACGGTGAGAAAAGTAAAAAAAGTGAATTTGCCTTAAACCATGGCAGCCATGTAAACAAACACACAGCGTCATTTACAACTAAACGTTGCTCTGAAAAGTTTTTTAAAAACCATTTGAGGCGATAAATAGACGACGCAGTATTTGATTTGATTTGATTTGATTTTATTTGAAAAGCAGTAAATACAATACAGCAATACAGCAAATCGAGGATTGCGCAGAAAAGTCGCAAGACTTATTTCCGCTGAGGTCCTCATACAATTAACAGTTAATAAGTCTAAAAACAAAACAAATTACAGTACAGACATACGTATACAGTACAAACAAATAATAAAAACATAAACCCATACTCCCTTGTCTTCCTTAGACTATAGTGGTACCCTTTCTAAAAGACCTGCTTTTATCGTCTGTTTAAAAACCCTTACATTGGTTGTCAATTTAACATTTGCTTCTAGTTTGTTCCACTGTGTGGCTCCTAGGTAGGTAAAAGAACCCTTACCTGCTTTCCCTTTAAAAGTTGGGTGGCTCATGTCCGCTATGCTAGCTCTGGTAAAGTGCGTGTGCACATCACTTACTCGCGTAAAACATCTCTTTAGATATTCAGGGACCTCTCCATATTTAATTTTATGAATCATGGTCAGTCTTGACATGGTAACCCTGGATTCTACAGGTAGCCAGTTGATTTCCCTAAATTGATTTCTCCCTATATGGGATCTGGGCTCTAGCCCTAGTATGATCCTGATCAGTCTATTTTGTGCTGACTGTAGCTTTATCTTTTGGGACTTTAATAGGCCCTCGAACCAGGATGTACATGCATAGTCAGAATGGCACAAAATCAATGAGTTTGCCACCGTCAAACTAGTTTAGGCAGGAACATTCACGTCAAGAATATAACAATTAATAACATAATGAACAGATAGACTCGGCAAGATATTGGCAAGGATATTTAACCATTTATTGCATAAATGGAATACAGTTAAACTTGGCGTTTGAAGGGCTCCGCGATCGGAGATGCTCCCTGAATTTTGTGCAGGCATTTCTGAGCATGCTAAGCAAAATCAGGGAACGCAGCAATACCCCCCATAGGGATAGAATAGCAAATAGCAATAACCGTGACATGTAACATAGTCAAATCACAGTATTGAGCTTAACAACATTGACATGAACTTAGACAAAATCACAGTATGAGCTTAACAACATGACATGAAACTTAGACAAGATCACAGTACTTGCTTAATCACATTGACATGTAACTTAATCAGACAATCACAAGTATTTGAGCTTAGCCAGAGTGATCATGCAAAGGTGGAGGCTGGGGTGGAGGAGGAAGCAAGCAGCAAATGATTCCGAAGCTTCGGAACCAAGCATTGGTAGGGAAAGCAAGCTCTATTTAAAGGAGCCTTCCCTACTGATTGAGAGCTCTGATTGGAGTATGGCAGTCATGTGACATAATGACCAGCAGATATGTTAATGAGGTATGAGAACAGAGCTGACTGACAACTGACACTCAGACTGGCGGCGACTTGACTCCCATGCCCTGCATAAACTTACGCTATGCTTTATTTTAGGCAGGAACATTCACGTCAAGAATATAACAATTAATAACATAATGAACAGATAGACTCGGCAAGATATTGGCAAGGATATTTAACCATTTATTGCATAAATGGAATACAGTTAAACTTGGCGTTTGAAGGGCTCCGCGATCGGAGATGCTCCCTGAATTTTGTGCAGGCATTTCTGAGCATGCTAAGCAAAATCAAGGAACGCAGCAATACCCCCCAAAACTAATGAGCTTGCTCTCTGTCTTGGCAGGGCTCGGCCAACCAGAGAGCGCTTTAAAACCCCCCAAAACACGGAACCCAACGCCACATAAAACCTGTGTCAGTCAGACTCTGGTTATGTGTAGCAGCAGAGCGCCACTGCAGACTTCTACATGATTAAAAGTAAAAGACTGCAGAGTCTTGAACCATGAGAAGCCATCCTAAGCTTAGCAGTAACTATGTGTAGCAGCAGCTAGCTGCGATCTCTGCGTTGACAAATTTATTTTATGCTAAAAGATACATGCTGCATCTTAAAAGAGAGACCATTCTATGATTAGTGAAATGAAATAGCTAAGAGAGGCAGCGAAGCGACGCTGCCGACCTTTGAAATAATTATTCCGTTAAGAAGCAGTTCTTAAATTAAGAAAAGGCCATCCTACCATTAGTGTATAAAGTGAGTCAGCTACGCTTGCTGTGCTGTGTGTGCGAGCGGTTCTAACGCAGAACCAAATTGTATTAAGCAGTTGGTCTTAAGCCATCCTACACTGCGAAGAAGAGTGAATCAGCTACGCTTGCCGAGTTGTGCCCCATCCCTTAAAGGGGGAGCGAGCTGTTTGAGGTTACCCACCATGCTAGGTAGACGTGACCCTGCAATTGGAAGTTGATATTAACAGCTGTGATAACCGTGCCAACCACCTTTGAGCAATTAATTAGCCGACCGTCTCCTCACTTAATGCCGCTCATGCTTTTGAGCAACAAGAATGACCTCCTTCCTGGCGAGTAACATTCATAGCTGCTGAGGATCAGCGTCCATAACTTCCGAGTTGGAGCCAGCCCGGTTGTATGCATAGAGAGATGTACAGGTGTGGAGCCATCCCCCGATGCTGCAGGAAGCATCTCTGGTAGCCATCCTTCCAAGGTCCGATACAGCTTGCCTCGCCAGAGGACGCCAGGCAGATACCATGACATAGAGGATAGAAAGAAGTATTAGTTTGAGAACGTAGTCTGGATTGCCTTGATGCACCACCCGGCTGAATATTAATGAACTCATACAAGCATAAGGTGCTGCTGAAATATACTTAGAATCATCTTGAGACTTGTTGCAACGATCATCATTATAATTATTATTATCATCCACAACCACGCAATCTATATAATACATCTGACTTATCAGCCATATAATTATGCCTTTAGATGAAGATGCAGTTTGATTAACGAATGACCTGCCTTTCATGGCTTCGGGAGGAGGTCCAGGTGAGTATCCTCGATCCAGAATCCTCGATCATCGCGACACATCGATGTCGCTCATGAAACAGGCAGGCAGCCACTCCCCTGTCTGCTGAATCTGTAGCGTGCAAGCAGGCGGGCCAGCAGGCGGGCAGGCGTGCAGCAGGTGGGCAGGCAGGCGTGCAGGAGTACAGGCAGGCAGGCTCATGGTTGCAGCAGAAGTAGCGTTAGCTGAAGCTGTAGTAGCAATGCCCTCTGCAGTGCCAACCGACTCCTGACTGGCCTCATGGCATTATACAGTAGTGGACGAAACTATAAAGATAAACATGTTAGCAGAAAACACACAGAAGCTGCAGCACAACGCTGCAATGACATGCTGTAGCAGCAGCCATGCAGCAGCTCCAGCACGAAGCTGAAAAGATAACATGATGTTCGCAGCAGACATGTAGCAGCCTCAGCAAGAAGCTATATAGAAAAACACGATTTAGCGGAACATGAAGCAGCTTTAGCATGAAGCTGCAATGATAAAACCTGATGCCGTAGCAGTGGGCATGCCACAGCTCCGGCATGGAGCTGTAATGATAAACATGATGTTAGCATTAACTAGCAGTAGCATTAGCTGTAATTATTAGCAGTTATGCTAGCAGGCAGCAGCAGGTTGAGTGGAGCTAGCAATAGCTGAAATTCTAGGACACATGATAGTATCTGACTGAAGCAGCAGCAACAAGAGCCATTAGCACAATTATGTGATCATTGTAGCATAGCAGCACAACTGATAAAGAAAGAAGCCTGGAAATGAAACATGATGTTAGCAACAGACATGTAGCAGCTTTAGCATGAGCATAAGTTGAGCATACAGCAAAATGGCAGAAGCCTGGAAATGAAACATGATGTTAGCAACAGACATGTAGCAGCTTTAGCATGAGCATAAGTTGAGCATACAGCAAAATGGCAGAAGCCTGGAAATGAAACATGATGTTAGCAACAGACATGTAGCAGCTTTAGCATGAGCATAAGTTGAGCATACAGCAAAATGGCAGAAGCCTGGAAATGAAACATGATGTTAGCAACAAACATGTAGCAGCTTTAGCATGAGCATAAGTTGAGCATACAGCAAAATGGCAGAAGCCTGGAAATGAAACATGATGTTAGCAACAGACATGTAGCAGCTTTAGCATGAGCATAAGTTGAGCATACAGCAAAATGGCAGAATCGAAGCAGCAGCCAGCCTATGCAGTAAATATATATATATATATTTTTATTTATTTATTTTTTATTTTTGCAAAATTACAGCACAAGTGTTTAACGCTGTTCCGAACAACGTTCAGCATGTACTGGCTGTGCATAGATACAATAATCAACTCAGTTTATCCATTTCACATGGCCACTTCAGTGTTACCATGCTAGCGTTTGTAGCATAAGACAATGGCACCCCTGAGTGTTACTAGCATTAGCCGCTAACATAAGCATTTAGCAGTGAACAAGCTTTTCACATGGCCATTCCAGTGTTCCCATGATAGCGTTGTAGCATGAGCCCATGACAACCCCCGAGTTACTAACATTAGCCTCTAACATTAGCATTTAGCAGTGAACAAGCCTCTCCCCATGCTGGAATGTATCCTCTTACTCCATACAACTCAAAGGTTCCAAATGCGCTAACATTAGCATTTAGCAGTGAACAAGCCTCTCCCCATGCTGGAATGTATCCTCTTACTCTATACAACTCAAAGGTTCCAAATGCGCTAACATTAGCATTTAGCAGTGAACAAGCCTCTCACCATGCTGGAATATTCCTCTCACTCAAACCTCTCTCTCAAAGGTTCCTGAGTAAATAGGGAGAGCTTCCTAGGATCTCCTTTTAGTAGAACTGTACCATCATGCAACTGTACTTTTCCCATGCAACCTTCTAACAAGTCTTCAACTCTCCCCACACTACACACACAGTAGCTGCTTGACCTCATGTGGCTCAAAAAGGGAATTAACCCACTCTGCACACAGACTAGGCTGATTCTAACAGGAAGCATGTTGGAAGGATGTTGAAAGCAAGCCAAATAAGCAACTTTACTTCAGAACAAGCCCGAACAAACAACCCACAACTAGAAGTTATGGGGAAACAAGACCGAGTTGCTTATAATGGGCAGACCTGGCAACACTGCTAGACTGAGAACAGTGTGAATGTGTATGGTAGCAGTACATAGACTACACTACCCATGATGCATTGCCCATTTAACAACCTCCCTTATCAACTTTCCACCATTCCACCACATAGGACATTAACTATGGTGTTTATAAAGCCAAATAATCACCTGTGCAAGAACCTTCATTTCCATACTTAAGCAAGTGTGAGAGTGAGCGTGTTTGATCCTCGCTTGAATGCCGCAATCTCACCTACTTTACTCCAAGTAGTGGCAGTTAGATGAATATGGACTAATTCAACTGTAGCACATGACAATCTCTCTCATGGTAACAAGTTCTTACACCCATGAAAGGCATATGTTAACCATTAAACATTTAAACCCCCTCCATAAAACTTCTAACATCTTGAAATGCTGTACCACTGAATTATCTAAGCATCAATATTTGATTCAAGACTCTTACCGAATACTAGCTGAACCACTCCTCAAGGACAGGTCCCCAACAAACACTCGGACTCGGGCTTCTGCATGGCCAAACAGGCCCAGACGCAGCCACCTCCCCTTATGCTCTGCCCTTAAAGGGGCAGTGCTACTCCTGTAAACACTTGACATGATTCCTGAATGAGCAAAGCATTAATCTTAATACACAAATATACTCAGTAGTTCCAACCTGCCTGCAGAGTAAAAGTAGCATTAGTATATGATTAGCAGCAATGTTGGGAAAAGAGGCATATATTAGAAGTGAGCAATAGCATCAGAATATCATCCATGCATGATATCAATAATAGCATAGGCTACACCTGTTTAAAGCAGGATGGGAATCCCTGCATGGAGCCATGCATCTGAAGGGAGTATGGCCACACCGGCCAACATGTTGGATTAGCTGCCGAACTAGCTGGTGTTTGCAGAGTGTAGCCCTGCGATTAAAGATTTAAGAAACCCAGTGTGGCATCTGCTGGAGACAAACAGCACTGGAAGCTGGGCAGGAACAACAGTTCACATACTGTTCTAGGCAGCACAAATCACAGCCAATGCCATCATGGTTCGGGGTGCACTGTAGAGCAAAGCATGCTGTTAGCTTATGTTGCTACAAACAATTTGAAGCTTCCACTACTACCACTGTTAGCATATGCTATACTGTTGAAATGTTTTCTCTTCTGAGAAGCAAGCATGCTAGTAATACATTTTAGATGAGACCTTGTTCAAGTTATGAGTAGTAGTAAACACGTAAATGAGAACTAATGAAGTAGTGCATCATGATAGCTGTAGTTAACATTAGGCATAACTGTTAGCAGTAGCATAGTGATAGCAACAGATATAAAAGCAGGCTAGCATTGCTATTGAAGCAGCACGGCAGTAAGCAGTATCTAAAGCAGAACCATATGGTATCACCAAGCTTTCGAGCAGAACCAGAGAGTAGAGCAGCCGCAGCAGCAAGCAGCAAATGATTCCGAAGCTTCGGAACCAAGCATTGGTAGGGAAAGCAAGCTCTATTTAAAGGAGCCTTCCCTACTGATTGAGAGCTCTGATTGGAGTATGGCAGTCATGTGACATAATGACCAGCAGATATGTTAATGAGGTATGAGAACAGAGCTGACTGACAACTGACACTCAGACTGGCGGCGACTTGACTCCCATGCCCTGCATAAACTTACGCTATGCTTTATTTTCCCTATCTAAATATCTTGCTGTCCTTGCTAAGAATCTAGTTAGGCCAGAGACCTTGCTCAAGACCTTGTTTGCCATATTTTGGCCATCTAAGTTACCTTCCAAGATACAACCCAGATATTTCACTGATGTTTTAGCTGCTATAAAATCAGAGTTAAGTTTGACCTTGAAATCGGTGCTTCTTCCTAATTTTATTTTTGTTCCAAACAGAATTGATTCTGTCTTCCCCGAGTGTAAAGATAGCTTGTTGTCAATAAGCCAGGAGTTGACATTAGCCAATTCCTTACTCAGGGAGCTCTCCAGGATTGATTGGTCCTTATGGGACATTAGCAGGGCCGAATCATCTGCATACAGGAATAAGTCACAGTTACAGGCATCTATCATATCATTTATGTAAATTAAGAACAGGGATGGGCCTAGAATGCTTCCCTGAGGGACTCCACATTCCATGGTGTTTGGGTCTGACAACACACCACTTACCTCAACCCTTTGCTCTCGCCCCGTCAGGTAGGATTTAAACCACCTGCAGGTTGCCATGTCTGCCCCCAGGGCCTCAAGCTTGTTCACTAAGTACCTGTTGTGGTTCACCGTGTCGAAAGCTCGTCGCAGGTCGAGCATCACCATACCACAGAGCTTCCCATCGTCAACCTCCTTCCTAATTTTCTCTGTTAAATATAATAAACAAGTATCGGTTGAGTAAGATTTCCTAAAACCTGATTGGAGCTTGTACATTAGATTGTTCCTATCCATGTACTCATTTAATTGCACGTTAATGATTTTCTCAAAAATCTTTGACATGGAACCCAAAATTGACACTGGACGATAGTTACCAGGGTCACTTTTGGTTCCTTTTTTGTACAGGGGGAGAATCTTTGCCTTTTTCAGGTCATGGGGAAAAACTCCCTGCTCAATGGATAGGTTGAAGATGTGCGTGATACTGGGAGCTATCTGCATTGCTGCATCCCTTAAAAAGAGAGGAGATATACCGTCCAGGCCTGTGGCCTTAGTGCAATTTATCTCCAAGAGCATCTTAGAGACCGCTCCCACCTCAACCTTCTGCAGTGAGAATGAATCTGAACTCACTCCTTGCTTCTCATAAAAATCCCTGACCCTGTTAATGTCAAATAACCCAGGTGTGGCCGGCAATTTGGAGACCAGATCTGCTGCTACATTTGTGAAGTAATTATTAAATTGATTTGCCACCAATTTGTTATCATACTCCATCTCTTCATTTATCTTAAGGCCAATCTTGCTGCCTTTGGTTTTTATTTTTTCTCCTGTGCCAAGTTCTTTTAGGGTCTTCCACAACTTCTGCGTATTTCCTTTATTTTCCATGATCTGATCTTTATAATGGGACTGTTTAGTTTTATTAATGAGCCTCTGTGTCTTGTTCCTCAGTTCCTTAAAACAAGCAAAATCTTCTAAAGAATTTGTTTTTCTATATTTCTTTAGGGCTGTCTCTCTGGCCCTGATAGATTCTAATATTTCATTGTTAAACCAGCTGCTCGACCTTTGTTTTATTCTTACTTGTCTGAGGGGTGCGATTTTTTCAATTTCATCATGGAAATCTTTCCCAAAAGCTTCCCATGCTTTGTTGACACATCCTCCTGTTTGATCTGAAGACCAGTCCCTCATGCTTAGCTGTTCCCTGAATTTGTCTGCAGTATAATTTTTATAAGTCCTCGCTAGGACAGTTTTGTGATCCCAAAATTTCTCTTTCATTACTTTCCTTGTGCAGTACGTTATATAATGGTCACTTATACCGTACACAATTGTACCACTCTGCGATATTTTTGAGACATCTGAAGCTAAAATTAAATCAATTATAGTTTTAGATGTTTTGCCTTTTCTGGTGCATTGTTTTATTAATTGCTTCAGGCCAAAAGAATTACAAACTTGTTCAAGCGCTTTCAAAGAAGGATGGGCGGAGTTTGAAACATCGGTGTTCATATCTCCCAAAATCAGAGTTTCCATTGATACAGTCACGTTGGATAAGACTGAGTCCAAGGTGTCATAAAACCCTGTCTGATCTGGAGGTCTGTAACAAGCCCCAAATAATATCGGCTTTGTTTTGGCTAAACAAATGTCCAACCATATGATTTCCAGATCGCTCATGAGATCCTCTCTGACATTAAAAGGAATGTCCGATCGTATGTAAACACACACCCCCCCTCCCTGCCGGTTTCTATCTTTCCTAATTACGTTATAATTTGGGATAGCAATTTCAGAGTAATTTATACTAGAATCAAGCCAAGTTTCCGTAAAACACATTATTCCAAGTTTTGCATCTTTTACCAACTCCCCAATTTCACCTATTTTGTAAAACAGGCTACAGATATTAAGGTGTAGAAAATGCAAACCTTTCCTACAGAACACTGACTTGAAGACCCCCTTTGTTTGTGCCAGTCGTTCCGCCGCGGATGACGATCCATTTATAGTCGTGTTGCTCTTGGCCTTGACCGTGGCCGCAGAAAATGGATTCTATTTGACCATCACTTCCTTGTTTTCCAAGGCGACCGTGTTGCGCTCGGAGGGGACGCACTTTCAGCCGTCTGTAAACAAGGAAATAACTTTGTTTTGTTTTTAATTTTGTGTCAAATTATTAATGTTATGTATTAGCCGGGTAATAAGTGCTATAAGGTCTTGCTGCTTGGTCATTATGGCTTATATGGACACTTCGGGCTGATAATTATCACCCCGTCGTGTCCATATAAGCCATAATGACCGCGCAGCAAGACCTTATCGCATACCTAGTCACCACTCGTCCATCGATAGCGCATGGCTCGTCTGACATGAAGCAGAAGTGACGTCAGGTCCATTCCTTCCAGAGGCTTCCTTGCAGCCGTCCGTTTACTGTTTAGAGGATAACATTAGCATAGCTGGAGTGCTAAGGGCTAAGCTAGCCAAAATGGTCACATCGACTGTTCAGTCATTCTTGGATTATATGCTTCGATTATTATGCGCACGGATCGCGCACGCGAAACGCACGGGGAGCAGATGCCTCGGCCAAAACTGCCACTCTATCCCAATGGAGATCAAGATAATCACGGTGAGCTAACGACCTGGAGATTGAAAAAAAAGAAAAAACTACGGCGCGGTCCAAGAAGGAGGGGTGGTGGGCTCATGTTTATAAACATAATATTATGTCTCAGATCATAATACAATAATAGAAATTTCACGGCTAATCTATCAACAGCCATTCTATTTCGGCTAGCAAAGTGTTAAATTAGTGGTTACTTAAAATGTACAGATTAGTAAAAGAAAACATACCACTTAGCCCCTATATTCTATACATCGACTATTCAAAAATAGCTGATCTACAAGTTCACAACCGATCTGCTCATGGATTATTGGGAGCTTGTAGATCTGCTATTTTTGAGTTCGAGTACTTTTACTTTAATACTTTGTACTAAGTATTTTGAGGCAAGTACTTTTGCAAGTAAAATATTGAGTTTAGTACTTTTACTTGCAACAGAATATTTCTGCATTGTGGTATCGCCACAAAATCTGAGTAGGCCTACTTCACCACTGGGGATTGTGCAAGGCTTTACCTCACTGTCTCTTAACATTAGCAGCTGAACGCATGCATGGGGACCTTGCCCTGAGCCCTGCATTCGTTTCTCCAAAGGAAAGAAACAGACAGATGTCATTTGCATTACACACAATCTACTCTGGATGTTTCCATGCCCGTGTTCTGGCCAGCATGACGAAAGCCTATGCATGTCAAAGCATAACATGTTGCCTCATGCTGCCTCAAACCACATGTAACACCCATGCATCTGCACACGTCACGCATGCACGCGCACGCGCACGCGCACACACACACACACACACACACACACACACACACACACACACGCTCTGTGCGTGTACAGTATGTATGCACCAGGGTGTGCCCATGGGTGGGCGCTATAGGGAGACATGCAGAGAACTTGATCTCATGGTCAAATTAATGTCACACTGATTAGGAGATGAATACGTACGTGATCTTAATAATATTTGACACAGCTTGTGAAATAGCTCCAATATTACCAACAATAAAAGTGTTTTCAAAAACGTCATTACAGCTGGTGGTTGAACCTGGTTCATTGACTGTATAGGCCTATACTGCATAAACATTATGGGAGAGTGGAGATGTACCGTACACTATTTGAGTTTGGATCTGCATTTGTTCAACCAGCAGTGGGAAAGTGGACGTGGTTTACAGCGGAAATGGGCACGCATGGTTTTTAGAATGCCAGAATTATTATTATTTCTTTCACCTCACCAGAATTATACATTTATTTAAGGTTATATTAAGAGGCTAATGCATATCTTTTCTCACTTCCAGATGAAGTTCTAACTTCATATACTGAACAGTTTGTTACATTTTTACAGGAAATCACTTCAGAAGGCTTATTTGCACATGCAGGGCCACGTGGCGCTGTCCCTGGTGCTGAATACAGTACTTCACATCAGCCTTGCTTGTTTTTCATATGGTTGTAAAATAGAACTTTCAGGCCAATTCTATTTTTCCGACACTGCAAAAGCACAGTTTCGGTCAATGAGAGTGAGAGTGTGTCTGTGTCTGTATGTGTGAGAGAGATATATAGCCTCTGTGTCTGTATGTGTGTGAGAGAGATATAAAGCCTATGCTCAAGTTCCCTCAGCCCTATGTTCCCTCAATGTTAACCACTAGCCTATAGCTAACCAACACTATACCTAACCCTAACCCTAACCCTAACCTTAACCTCAGTGAGGGAACATAGGGCTGAGGGAACATAGGGCTGAGGGAGCTTGAGCATGACCCCGCCTAGGTTACAACGTTTTTGAGGTACCAGTGAGATTGGGACCGGAGCGCTCGTTTTGTAGTTCACCTTATGGGCAGTCCCCCGAAAGGAGGCACCGCTTGCTCCACCTCGCGCCCAAAAACTAGAACTCATGGTCTCAGAGAGAGAGAGAGAGACAGACAGACAGACAGACAGACAGACAGACAGACAGACAGACAGACAGACAGACAGACAGACAGACAGACAGACAGACAGACAGACAGAGCTTTGCTATTCCTCATTAGAGGATTAGATAACTATGTCTCTTTCCAGGTGCAGCTCTGACAAAATATTTACTCAGAGCCACGGCCACTTAGCACCCTGATTTGGCACTGAGTCATGCACGTCCCATAGGCCTATACTTATACTGATTATCAGACTGAAGCTTCCTGAAACTTCACTCAGTGGAGAGGATGGGGTCTAAGGTGCGGAACCAGGTTACACATATCCTCAAACATTAATTCTATAGAGTACGCATATGTATTTCATCCTCAAACCTTTGAGCGGTGTTAACCGCTCCAATACATGGCTTTGTGTTTTTTCCAAGGGTTTTCCCAACAGTAGTGCGAAATGAGCACCGCCCCCTTCACACTGGTGTGATTTTTATGTATATGTATATTTATGTATATTTGATAATATAAGAGAAAATAGACTGAGAAACACTATACTTGACATCGGGGCGATTTGTATATTTAGTGTGGTTGCTAAAGGCAACATATTACTGTATTCGGCCCAAGAATTTTTTGCCAGCAAAGTGAACCTGTTTTGTTTGGGAGAGAGAGGGGAGAGAGAGAGAAACCCGAGCAGATACCTCATGGTAAGAGGTCCCCACCTGGAGCAAGACATTTTGCGACAGTGGTAACGAAAAACCCCCTCTTAAGGAGGAGGAAACGTCATGACCAGGGCAGGAATGTCATGGAGGCCATGAAGGCCATGGCCTCTGTTGCCCCTCAGTTTGGCCGTGTGCCCCTCAAACCAATGGCATGACCTGAGGCCACAGTGGCCTTAATGCCCCAGCTGACTGTACCACTTTCTTGTCAATATGTAAACAGTAGACAACGGTGTCTCTTTCTTGTCATGAAGACACCAGTGTGTCTTTTGTTAAGATTCTGAAATCTTAACTCCCCAGAGTCCCCATCTTTAAACCAATCCAGTGACTTTGATTGGTGCTGGGCTGAGGTTAGATTAGGTTATCATCCCTAACCCTTAAATTCAACAAATTATTTCAATGGACTAAAATCGTGTTTTATTTGATGGCCTTCCTGCCCTGGCATTTGGCCTTTGTCCCCTCAAAAAATGGACAACCTCAAAGGCCAAGTGGCCTTGCCCCTAAAATGACAGAATTCCACGCCTGGTCATGACAGATCCAGGCTCTGGGGTGAGCGGCCGTACTGCCTCGACCGAGTCGGGGGGACAGAAAGAGAGAAAGAGAGAGCAGACACAGACAAATCCACAGGCGTGCTATTAAACGGTTTGTTACCAAATGTTTGCTTGCTGTTACTGTGAGATGTGATTAGCCATGTGAAATGTAGTTTTTGCATATTGTCGTTTTTTGAGGTTTTTGTGTGGTGTATGCCTTGCCAAGCTGTGTTATATTGCCAACTGTGTGACATACTGTAGGTTATTTCTATAATTATACTCTAATTAACTACCACAATTATATCATCTTGAGTTGGCTATTTTTAAAGCCTATTAGCTACCATCCGATTGTGCAAGGCTAAGTAATTGCCCAGGCGCACATACTGTACTGTAGACATGGGGGCCTAAGCATTGGTTCGAACTCCCGTTGGTCAGACCACGGTTAGGGTTAGGTTTAGGCACAGTTTTACTGAGGTTAGGGTCAGTAGAAATGAATTTGTGGCCATGCCAGTGATGTGGATGATGGTGGCCAGATACCTCTCCACATGCTCACTGAACCTCATTTTGTTATTTGAGTCTATGAGAGATCTCCTGCCTTTCAAGAGATCCGTGGAGTCACGCGTCACCCACCCACAACTCCTTTCATGCTCCCCTGCTGAGCCCATCCGCCCATCTGCTAGCTCGGCTACAGACCCCCCTCATCAACACCTCTGCTTTGCGTCAGCTATCCACCTTGCTTGTCACTTCTTTGAGTGTGGCTGAGTTTCTACCAGTCCACCCCATTTCATACAACAAACCAGGTCATACGGTACATGCACAAGCACGCATGCGCACACAGGAAGTAGCACAGTTGGAGGTCTTTTGAATACAAACATCCTCTTCAGAAGGACTGACTCATTATCAGCCACTCTGGTGATTGGTTGTAAGAAATGCTGCCGGTGAAGAGAGTTCTGCTCTGCCATTCACCCCTTCTTCACTTTACCTTGGCCTCGCACACGTCTTGCAGTACAAGCTCCATCAGTCTGTTTATCTCGTAGACCTACAACAAGTCTCTCTTCACTGTCCTTCCATCTCTCATCCTGTCATGATTGTCTACAAACAAAAGGCCATATTGCTTCCCTAGTTTGTACTCTGCTTCTCTCTCTTCTCTTCTCTTCTCTCCTCTCGTTCTCCCTCTCCCTCTTGCGTGCCACCTCTCCTATCTGGCACATAATCTGTCACATTGCTGTTTGGAGCGGTTTGTATGTTGGAAGTATGAAAAGCTAAATGTATGAGATAACTAGCCTTGAAATATTCCTTGCACTTGCCCACGTACACCTCACAGTCCGTAGAGAAGATGCTTAATAGTTGTTAATAAAGCAGAAACTGATGGGGATTCTTTTTCACAGTACAATACTCCACACAGTTACACTGATTAAGAACACACTAGGCTTATTATCTGCTCTAACTAATGTATCTTACCCAGGGCCAGATTAACACCTCAGAGGGCCCCTGGGCACTGAAGCGCCAAGGGGCCCCCGTGTGCGCGCAAAATGTTAGGCATAATTAGGCTTGTAGGTCCAATATAACATCTGCAGCAGCAGTTGGCTCAGCGCGGCCCGGCGGAGTTTTAATCAGTTGACTTGACTTTCATGAAATATTGTACATTGTACTTGACACGCAATCAGCACTTTTCAGCAGTATTCTCACAGCATTTGTTTCAGGGGGTGGTGGACATCATTTATTTCATTCTGATAAAAATAAAAATAAAATATATATATATTTTTTTGGAGGGCCCTTGATGCCCAGGGGCCCCTGGGCACGTGCCCAAAGTGCCCATATGGTAGATCCGGGCCTGATCTTACCGACTTATTCTATCCTGAGCTAATCCCATTCAGGGCAGGGCTAACTTGTAACATGACATGGGGAGAACATGCAAACTCCACACAGAAAGGACCTTTCACCTGATGACGCAGAGGAGAGAACACACCCCCAGCACCCCCAGTAGGAATCAAACCAAGGACCTTCTATCTGTGAGGCGACAACGCTACCGACTGCGCCACCGTGCCCCTGGTTGTGCATTGTTAACGGGGTACATTAGCTATAACATAATATCTTAGTATACCTCAAGTAAACCTCAAATTACAAAAGAATGCACATATATAGCAGATCTCGTTGCACATTGCGTTCATGTGAAGAAGTGTGCAACATCTTTTTGAAACCCCTTGATACAGCACAAGGGAGTGGTGATGCCTGCCATATGACAATTTGTGACAATTTAAATGACAACTTTAGTTTTTTACAACAAGGGTTCATATTTTAGATTGTAATTAAAGAATATAAAAGATGACTGTTAAAATTATTTCATTTACTTCTTTCTATTGTTTTAGAGATTCTTATTTCAGTGGTTGGGGGCATGCGTACAAGTGGCTAAATATGTCATTTTACACAGAATAAGCCCATTCCCAAGATACAACGCAACCTTTCATGGTTGGATGTGACTTATGGGGGCTAGAAGTGTTACTGTAAATAGCAATAAAGAAACTGCTGGCATATTGTGTCTAAAAAGACATATTTAGCCACTTGTACGCATGCCCCCCTTTACTATGTTTCAACCGTTTCAATTGAAACGGGCCGCGGCCGTCAGGGGGCCTCCGACTGCCGGTCAGTCTAAGTCCAAATCACGGTCAATGCGAATGACCGTCCAACGGAAACCCCTTCTCACATTGGGGCCCCCTTTCTGTAACGTGCTAGTGCTGCCTAATGTCCTGTGGCCAGGGGGGACTCCGACTGCCGGTAAATCTCAGTCCAAATAAATGACGCTCAATGCGAATCACGCTCCATCGGAAGCCCCCCTCAATGGGCCCCCCCTCTATCACGCTGTGACGCTGCACACCGTTCGGCTTGACTTTGGAATACGAGCTAGGCGCGCGGTTTAGTTGTACAGTATATGTACTGTAAATGGATGGACTGTCAAAACAAGTTGTTATTAGTTAGAATACATCACAGATCCTTTCAAACGAGAGGGCACTTGTGAGTAAAGTTGGCAAGTTGTTCAACCACTAATTAACAACAATGCACGCTCATTTTAAGATGACAACAACAAACATGGACGCAACACTGGTCTGTCGCATCCAGTCAGATGAAACACGGTGTTAATCATGGACAGCTGGACACGTTAAAACGTTACCTTGAATGGAATATATATATATGAGGAGCAATTATGTCAACTTCCCCAAAAGGCTGTCCTGTCCTATTAAACCAGACGCTGGGACAGCATCCACTGCTTGTATCCACAATATAACTTGTGAGTATCCTAATTTATTATCTTAACATGTCACGCCAATGCGCAAATGGTAATGTGGGTACATAATGTACAGTATTTTCAAATTAGATCTTGAAACGGGCCTCCCAATTCTTAAGGCCGCCCCTGGCCCCATGCGTACGTATGCCCCATATTTTAGCACGGTAAACGCGATAAAACAATAGAACGAAGCAAATGAAAACATTTTTCTTTTCTCTATTTACAATCTAAAATATGAACCCTTGTTGTAAAAAAACAAAGTTGTCCTTTAATTAGATTTCAATTATCATAAGCTTAATGCCATCTTCTCCTCCCTCCTTAAACGTCCTCTCCCCTCCCCCTTCATAACTCTCAGCTTAAGCTTTCCTCACCTACTTTAACACACCCAGCGTGCTAACCCCAACATGTCATGCCTGTCATGACTTCCACCTTCTCACCTCTCTCTCTCTCGATGAGGTCCTAAAACTGGCGACATCCACTGACTAGACCATCCACCTGTCCTCTAGACCAGTGGGTCTCAAACTGTTCGTTACTGGGCTTCTGGCATGCTCACTTTAGAACCTCCAAATGATCCAGAATACGCCAAGAATCAACGCCAAGTATAACTGTATTAATTTGTTGTAACAAATGGTTAAATGTACTTTGACGTGAGTGTTCCTGACTAAACTGGGCATGTGCGGGTGTCGACCTTGGTAGCCGTCGAATTCCGGGTGGTAGTGAAGTGGGGGGTTAAGACCACACTATAGAGTGGACCTCTAGTGTGCCATGGATCACACATCGCCGTAATCTGAAGACTCACCTCTTCAGATGTGTGACGACCAATTATATGAAGGTAGGTTGAATATGTGTTCCTAAAATGGCAAGGGAAATTCACTGAAAACAAGATAATTCAGTTTTGTATGAAGCACATTTTAAAACAAAGTGCTGAACAGCATGATAATAAAAACAGCATGGGAGTTAAAATTGCATGACATTTAACCGATATACAATAACACAAAGGACAAACTAATATTTTTAGACAATTACAAACATGTCACACAGAGTGTGAGACCTAGACCTTTTGCAAAGATCCTGGAAATCTCAATCATTCAAATATTGTGTAAATTATGAATTTTAGTCTCCTCCACAGCTGCTGCACTGTAACAGAGAGGATGCTGTGAATCTGCTCCTCAGAATATTTTCATACCAAATGAGAGCATATTGCCGCAACATTAGATAGTATATTGGCCGATACATTATTAAAAGTATGAAAGATTACTATTAAAAATGCATAACCCTTGTATAAATTATGATATATCTTAATACATTGAACAAGTTTCTCTGTCTAGTCAAGGCTATCATCAGCTGACAGACTTCTAATTTTGTTATTTTGTTATTTTCAGTTTTTCTCTTTTTTTGGTCCATCTATATCTGTCTACCTACAGTATATACCCCCTCATCCAGCCATCTTAAAAATCTGTCCGATGATATTCTTCTATAGCTATGCACATCACCTCCCCGCCTGTCCACATAAATTTAGACTGCCTCAGCCAGGAGTACAGCACATCCAATTAGCTCCAACCCCAGCTGGGCTACCCTGTGACAGGGGTGTGGCACCATCACAGATATAATAATGCCCACCGTATTCTGTGGTGGAAAAATAGAGCCACACTATCACACATTGTGGGCCTGACAGACCAGGCACCCCAACGCTTTCACTTCTTCCTCTGTTGTTTCCCTCTGCGCTCTCTCTCTCTCTCTCTCTCTCTGCATCCCTTTCTGTCTTTGTCTCTCTCTCTCTGCGTCTCCCAAACCCGTTCTCCACCCCTCTCTTGCTGTCACTTTCCTTCAGCACCTACGCTCCCATGCTGTACATAGCGCTATACTGAGATAACACCAGTACCACCAAGACATTTCGCCACCACATTTACAAGCTTACAGGTATGCACTGTGTGAAGCCACAACAATCCTGTTTTTTTTTTCTCTTTTTTTCATGGGAGTCAGATTTGATGAAGTTTTAGAGTTGAGCATATGGTTTCTGCTTTGGAAACTCGTCATACAGAAATAATCAACGCAGAAATAATTTGATAGATAGGTTCCACAGATCTAACATTTGCTTTAGCATTTTAAATATATGTGGGTTTTGTAAATTGCACACACACACACACACACACACACACGCACGCATGCACGCACGCACGCTCGCACGCACACACACAAACACCCCCACAGCGAGCTGAAAGTGAAATCTCAGAATGGAAAGATGCTCATTTGTAGAGTCTTGGAATATTTGTTTCAGAGGAAGGTGTGGTCACTCTTTCCTTCAAACTTCATAAGTGAGCAGTAGAGATGTTCAAAGCGAGTCACTATTATAATATACTCATCATTACAGCGGGGAGATGTTTCGATTTTCTGGTTTGAAAGACTGGGTCTGAAACAAAGGATGAAGAGAAATGAAATAATCCAATTTGTCTCTCTCTCTCACACACACACACGCGCGCACGCACACGCACGCACGCACGCACGCACGCACGCACGCACGCACGCACGCACGCACGCACGCACGCACGCACGCACACACACACACACACACACACACACACACACACACACACACACACACACACACGATATTCTCTTGATGTTCAAATAATCTCAGTCTTTAGGGAGATTTTACCATCTAGAGAGAGGCCACAGGTTTCTGCATGGGATTCCATCAATATGCAAATGAATCCTCCCTGCTCAGAGGGTCCACAGTATTATTACAGTAAGCTGTTATGTAAAGGGTGTCAGAATGAAGAATAATCAATAGTTGCCTGCCTGAGACTCTACTTTTCTATAGGAGAATTAAGGTTGGGGGGATTATAATGTATAAATGATAATATATGCAGTCCAAATCACCATGATAGATAAATTAGCGCTGATAAAACTGAACAGTGGGGTGTTCCACTCTGAATTACGTACCGGTGATGGTTGAAATAGAGGTATACTATCGAGGTATACTCTTTTATGTTGAAAGATATGTATTTATTGAATAGCACACGTAATACAATATTATATGTTCCATATATCTGCGATATCCTACATATTTCCTTTAGTTTTGGTAATTTTTTATCAGATATGTGATCACAGACACACAGACACGCACGCACGCACGCACGCACGCACGCACGCACGCACACTGCCGTGCTGCCAAGACAGACTAGCCTCCATGTGTCGCTGCGGTCCAAAATAAGCTAGAATACATTTAGCCTCAGATGTGAGATGACAGATTGGTTAAACAGGCTTAACACGGGGCTAGAGTGCGAGCGTCCCTCAAGCATTGCACGTCTGAGCAATAGCTTTGTTGCTCTCAGGATGTCCTTATCCATCTTCTGGCCACGTCCCAGGTTGCTACAGTATACCTATCACACTATCACAGGCTCCCGGTGGATCTCTGGCACCGTTGTGGCACCGTGCCCCCCAGGCACGTGCACACAATGACATGAAAGGGGGCTTGAGCCCCTGCCCTTTTATCCGTCTGTAAAAAGTGTCCTCTCCAGACCACGAATGCAGTTTTTACTGTGGTGAAAGAAATACAAATGCCCTCTTTCCATGCCATACCTGAAGGCAGCGTTCAAGCGAATTTCCTTTTCCAAACTCTCCTGAGCTTGAATGCAGCATCTTATGTTGAAAGAATTGCCCTCTCTGTGTAGAAATACATGCTGTAATGCCACATCTCCGTATTGAATTGATTATGCTTAGTTCAGTGTGGTATCAAACACTGAAAATAGCCGACCTCCAAGCTCACAACGCGTTGCAGCGAGATGCTTTGTGAGCTTGGAGGTCTGCTATTTTCAATATTTTCACCAAAATGCCCTTTTAGAAATGTCAGCCCCTGCCTCTCTAACATTATCTGGACGTCCCTGGTGCCCCCTCCACCCAGGTGGCACGCCAACCAGGCATGCCCTGTGACCAGAGGTGGACTAACGCATCGCTTGGAAATCTTGCAAATCTGGTATTTTCAATATTATTGATAATAGTCATTTTGACAAATCTTTGAGTCATTTTGACAAATCTTTGAGTCATTTTGACAAAATCTTTGAGTAAGTAACCTTTTTCTTTTCTTTTTTTTACCAGGAGTATCTATAGCCTACTTTGACTCAAGTACTGGGGGCTGAGCCTTATTATTATAGCTCTATGGGCTGAGCCCTTTGTCCACCACTGAAAAACCAGGCAGGCCCTGTGCTTGGGTCTCCCCGCTCGCATGGGTTCACAGACCCCGCCCCCACACAGCCCTGTCCATCCATCCATCGGATTGACAGGTTATGAGCCAATCCCCGCATAAATGACTCTGACACGCCAGGATTTCAGACCAGCTGGGCTCAATCAATCTCACTTAAACTATTCTCCGTCGAAGCCGCGCTCCCTAATACTGAGACAGCAGAGAGGGCAATTCCGCTGTAATGTTATCAAATCTCTTCTGGAGGGATGGGGTGATCACTCTCCCGCAGAATAAAAGGGAGAGGAGGAGCGGTACAGTAGGAGGTGGAGAGAAAAAATAACAAGCTTTTGGGAAGGGAGGAGAGAGGGGGGAAAGGGGAAAAAAAGCAGGGCGGTGCTCTTGAGTCTTGTCTTCCGTTCTTGGATTGCGGCAGCAATTACAGACGGGTCACGAGACGGAAGGCAAAGTATACGTACTGTGTAGCTACTGTCAGACATCTGTTAGGTATGGGGCAGAACTCATAACAGCAAGTATTATTCTCTTAATAGTGGCAATAAAACAGAACGGACATAGCAATCTATATTTGGGCTGAGGGGAGGGAAGTGTTGTGAAGTCCCGAGGGTTGTTTATAGCCAACCATGTGACGAGAGCTTTGCAGGGAGGAGTGTGAGAGAAGCACTTGGATTGTTTTGACACCGTCGTTGCTGTAGAGGGGTTTGCTTCCTTTGTCGTATGGGTCCGGCATCATGGATACATTTACGCACGAAACCCTCAGTGGCAGAAAAAAAAGTGAACTTTCATTATTGCCGATTCTGTCGACCCACTAATAACTTCACACGAGAGACAGAATGATTGATACTCTTTCATCATCCCTGCCTCCCTCACAAACCCCCCCTAATTCAATTCCAAATAACTGCCAAGCTGTGTCACCCATACCAAGGAACTCACCAGTGGAGCAACACTATTGATCCGTAAACAATAGAGAATCCTATGCATTTTTACACGGCCTGAAGAGAGAGAGAGAGATGAGGTGTGGTCAAGCTCGATAACGAATGAGCCTAAAGTGAAGACACACATGGACATTCTAATTTCATCACGTGGATTGATAGAGGCATCACCCCAGATAAATGTTCTTAATTATTTCATTATTATGAATATGGCTCCCCCCCAACCACCACACACACACACACACACACACACACACACACACACACACACACACACACACACACACACACACACTGCTTCATTTCACTGTCCTTTTTCCGGAGGTTGCTACCAGTCAGCATCCCTCTCTGCTCCTGAATAGTCATCATTTTCCCAGCCACAGCGGTATAATCGGCCCAGATCAGGAGACCCTGGATTCTGAACGAAGCACTTTTAAAGCAGAAAAGCCCAACAGCTACGGCCCCATCTCTCTGTTTTTAGGGTGGGGGGTACACGACTGCATCCATACATAGTATAACAGCGCTGATCAGTGCCTGCAGACCCTCCGGTCTGTGTACTTTTCAGCAGGCTTCAAATTTATCACATCAAAGACACAGCAAATTGCTCCATAATTCAGTTTGGGAGAAATTCTGCCAAGGCTGCACAAAAAAAAAAGCGGAAGGAAAATATACAGCCTTAATTTCCCAAGAAAGTGAAGCATTTATTGCGAAATATTATTCAAGGGGCTGGGCTCAATTGTTTTCTTTTTTGGGGGTATTTTAGTCACGAGAACAAAAGTTTGTGTTTGTGTTGAGCTCGCTTTGTTTTTTGTATGGTCTGGTCTTCCCCCGTTTTCCCCTGCCTCTATTTTTTTGTTATTACCAATTCCACCGTGTGTATAGTCCCTGTCACTGATAACCACACTTGGATTGTGTATAACCACACGTCTACTTTGAAACACCTTACGTTTCCAGCCTCTATGTTTCACTTACGTTTCCAGCCGTTATGTTTCACTTACTTGACAGTGAGAGGTTTTACTTGGAGGGTGTCAGGCTTGAGCCCCTGCCCTCTGCAGACCAAGAATGCAGTTTTTACTATGGTGAAATAAATGATTTGCCCTCTTTCCATGCCATACCTGTAGGCAGCATTCAAGAGAATTGCCTTGTCCAAACTCTCCTGAACTTATGCAGCATAATTATACAGCATAATTATGTTGAAAGAATTGCCCTCTGTGTAGAAATACATGCCGTAAACCTGCACATCTCCAGTATTCACTTGATTATGCTTATTTTAGCGTGGTATCAAGTACGGAAAATAGCCGACCTCCAAGCTCACAACGCGTCGCAGTGCGTTGTCTATGGAGAACTCCCAGACTCTCCTTTTGGAGAGTCTGGCTGTTGCGAGGCTATATGCCCGGCCACCGTGGAGGAATGAGCTTTGTTTTAAAGGGCGGCTCCCCTCCCCAGGAGCACATGATTCCATCTCCCGCTCAGCGGAGATGTCATTTCCCACGATGCTTTGCTCAAACAGCTTAGCTCAGCAAACCAGGAAGAACAGTGCCAGATTCCAGACACATCCAGGAATATAACATGTGGCTTAGTGTGAGTTTCCTTATCTGTCTTATTGTATTCCCTGACACAGGCTGTGTTGTAACTGTAGCTACGCCACAGTTACAGAGGATCTGGTTTATTGTGGGGCCTTGTGTGAGCTAATATTACCATGAGACTGTATGTTAATGTACCGGGTATATCATCAGTGAGCAATGACTATTAGTCAGTTAGTCTGCAGCAGTCACACAAGTGTGAGATTAAGATGACATCAGAGTTGAGTGACTGGGTGATCTGGATCAACAATCTATACTTTATTGTCACATCACAGGTTTACAGGGGCAAAGAAGTGGGTGAAATGTGTTTCTTGTGCAAGCTTCATCATTTTGCTGCTTTTCAGAAAGGGAGAAAAAGAGAAGGGAGAGGGCACAGGGAGAAAAATCTAACAGTGAAGAAAGATGTCAGAGAGAACAAAAACAAATCTAGACTATAAGCAGTGCTCTTCCGAGTACAGGTCTCCACAGGTCAGGTAGATTATTCTGGCGCTATAATAGGCCAATGTGAAAAGTTTGCCATGTTTTCTTCTGCCTTTCACGGCAGTCAGGCGCTCCATTCATGATTTGAAGCATTTTGTTCCAAAAATGTGTTTTGCTGGTGGCCCATGTCAAATGGGTGGCATTTGTTCTTGGGAATGTGCGTGCAACATTTCACATAAATTTGCATGCTGCGTTCATGATTTGAGGCATTTTGCTCAAAACTGACAAATCCTGCAAACTTTGCAAAGCCAATAGTTAAGTAACATGACTGACGGACACACACACACACACACACACACACACACACACACACACACACACACACACACACACGCGGATGGACACACGGACAGGGTGCAAAACATAGTCTTGCATGGCGATGCCTGGCGGAGACAATAATTCTACACAGTATACACATGAGACGAGACAAAACCATTGCAGAGAAAAATCGCAGTGGTCTGACCCCCTTAAACAAATTATTGTTATTAACAAATTATGTTCTGAGCATGGAACAGGAATTCTGGCATTTTTAAACTATCACCAATTCTTGTTTGGATTGAATCAACAGTAGAAGTACATTTATATTTCTATTAAATCAACAGATGAAGTCATCTCATCTCCATGCTCAGGATCCATGTCTCATTTCTTAATGCCCCTGACATGCTGTAAGAAGAGGGTGAATGCGAATGAAAAATACATAATTCATATTCCAACAAAGTCATTTGAGTGTGTCAGTGCAGTGCTAGGGAGACACATTTACCTGTTAACAACAAGGCAAAGAAAGACAAAGCACTCCCACATAATTTATTATCAAAGTTATTGATTTGGGGGCAGGCGGGCCATACTCAACTATATTGTACCCAGAATACATGTTTTTTCCACTTCTTGATTAAGTTGTGGGGGTTACAGAAAGCCCTATATAGCTTGGGCAGTCAGTGATTTTTACCGTCTTTTCTCTTAAAGGCGAGCATGCATTCGAATAACAATGAGTGGAAAAAATGAAGAAATTGAGGATTCAAATGTGAAAACGTGGTGTGTGGAGAAATGGGAAAAGAGGAAAAAAAGGTCTTCCCGCTCTGCTTCCGTCCCATCCTATGATTTATGACTCAATGGTAGAATTGCATGTAATGATTCAGCATGCTGATCAAGGGTTTGTATCGCAGCGCTTGTTGCAGAAATATTGCAGCGAAACCCGGAATAGACAGGAACGCAGATCAATTACTCCCGAGCTTTGCCTTGCGCTTTCCAGGCGGTCTACCTGCATGCCTGTGGCCTCAGCCCCCCGCCCATTGCTCGACATACTGGGGAAACATTGTGTTATATTTTTGCCTGATTACTGCATTTGTCACACTTACTTTATCTTTGAGAAAAATAAATACATAAAAACTATCGACAAAATGTGCATCCAAATGTGTCAAACGAGAGAGAGCAGCAGTTTTTTAGCAAGGCTTGGTCATATTTCAACATGTGTGAATCTTCAAGTCATATTGGCCAGCCATGGACGTATAAATAATGAAGTAGGTACTTGGTCACAAGGTGCTTTATCTACAAAATCAGCAATTACTTCCCCCTCCTGGGACCAGGGACTGTTTATGACAGAAGGATGAGAGGTAACCGAGACCTCCTTGGGGCAAACTCGCATCAAATCCCCCCTTTGCTGATTTATCATATACAACCTGGGCTTTATGTGAAATGAGAAAACCTACATGAGGACAGGGACAGCTATTACACGTAGCTGGGGGCTTCCTCCCTGATACAGATGACACAGTCAAGCAGAATAATTCCTGTCCTCAAAATACAAGTGGACATAATGTACTTGAACACCTTGATAGGAGAATTCTCTGACCCCCGCCCCACATCTCCTTTCTCTGTAAATATATACGTGTATGATTCTAGCTTTATTCCAGTATGTTTTGTATTGCATTTGTATTGTATTCTATGTATTCTATGTATTACCAATGAACCATAATGGAAACAACAAGTATTCAAATATATTCGATATTCTGGCTAATTGCGACCGCAGGGAGCAAGTTAGTGTGAAAACCTGCAGCTGTTACTCTTGCCTGTCACACTGTTACTCTTGCCTGTTACACTGTCTCACCATGTCTCATATGCATTTATATATGTTTCTTTTTTGCCATTTTTTTAACTTTAGGTTACTTTAAGTCTAAATAGTCAAATTAGTTTTGACTATTTAATACCAACAATTATTTTATAATTGGTGGTATTTGTTTTATTTGTTGGCGAATGTCACTCAGTCCCACAATGTCAATCTCCTGATCTGTGCACAGAGGTTGAAAGTAACAAAATGACATGGAACAGGTAATGTTTTGTGTGACAGAGAACCTATTCGATTCACAGGCTATGGGTTCAGTAATAGGGCACAATGGAAAATCACACCCGTGTGAAGTGGAGCTGTGTGTGTGTGTGTGTGTGTGTGTGTGTGTGTGTGTGTGTGTGTGTGTGTGTGTGTGGATCATGTGTACCGATTTTTGTGACATTTGAAGAAAATATGTAGGAAAAGGAGCAAAAAGTGTGTTTTGGAGAAAATTCAAGATGGGTTAGGGTGAGACAAATAATTGAATGTGAGTTTTTGCGATTCCCATTATAAGTCAATGGGGAAAATTAATTCACTAATAAATTAATATCAATTAAACTATAGAACCTTTCTCTTAGAAAAGTAATAGCCCACGATTCCCGAGTAAGCCGGTCGATTTGACATATGGCGCGAGTGTGTGGTGGCAAAACTGTGGGACTAGTGGCGTGCCGAAGTTTAGGAAGTTCAGGCTACATACACACACACAGACACACAGACACACAGACCCACACAGCCACGTATAGGGAGCCTGTGCTTCACACAGCTCCAAAAACTGTCAGCAAGTTTCCAAGCCACACAGCCCTGGCAACGGTGAAACAAGGCAACAGAGAACAGGCATCTGCTTTTCTGAGTGGTACAAAGCAAGAATGTCTAACCTAAAGGTTGATTTACAAGCCGATCTACAAGCTCAGAATGTGTTGCGCTCTTTTTGGGCAACAGTGGTGCAAAGTACATTTACTCAAGTACTGTGTAAGTACAATTTTGAGCACTTAAACTTCTACTCCACTACATCTCCGAGGCGAATATTGTAGGCCTACTACTACCACAATTATTTGAAACTTTAGTTACTAGTTACTTTGTAGATTTTGTTTATCATTACAAAACATACATTCACCACTTAAGCTCTATTATAGTACATTTTGTCCATTTAAAAATAGCCGATTTACAAGCTCACAATGCGTCATGATGTGATGAATCGTGAGCTTGTAGATCTGCTACTTCAAAAGATGTTTCAGACATTTTTTTTAATTTGAAAACTTGTGGCATTTGCATAATGAGTACTTTCTACTTTTGGTACTTTAAGTGCATTTTGATAACAATATTTTTTTTACTTTTGTTCAAGTAAACTTTAAATAAACAATGTGAGTACTTTTTCCGCCACCAACTACAGTATATAACAGGGCTTTAAAGGCTCTCTGTCCTAATGCTGGGTTGTTTGAATTCAGTGCAATTTCAGCTGCAGGAGACAAATCCAGATGTTTATGGTGCTAATTAATCTCCCCACCCCCAATTACAGCCAGCCTGGCAAACTGGCATCTTAACACGATGACTGCCAGGGGCCGCAAGTGGCCGCTAGAGTGCCAGCCATTCCTCCATAAGGCTTCATAGTAACATCCGGTTAACCACGAACAAGTGGCTTGTGTTTTTTCCGCATACAGTGTTATGAACGTGAAATGGAGGCCGAGAGCTAACAGTTAGCAATAGACTGTTTTATTTTTTAGAAGACCGATCTGAAGCTATTCAGCCGCAAAAAAAAAACTTTTCTGATGCACTAGGAACACAGTTCAGAGAAAATGACCTCTTAAGATGGAACTTTGTATTGTTTTGGGCGGCGCGTTTCGGCGACGTTACCCGATTACGGGCCGGTGGAAAGAGAGCTTGGTAGGCGGCTTGGATCCAGGGCTAGACCAGGGCTACGTTGAGGCCTCCGATTATTTAATTCATTTTATTAAAGGAACCGAAAATTTCAGTTTTTTGTAAACGTTAATACGTCTTGCAAAAATAGCGTTTTTTGGGGGGGGGGGCTCTAAACTTTATTCTAAACCATTTTCAATGGAATATATCGTCGCAACATGTAGCATGGCTCGTTGGAAGGCGATGGACGAGCCAGGACCACCCACGTCGCTACTAGCAGCTCGGGGTAAGTAAAATAGCAAAAAAAATAGTATTGGAATGAAAAAAAGAAACGAAAATATTCGGTTTTAGCACTAAAAGAGTTAATGGGGCTCAAGGAGGAGGAAAGACTTACCCCTGCAACAACCACATCCACGCACCAACCACTAACCTCAGGTGTTTTCGTATCTGTCATTGACCCACTCGCTTAATCAGGAGCAAATATTGTTTTGAAATAATTAGCAGACAAGACAGAAAAAGGAAGATTAATTAAAAACATGTCAGACCCATCAAAGCCACGTGCTGTTCCTCTCCCTGGAGCTCCATATCTCCAGTCAGCGGTCAGGGTTCTCACCGTCACAAACATAATGTGCAGGCGGTCGTTAGGTCAGCCATGAGCTGTATACGCTTTGAAAGGAGTTTTTTATTTTTATTTACTCTCCAACTAGCTTTAGAATACCTTGGAAAAACGATGTTGCTTGCCATATGATGAACCATTCAGTTGCTAATCACTGTGTTTCTATTACTGTATGTCGGCGAAGGCCACACCATTCATAAAAGTGTGTTTCTGTATTGTGTGTTGGTCGCAATACAGTTGCATTTACTATGAAAACCTGCAGCTCATGTGCGTCAGTCAGTCACGTCTCATGTCACGCTCCATATATAGCCAAGACAGAATTCATTAGCAAGTGTGACTCGCTTCACGGCAACCACACTAATTCTGTCCATGTCCCTTTTATGCCCAAATATGGAAGATCCCTGATGCCCATATGGACATATTGTGTCAGTCTCATGATAACCAGTGTGGTTGTCGCGACTCGGGTCACACTTGCAAATTAATTCTGTCCTTGTCTCTTTTATGCCCATATATGGAGATCCCTGATGTCATCAATATTAAGCCCATATCTGGGAATGCCCATATATGGACATATTGTGTCAGTCTCTGTTGTTTCAGCGCAACATCTCCCTTAGGGCGTTTTACTGGTGTATGCATGTATGTATGTATGTATGTACGTACATACGTATATAGAATTATGTATCTATGTAGCCTATGCATGCCTGCATAGGCTTGTTTTCAGACTTTATTTACAACCTAATATTGATGTCTTAAGGTTAGACAGGGAGTTATAACACTCTATTATTGGTACTTTTCTGTATAGTAGGTTCTAGGAACATATAAATAATGTCATCAGCAAGTCCCACGTTATTGCTGATAGTGTATGCCTACAGTACAAGTAAATAAAGCAGAAAAAGTAATAATTGCACTTTACATTGGACCTTATGCCTCTTTTTTGTTTGTCTATTTTTATCCCTTCTAATCTTCTCTTTAAATGCCTTCATGCCTTATGTAAAGCACTTACATCATGTGCTATACAGATAAACCTGCCTCGCTTTTGCCACTGACCATTGATCTCAGCACAAAGCTCAGAGATCTGACCTTCCACAGCTGCCGTCATCATATGGTAAGACTGGGCTGCAGCATCATTTCCGATTCACTGACAATCAACATGGGAGCCCCTTATGAGTTACACAGTGAACCCTCTCCTCTACTCCCGGTACACACATGAATGTGTGGCTACGCACAGTGCCAACGTCATCATCATGTATGCTGGCAACACAATGTGGTGACGGGCCTGATAGTCAATGACAACGAGTTAGTCTACAGGGACAAGGTCATATCACTGACACATTGGTATCAGGAGAACAACCTCATATTCAACGTCAACAAGAGCCAGGAGCCAGAAGAGAGCACACCCCCACCTACATCGATGGAATCACTGCGGTGAAAAGGGCTCAACAACAAATTATGCATGAGTCCCCTCATCCTCCGATGGCTGAACCAATTCAACATGAGCCCCCACATCCTCAAGACATTCTACAAAAACACCACGAGAGCATCCTGACACGGCCTGGTATGGGAACTTTACCGTCTTCGACCGCGGACTGCTACTACAGTGGGTGGTGTTGACGGCCCAGCAAATCGTCAGAGATGAGCTTCCATCCTTCCAGGACATATGCCAATCGGTGCATAGCCCAGGTTAAAGGACATCTTTGTTTTTTTACAACAAGGGTTCATATTTTAGATTGTTAATTAGAGACTAGAAACGAAAATGTCTAAGACATTTTAAGTGTGCCTGCAGCTTTACTTCGTTCTATCGTTTTAGCGATTTTAATGACTTTGATTTCAGTGGTTGGGGGCATGCATGCAAGTGCCTAAATGTGCTTTTTAGACACAATAAGCCGGCAATTTTGTTATTACTATTTACAGTAACACTACTAGCCCCCATTAGTCATATCTGGACATGAAAGATTGTGGTGCATCTTGGGAATTGGCTTATTGTATCTAAAAAGACATATTAGCCACTTGCACGAATGCCCCTAACCACTGAAATCAATGTCATTAAAATCACTAAAACGATAAATGAAAACGTTTTAACACTCAGCTTTTCTTTTCTCTAAATACAATCTAAAATATGAACCCTTGTTGTAAAAAACACAAAGTTGTCCTTTAAGCCTATCGTCAAAGACACACACCACCCCAGCCACAAACTGATCATGCTAGAGCTATAGACAATAAACTTGAAGTCGAATCTAGTGTAGTGTGCAAGACATTTTAACCAGCACACTACTGTAGGTATCTGGCTGTCACACCAAACTGGCTAGATCAAATAATAACATTCAAGCCGTTCTTTTTATGATGTTTCCCCGAAGGGGTCAGCTATACTGTATGTATGGCCACCGTATTATTGGGTGGACCAAATATTGAGTTTTTGCACAAATATGAAGAAGACTGTCATTGATATGACATCAGATCTTGCCCAAACAGCGGAGTTTCACAGGCTCCAGCCTCAGAGTATTGTCTGTCTGGCCTGGGGAATTCCTACCATTATTAGACCCCGTCCTGTTAATAAAAATCACACATTGTGCCTTTTCTATAATGGCTGTCACACTCCCCATGCAGTCATTTATTTCTCTGTTGCATCCAGCCGTCTAGCTGGTACCTTGTGTGTAGCTGCACTAAAATGACAGCATCTTGTGTAGGCAACCAGCAGTATCCGAAACCCATATTGTGTTGAGACAAAGCTTAAACGCTCCTGCATTTCCACTGTGGATATCAGCTTCTGATTAATGCAGTCATCTCACAGCGCGTGCTGACGAGGAGTGCATTCATGCAGTTCTATCCAGCCCGGAGTTGACACCCAGGAAAAGCAGTGGTGAAAGAACTATAATAAAGAACTAATTAAAGACAGTAAGAGGTGAATACGGTTTTGGGGATCTGTCAGTAATTGGGCACATGAAAGTCGGCCAGCAGGGCGCAGAAGCCAGCACTGCTCCTCCTTATTAGGGCTCTAAAGTGAAAGTTAATGTATTTCAGGACAGTGCCCAGGTTGCCTGGAGGGGCTGTGGCGTGCCCCCTAATTCTTCCCCAGACAGGGGGGGACGGAGGGAGGGAGAGAGGGAGTCCCACTGGGTGCTTGTGAACACTAGGAACAATGTTCTCCTCTCTCGCTGGTTTTAATTCAGAGGAGCAGCTCACACTGCAGACATAGGGCCCAGTTCACAGGAAATTGATCGCATTAAAGTACTGTGTGGTGAAGAGCTGGAGAGACTTGAGAGAACAAAGTCGCTGGAAGACAGAAACAGAAGGCAGGGATGAAAAGACTTGTCTTAGTCATTTTCGTTTTTGCGACTGCCTCATTAGCAACTTCTTAGGCGGTGTTTTTTTGTTCTACTTTATTGTTGACTTAGCAATTTGTGTATCACATGCTGTGAGATAGTTTTATCGCTCTGATTAATCAGGACATGTGGTTGGAAGGAACCATGCTTGGATTACTGACCGGCCAATCGAGCATACTGGGTGAATGGCCTCCTGGTTCCCTGACTAACTGGGGTCCCAAAAGTCGGGGTTATGACATAGTCCAGTGTATTGTTGTCCAGGGGCCCCCTAGTGGAATGTCTTGGATGGATCAGTGGTTTCAATAGGAAAATGTTTTGAGATTCGTCTCCTTATACAGTTTATACTCTGTTTTTTATGATCATTCTATATGTGACTTCTATGATGTTGTTTTATGTATATTTTACATATCAAAGTTGCTATGTGAACAAATATTATTATTAGGCTATTATGATTATTATCCGTTCACTCAGATCAGCCAACACAGGGATGCTGACAGAACCCTCGACAAAAATCCCTCCTGGCCCTCAAACTGTGGAATAAACTCCCAGTTGCACTTAGAACTACAGACTCACTCCCTCCGCCGTGGACTGAAGACTCACCTCTTCAGACTCCACCTAAACCCATAGCACTACTATAACACTCCCCTTCCCTCAATGACCATACATGAAGCTAGATAGCATTTCTAGGTTTTGATATTGATTGAGATGGATATTCCTATGCCTTGTTATATTGTTGTTGATGTACTGACATATTATCTTGCTTACTATAGTGATGTATTACCGGCTTATAAGTCACTTTAAAAGCATCTGCTAAATGCCTAAATTGTAAATTGTAATAGGAAAACTAACATTGTTAAATCTCTATTGTATTCGTAATTGACCACCACTGTGCTATTGAGAGAAGAGGTATGGAGAGATCCTCAAAACGTTTCTAAATAGACCACATATAGCGTTTCAGGTTTGTGTGGCTCTATGAAACATTTGCATTGTAGCTGATTATCATTCACTGTGGTGATACAGTATGATAACAGGATATTTGTGCAATGTGCTGCAAAAGTGTGAACGTGCCTAATTAACTGTGCATGGTGCTTGAATAAATTATTAGGGCTGAAATGGTCTTAAAGACATACTGCAGCTTTCATACTTACAAGGAATTAATATTGTTCAGCTTCTTTTCAGGGTCAGAGGCTTTATATTTCCTTCCCTCGTATCCAATGGCCATTTGCAACAAAACCTGTCTATCAAAAATAATACAGTAGCCTCAGTAGTCTCATCATATAAAAGGCTCCTATAATAGCCTGTGACATTATGTCAGAAATAAAGACGACCTGACGTTAGAGCACATGCTGTAACAATGGAATCACCTGTTGTGCGTCAGTTTCCCAGAGTTTTCCGATGTGCAGTTAAATTTACCAGACTATGACACCTAGCATGCAATGCCGTGTAGTGGGTTCGAATCCCCATTCACGACATGTCACTCCCCATCTCTCTCCCCATTTCCTGTCAAACTACTGTATAGGCCTACTATCAATAAAGGCAGGAAAAGCCTGACAATTCTTATATGTAAAACTATATATATATATAGATACTCAAAAACAATTTGAGTTCCAATGTTATGTCTTGGTATAGGCCTAGTAATAAGTCTGTTGATTCTTGTGTCTTGTAAGTATTCTCAACGTTACAGAGATTTAATACAAGTTGCTCATTGTTTGACAGCAATGTCTCTGTGATTTCCCCCTTTTGTGTCAATGTGATGACCTCATCAAATGGCTTGTCAACACAACTTCGACTCTATGGACAGACAAGTCGACTAGCTTGCGACCGTGCGTGTGCATTAGCGCTTTACCTTCCCTTGTGTGTGCGCGCACATTTATACTGCCACTTGTGTGTATGCTGTACCGTATGTGCGTGCATGTCTTTTTAAGTGCCATGCCGTGCTGTGCTGTCCTGTTTATGTTGTAATGAGTTACAGGTCTGTATTGCCATACGCACACGCACACGCACACACACACACACACACACACACACACACACACACACACACACACACACAGTCACTCGTAGAAAATGGCTAGCACCTCTTAGAAAGCAAAAGAAAATAAATGTTGAACTTCTTTTTCACCAAACAGAATCGTTTATGCGCTAATTGTAGCTCATACCATTAAAGGCTAATGGGAACAGGGGTAACAGGGGCCTGAAGTAATCTTAGCCTTTTTTCGTCCCCCCTCTCTTTCTCATACTCCGAGAATATATGTCAAAGTGTCCCTGAGCAAAACACTTAACCCCAACTGCTCCCTGAGAAGCGTACAAATGGCAAATTCGGAGCCACTGGCTCCGGGCAGACTGGGTTTAACGCACGCACGCACGCACGCACGCACGCACGCACGCACGCACGCACGCACGCACGCACACACACACACACACACACACACACACAAACACACAGGTGTCAGCTTGATGATGGAACAGGCTGGGCTCTTCCGGCAAAGGTCACACAATCACCCCTTTTACATGAACTTAATGAAAACACATGGTCTTGACACACACGCCCAACATCCAACCCTCTCTCGCATCACATCCTCTCATTTACACTCGCTTGGCTTTCTTTACCCATATTCACAACACGGCAGCCATTTTGCTCTGACCTCATGCTCGAGTATGACGTAGTCCATTTTCACACTCTCAGAGTTAAATTAACACTCAAAGTTTTGGTTTTACTGTGTGAATTCCAGTGGTGTAAAGTAACTAAGTACATTAAATGTACTTAGTTACTTTACACCACTGGAATTCACACAGTACAGTACTTAAGTACAATGTTTAGGTATTTGGACGAGTATTTCCCATTTTCAATACTTTTACTTCTTCTCGACTACATCTCAGAGGCAAATATTGTACTTGTGCCTCACTACTTGAAAACGTAAGTTACTAGTTACTTTGCAGATATGAATTATAATAATCTAAAACATACATAAACCACTTCAGCCCTATTTTATACCGTGGCTATTTGAACATCGCGACGTGTTGTGAGCTTGTAGATCTGCCATTTTCCAACATTTTGTACTTTTAATGCTGGTACTTTAAGAACATTGTGATGCCAACCCTTTCATATACTTTTACTCAAGTACCTTTTTAATTCAGGACATTTACTTGTAACAGAGTATTTCCATATTGCAGTATTGTTACTTTTAGTTAAAGGAGCTATAGTCAACTTTTTCTTGAAAAATGGATGCTAAAATAAAAATAATGTTTCGAAAATATTTTATATAAAAAAAATATGCTTCATATATGTGTTTCTGTTCAAAAATGTCCACAAAAAGCGTAAAATAATGATAAAATAATCATTTTGGCCATTGTCAGACCGACACTTTGTTTACATCCTAGTCTATTCTTTTATATGGATTGATAGGATTTAAACAAAGTGTCAGCCATAACAAAGGCCAAAATGAATATTGTATCATTATTTTACGCTTTTTGTGGACATTTTTGAACAAAAACACATATACTGTATGAAGCACATTTCTTTTTATAAAATATTTTCGAACATTTTTAATTTAGCATCCGTTTTTCAAGAAAAAGTTGACTATTAGGGCTGTCACGATTAATACATAATCGTCTATTCGCGATTATTTTTCATATTCGCGAATATTTTTCATATTCGCGATTATCGTCAATTATCTAATTTAATTAAAAAAGTAGTGAGTTTTGACAATAAAACCATTCTTAAACAAGTTAAACCTCACGTCAACACTTGCATTCTTGAATGCGCCTCCCCCTTGTTGCCACGGGGACCCGTGAACGCTCAATGCTGGTCCTCCTCAGTCAGTCAACACAACAGCAGCACGGCACGCACTGTCACACAGCACAGGCAGGCTGGCTGGCTAACTAAAAATGCTTAAACAGTTTGTTTTTTCCAGACGGTCGGAACAGACACATGTACCATACACATCCCGGGACTATATATTCCTTTTGATACGATACAGAAAAAGGCGTTCACTTTCGTTTCAACACAGAGGACTGGAGTCAGTGCCTTTACTGCAGCTTAGCTTAGCATAGCTCTGGTCCATAGCGTTAGTGGAGTTCTCCCTCCACTAACGCTATGGACCAGAGCTAAGCTTAGCACTGCTGCTCTGCTGTGGAGAGAGAGGATGATGATGATGATTACACACAGCCGGCGACTAACTAACTATAGATGTTGGATCGTGGTCGTGATAAACATTAGGCCTATTAGGCTACTGTCGCTATTTTCAGCTGTCTGCTATTTTCACAACGCAGCGCGACGCGTTGTGAGCTTGTAGATCGGCTATTTTCACAACCCACCGCGACGCGTTGTGAGCTTGTTGATCGGCTATTTTCACAACGCAACGCGACGCGTTGTGAGCTTGTAGATCGGCTATTTTCACAACGCACCGCGAGCTTGTAGATCGGCTATTTTCACAACGCACCGCGACGCGTTGTGAGCCTACAGATCGGCTATTTTTTTTCAAATAGCTACGGTATAAAATAGGGCTAAAGTTAGCAAGTAAATGTACTTAATAGTTACTTTACACCACTGAACTGATGTTTAAAAAGCAATTAAATTGCTCATTAAGGTACAGTGTGAGTATGAGCTCAAAGCCTATTATCATAGTGGCATAAAATGAAGGGGGGAAAAAAGACGATATATTCGTCAATCTGCGATTATTTGTATGACAATTAATCGTCTGGAGAAAATCCTAATCGTGACAGCCCTATTGACTATAGCTCCTTTAAGTAAGCTATTTTAGTACTTTTTCCACCACTAGAATTCACTGCCAAAGTCTCTCTTTTTCTGTTTTATGAGGGAGGGGAGGGGGGGGGGGGGGCATCAAGTACATCTCCATATTTATGAGTCTGTTTGGGCAGCACGTCTGTCCCTCCGTCCCAACCCTGAGCTTCATGCGGTCCTTTTAATAAACTCAGACATCACCGTGCGAGGGGGGGGAATATAGAAATTAATGGGTTTCGCATACGAAGGAAACAAAAGGCAACAATAAAAAGAAAACAGCGGTAACCCGGTAAATTGAATATCTGATTGCATTATATGTATTTTTTTGTGCATGTTCTCGGCGTGGAGCTAGATATTGCAGCCTCTTATTAATGTACTGTAAACAAGGCTTCGGCAAAGTTTTCAAATTGTTGGTTGTCTCTGTGCAGCACGTTTTAAACGGGAGAGAACAAAGCCCGCCGGCTGCTTTTGAGGCAGAGGTGAGGGCCTGACAGCTCAGATGTTGTATTTCCAAGCTGAACTTTATTCATCTAATGCACCATATTCTTAAAGGAAAGAAAACAAGGCTCAGGCAAGTGTCTGACACGGCTAGTGAGCACATCAGGGTCGCAGCAAACACAGAGACTCACAATTCAGTGCTTATCGAATTTCCCTCAGGTCCAAACATGAAAGGACAAGGAACACGTAGCATGAGCTGCTTCTCCTGGCATGGGGTAGTCTCCCGCCACAGATCAAAAAGATTGCCTGCAAACCAGGACAGAGAGACGGAGGGGGGAAGCCTGGAGGCCATGTCACCCTCAAGCTGTTCCTTAGATGGGTATCAGATAGCAGGGATTTCTCAGTGGACTTTATCGTCATTGTCGGGTGGAAACCTCGTATCTCCAAGTTTCACGGTGCGAGGCGTTGTGTGCTTGTAGATCGGCTGTTTTCACTAGTTTAAATCATTTTTTAAAATGATAAATGCAAAACGAACTGTTTTGGACATATAAGGTTTTCACCCGACAGTGACGTTATGCTGTTATACCGGTCCGTGCACAATGATTATGCAGCTTCATGGGGGGGGATTAGCCAGACTGAAAAAAGAGAAGCTATTTTAGTTGGTGGTTAGTTTTTTTTTTTTGTATAGTAAAACAAGTTTGCAAGGAAAGAAAGCAAAACCAAACTAATCTGAAGGGTTGAATCATCCGTAGATATTCTGGGATTCCACCTGCAGGGGTCCGCTGTCATTATGTTTTGCTCCACTGACTCACTCTGTGCGTGCGTGTGTGCGTACGTGTCTGTGTGTGTGTGTGTGTGTGTGTGTGTGTGTGTGTGTGTGTGTGTGTGTGTGTGTGTGTGTGTGTGCGCGTGCGTGCGTGCATGCGAGTGTGTGCGTGTGTCGGGGGAGGGGTGTGTGTGGCTAAGTTTAGAGCAGTGAATGAATCCTCCACAAAATGCTTCACTTCATACTTGGCAGATGCAAGGGGTGTTTGCATGGATTCCAGGTTCGAACGTGTACGTGTGTGCGTGTGTATGTGTGTGTGTCTATGTGCGTGTATGTGCGTGTATGTGCATGTGCGTGTGCACACGTGAGCGAGCGAGCGTGTGCACACGTGAGCGAGTGAGCGTGTGCGTACTTGGCTGGTGTCCTGGACTCGTCTCAGTGTGCTAGCAAGGAGACATAAGCCACTTCCATCTGCCCAGAGTTCCGACGCTCTTTGTGTCCCTAATGAAAGACAAATGTGCAAGATGTTGCGTTTAAATCAACATTTTATCACCACATCGGCCTCCAGTTACAGGCAAGCAGTATAGCACTTTGTATTAGTGCCTATTCTCACTCGTTCTCATCAAATAGGAATATAAAAAATTATTCATAAACAAAGATGGAGATGGTTCACAATATAAATATCTTATCTTATTTAAACCTGTATTTCTACCAGGGGCATAGTTCCGCCGATTTAAAATGACTCCAATACGGCACTAAAACTTCCTATGATTGGCCGCTAGTTGCGCTGTTTTCCCCCCCGGCCGATCGCAAAAAGAATTGTTCTCCATTGGACCCCATTCATTTTCCCCTTTTGTTTTCTAACCTTAATTAACATTTTCATAAATACTTTATGGTTCCTATCGCTAGTTAAAAATTGCCTTTCAATCATGATTATATGCGTTTTGTGAAAATAAGGTCCCATTTATGTTAAAATTGATGATAAAGTTGCGGGGGGCGTGGCCAACTAAACTAATACCAGCCGGTGTTCTTCTTCGTGTGCTGTATTTCGGGAGGCTCCGACCACATTCTCCCATGTATCTCTGCGTTGCAAGTGACCGTTGGCAGCCAATAGCATCCTCTGGTGCCTTTACAATCTATGATGGCAACACCCATGCGCTGCATAGAAACCAATGGCTTCGCTTTGTCCATATCTTTTATACAGTCTATGATTTCTACCAGGGACGTGCTGGCCATTGGGAAAAGCGGGACAACTCCCGAACGGCCGGTTCATTCCCGGCCGGTCCAGGCCGGCCATTAGGACAAAAATAAAAATAAAATGTCGTCCTTCGTTCCATTTTGGGGGCTGGGCGGCCAACAAAGTAAATCGTCACTGTCGGGCAGAAACCTCGTATCTCCAAGTTTCAAATTTGTAATTTTTTTTGCAAAGCAAACCCTGCTTCACCATACAAGGCCGTCGCACGAAAGTAGTGAAAACAGCAGATCTACAAGCATACAGCGCCTCGCAGTGCGAGGCGTTGTGTGCTTGTAGATCGGCTGTTTTCACTAGTTTAAATCATTTTTAAAATGATAAATACAAAACAAACGGTTTTGGACATCCACCCGACAGCGACGAAATATAACTCATGTAATTGGCCCACAGGCTCTTCACTTATGATCTGAAATGGCAAATCTTTGAGTAGCAGCAGCGCTATAGAGAGAGATCTCTCTATAGCGCGCAATGAGGGCCTCTCCAACTCTTTTTCCCGGGCTGAATCAGGGGCCCAGCACGTCCCTGATTTCTCCACCGTCCACAGAACATTTTCTCATGAACCTTCTTATTGAAAGGGTCAAAGCGTGGTAAGTCTGGTTCATACTTAGTACCATATAGATGTACAGTCTAGACAGTCTGACACATCTCACTCAAGTAGGTTCAAGGTTGTACTTTACTGTTATATCTTGTGCACAGGAACTCTACAGCCAGTGGTGTAAAGTAACTAAGCACATTTACTTATGTACTACTGTACTTAAGTAGTAAAATGTTGAGGTATTTGCACTTCACTTGAGTATTTCTTATGTTCAATATACTTTTCTCCACTACATCTCAGAGCAAAATATTGTACTTTTACTCCACTACAATAATATGAAAGCTTTAGTTACTAGTTACTTTGCGTATTATTACAAAACACACTAACCACTACAGCATTTTTTTTTAAAATATATATACATTTTGAACATGTGAAATGGAATATTTCTGCACAATGAGTACTTTTACTTTTGTACTTTAAGTACATTTTGATACAAATACTTTTGTACGTTTACTCAAGTAATTTATTTTTCCCGGACCTTTACTTGTAACAGAGTATTTCTACAGTGCAGTATTGATACTTTTACTTAGGTAAAAAATTCAAGACCTTTTCCACCACTGGTGGTAAAGAGTGTATTAGGTAGTACTAGAGTGGCGGCTTGGGGCAACATCTAAAAGCACAAAAGGGGGCATGCCCATATACTGTACTGTATGGGCATGGGACAAGGACTGACAGATACAAAGATCTCCATATAAGGGCGGATCGGCGGTGAACGCAGGTGTGAGGGCCTTTTTTTTAATAATTTTGATCCCACGATTTTGCAACTCATTTCACCCAGTGCCAATTGCCTATGTAATCCTGGTCTCTGCTCTCCCTCTGCCGCACCTGGGGAGACAACGGACTGACCTCATGCTTCCTTCTATGCATGAGTAGTCCAAGTTGTTTCTTTTCACCTGACAGGGGGGATTTCCCTGGGATGGACGTAGCGCGTGGAAGGAACACGTTATTCCAACCAGTTCCTTTCCCCTCCATCAGGCGCCCCGGCTGGCCAGGGGGAGGCAGTATAGAGACCAGGAATACGGCATGTTTTTGTGAGGGTATCTACCCTAGGAGACACGGGGAGAACATGCAAACTCCACACAGAAAGGCCCTATCGCCGACCCCACCTAGGGTGTGGGTGCTGATGACGCGGAGGGAGGAACACGCCCCCAGCACCCACAGCGTCCCCCGGCGGGAATCGAACACAGGACCTTCTAGCTGTGAGGCGAAGCGCTAACCACTGCGCCACCGTGCCCCCTAATAGCCTAAACTCTTGATGTACAGTATGGGCTGTGTACCACTAGTATTAAAGGGGCAGCATAGCTCAGGGGTAGAGAAACCGTTATTAGAGCACGAAGGGTTCCCGAAGGGTTCCCAGTTCGAATCCGGGCTCCCCCTGAGTTAATGTCGAAGAGTCCTTGGGCAAGACTCTGAACCCCTAATTGCTCCCGGCGAGTACGTTGGTGCCTTGCATGGTTTCCTCCGCCACCGGTGTATGAATGTGTGCGTGAATGGGTGAATGTAATGCACAATCTATGTAAAGCACTTTGGATAAAAGCGCTATATAAATGCACCATTTACCATTTATTATAAAACAGTACAGTACAGCTTAATTCACCTTAAACAACATGCAAAGGAGAAATACAGAGACAATTTAGTCTAATCATTATTTTGTTCAAGCTTCAAACATTTTCAGTTACATTTTTCAATTGGGGGAATTGATCAAATGTGCATAAAGGTTATAAAGGTATTGTAACGCGGGAACAAATGCCAGCCTATTACCTGCACCTATATTGTCAACAGCCTATTGTGTGTGTGCTTACTGTATGTAGTGTGTTCTTATTGGCTCACAGACAGTAAGTTCCCAGGTATATTTGCGGCGCAGCCCGCCTGTTTAGTCAGTTGTTTTCCGGATCCCAGAGAGTATGGACGTAGAGTGATAATCCTCCGCCTATGCTAGGGACCTCGGATATCAGCCACAAAGACTTATTGCAAAGTGTATGAGTGAGTTATTCATCCTACCTGTACTGCTGCTGTATGTCGACCTGTGAAGTCCTATTATTATTGCTCTCCTGTACTGTAAACCTGCCGTTCTGCCAAGTAAACATCCTGACTGGTACAATCCTTGTTGTGGCATCATTGCACCCACTCGCCTCCATCATCACACAAAGTGTGGCCAAAGTAAGTCCACAACAGTATAAAGGCACAGGAACGGTAGCCTACTGAGTTATTTACCACTAGAAGTTTGCGGCCCTTTGGGCCGCAAAAGTCTAGAGTTCAGGCCGCTGCGCGGCCTTCACCGCCATGTTGCAGCAGTGTGGTGTGTGTAATGGCCAAATATGGGTAATTCGTTTTTTGAGAAAAAAAAGTTTTTTGAAAAAAAGTTTTGTGAAAAAAAAAAGTTTTGTGAAAAAAAAAAGTTTTTTTCAATAAAATTTTTTTTGAAAAAAAAAAAATAATAGAAAAAAAAATTTTTTTGGGGAAAAAAAACGCTTGCGCACACACACGCGCGCACACGCACGCACGCACGCACGCACGCACGCACGCACACACACACACACACACACACACACACACACCCCCCTCTGTTGTAATTCGATACTCTACTCTGCTCAGCTCCTCTCCCCCCTCCCTCCCCCTCCCTCCCTCTGTAACTTGATACCCTGATGATCATTTTGACGTTTCAGCACTGGCCAGAATGTTCAGAATACTATGTCAGGACTGGCTGCTCAGCGTGAGGCGAGATGTTGTTAAATTGAAATAAATGCGGTTCAAAGAGTGGCATGTTTAAAATGTGGACAGTTGTAAATTTTCACGTTTGTTCGACGTGGTGGCTATGTTTGTGAGAGGTGTTTGTGAGAATATGTAGCTAAACATTCTGGTTTAGGTTTGCCACCAATTGCTCCAGTATAGATGCTTGATAGTCAAATATATAGCAGATGCAGATACACAAGTGACCTCAAGGTACAGCATAGTCAGTGTGATTTGATCAATATACATAAATTGCATGAGGAAGAAATACAATATACAGTCAGGCTGGTACAGTATACATAAAATATATGAGGATATGTGCGCATACGATCAGTGTATAAGGACGGACAGGTCAAAGTAGTTTGCATTGGAAACAAGAAAGAACAGATGATGGTCCAAAGTGCAGCAGGTAAGGATAGGCCTATGGGACGTGCATGGCCCAGTGCCAAAGCAGGGTGCTAAGTGGCTGTGGCGTAATTATTTAGGTCAGAGCTGCACCTGGAAAGAGACATAGTTATCTAATCCTCTAATGCACAATTTATTGGGACATGGATTTCACTTTATAGCGTGCGTAATTCTACAATCCTGATAACTGGGTCTTTTTTTTTCCTTCTTTTTTTCAAAGCGATAACTCACATCAGAGCCGTATTAGTGTACATTTCTGCGCTCTTCCGGGTCCATTTTAGCCTATAGTAAATGACCAACTTCCGTAATCCAGTAAATTAAATGGTTTCCGGAAGAGGGCGGGTACGAGGCTAGGTCCATTTGGTTATATTTGTACACTCTTAAGCCTGATTTACGGTATATATGTACGTCATACGACAGTGTCATGTGCTGAAAATAGCCGACCTACAAGCTCACAACGTGTCGTGTGAGCTTGTAGATCTGTTGTTTTGTGGCGGTGCCGTCCACCGGAGCATGAGTTAAACATGAGGGCTATATTTAAATGTGCGTTGTCCTAATGACCTCTGCTGAACACCAACAAGTCAGGTACTGATGGTGTCAACACAATAACCTCTGCTCATATGCAGGCCAGATGGTCACTCAAGTTGCCCACTCAGAGCCCTGCTATGCTCAGTGTGGGATAGTGACAGCCTCGTCTGCATGCGTGTCTGTGCTGGTGTATATATTTGGATATGCACGCACGCCTCCACAGTTCTGAGGATTCAAGAGATTTTATTTGTCACGCTCAAGTATACCGGTATGTGTGAAATGGTCCAGAATATGTAATCGATCCAGGGGGAATATGGTTGTTGTGTGTGTGTATACATCCGCAGCTAATCTTGTGTACAACACGGCCAAGGTAATAGCCGATCGCATACAAGTACACAAGCACAAGTCGATATTACATTAAAGATAGAGCTTTATTGATCCCGTGGGGGAAAGTCAGTCACCAGAAGCAGCACTCAGTTAAGGTACAGATACTGTACATGCAGAGTAAGAGAGGTATCGCATCACAAAAAACACTGTCATGATGAACAACAGTATAGTACTGTATAAGTAATCCTTGCCGAGCCATGTGGCCCATAGGGCAGGAGCCTATCTCCTGTTTCTGTAGCGAGAGGCAGCTTGATGTACAAGTACATCCCCTGGAGTAGTATTTGGTATGACCCGGCCGGGGAATCGAACCTTGACCTCCCAACTAAAGCTCTTCACGGGCCCCCGATTCCAAAAATACCCGACAGACCTGTACGGGTTGGATCCGTGTTTTATCATATTAACTCAGGGCTGGGTCGGAATGGGTCGCATTGCCTCTGTTTGAAGTGGAAAGGATTTTTTTCTCCAGTGTGTGTACGCTGGTGTCTCCTCAGAGTACCTAACTGATTGAAACTTTTGCCACACTGTTTACAGTGATATGGTTTTTCTCCAGTGTGGATAGGCAGTTGTGACTTCAGAGTACCTAACACACTGAAACTCTTTTTGCACTGTTTACAGATCAGATAAGATGTCTTTCCTGTGTGAGTCATCTGATGGGTCTTTACTTCTCTTGGTTGACTTAAAGTCTTAAACTGTTGATGGCTGTAAGATGTCGGTTTGTCAGTGACTCAGTGTTCCTGTCCGGTTACACAGCAGTAAAGGTTGTGGCGCCTCTCCTGACAAGGCAGATGTACACTTACTTAGAACAAGAGAACTGAGTCAGGAAATGTTCAGACTCATTCCTTCCAGGAGTGGCGGTGTATCGTCAAAGCTGCCGCTATGGACTGTGGCGGTTCTGCTGGAGCTGGATAATTTGTATCACCTTCTGTTCCTTTTCTCTCAGGACAAATTTGGTCTCAGTGGGATGAATTGGAAGCCTTAATGTATGTATTATCTTTATCCTTTTGCCTCAATAGGATGACTATACTTCTCGATGGGATAACTACTTCTCGATGGGATGAAGAGGAAGGAAGTTTCAATGGAATGAAGAGGGAGTCTGCCGTATATCAACATCAACACCTTGTACAGGACGAGCAGAGCAGAGCAGAGTTCACAACGCAAACTGTTGCCAATCACAACCTGTGTTAAGTGAACGGTGCTTTTTATAATTGTATTATGTGTGGGCTCACTTTAGCGACCACATGCTAGTTGTCCTCAATTTATATTAATTTATTCTGCCACACATCTACAGTTTCCCAGTGGATTCCTCAGAGAAATGAATTCTGTCTTACCATTCATATTACTGCTTGGGCTTGAGCTGAATCAAAAGTCTGTCTGAGGAGGGATGTGTACTGTGCATTTTCTACTGTACACAATGTAGGCTACTTTTCAGCGAGCCCACACAGTTTACTGCAGGAACTGCTTTTCTAGTTGTATTATATTGTATTGACCATACACAATGGTTAAAATAACATTTTATTTGTTAATATAAAAACATACACTCATCTACCGTACGTGACAGCATACCCCCAAACGCCCAGATCACAAGTCTTAATGTGCGCCTCTCACAGTCAAATCAATCCGAGTGCATTTCTCTTTCTCCATCTCATGTGGAGTGTCACACACGCACACACAGGTCTGAGGTCTCTTTCCTGAGACGTGTTGGTAAGGCCTGGCACCAGTCAGAAATAGCTGTGTATAGCTCTCACCATACATGCCATGTCTGCTTTATTTCGACAGAGACAGTGAACAGAGGGACAGGAAAGGTGGGATGACATTCAGCAAAGAGCCTCGAGTCACAATTGAACCCGGGCCACCTGTGGGAAGAACCTTATAGCTTTCCTAGACAGACGGAAAGAGGGAGATAAGTACTAGAGCCGAGCAGACACACACACACGCGCGCGCGATGGAGACAAAGGACCTTTGCTACATTGAGCGGATATAGATGTGTCCATAAAACACAATGAGAGTTGAAGAGAGATCTGGCAAGCTCACTGGGTTTTTAACGTGTCCAGGTCCGGCCCCGCGGGAGACCTGGGCTACTGGCATTCTCCCTGCAATGTGTTATAAGAGCGTGAGTTTACATTTTGATTTAATAAGGCCCATAGGCATGGCCCCAAACAAGAATCAATCATCAGACTGGAGCAAACGAAGTACTGGCCATGGGAACAAGTGGACTGACTCACGATTAGTACAGCCAGAACACAAACACACTCTCTCTCTCTCCGTCTCCTTTTCTCTCTCAGGCCAATTCTCCGCTCCTCTGTACACATACAGTACATAAACACACACACACACACACACACACACACACACACACACACACACACACACGCACACGCACACGCACATGCACACGCGCACACACACACACACACACACACACACACACACACACACACACACACACACACACACACACGCGCGCGCGCGCACACACGCGCAAACAAACACAAACCTAAATTCACACCCGCAAGCATGCACACATTTCCCACCACTAACCGGGCGCGAGTGTTCCTACCATAGGAGACGCGTGTGCATAAATTAGAAAGCGCGGCCTGTGATTGGCTGGAGCGGAGTTCTGGAGCGCTCGGCTGTGGTCACTTGGACTGCGCGGGCGGGTGTGAATGCGTTTATCGTGGGCTTGCCCAGGCCTTACGACCTGGGCATAAATATAACGATTGCATTCACCACGGCTTCGTAACTCGCGCGGCCGGCGGAGCCTGCGGCGCTCGGGGGCGAAGAGCAGGACCAAGGTCCGCTGGCCTTCGCGCCGCTTGCAATGTCGTGGACAATAAAACGAGCGCTCCTTCAAACGGCGTCTCCTACGGTAGGAATAATAGCTAACCGGGCAGCACAATTTTGGCAGTGGACTCCGTGTGCGTTTTGAAAGAGAAAAGGTTTTCATCTCACCTCAGCTCAGAATCAAAGGCATTTTCAGCCCACAGGACTGTAAGAGTCTCGCACGCGCATGCAAGCACACACACACGGTTTAATAAAATATGGTCCTGGTCTTTGCATGAATCGAATGAATGCAAATGTATTTAAACTAGTGAATCACACGCAGGCGGAGGACGGGTGCAGCCTACAGGCGCCCACACTTCTCATTAATGCTCCGCTACCTGACTGGCTGCTGGATGTGGATGAGGAGCCCACAGCCTCCTGACGGGCCATTCATAATTGATTCTGATCCGGGTCCCTCATTACCAACAAGTGACTCTGCACTGGCACTTACTTTCACCCTATGGGCTCTGCGGTGGCGAGTCTTTGCAGTGTGACTTTTAGTTTTTCTCTTTGTCCCCCTACCCCCACCCATCCATCTCTGTGCGTCTCTGTCTTGTGTGTGTGAGAGAGAGAGAGAAAGAGAGAGAGAGAGAGAGAGAGAGAGAGAGAGAGAGAGAGAGAGAGAGAGAGAGAGAGAGAGAATGTTGAGAGGAAGTCCTTAGAGGTGTGAGTTTTAGTTTCTCTTTTATCTGCTTCTCTCTTCCTCTTCAGAATATACCGCCTCCTCCCCCCTCCAGCCCCCACTCTTAATGGACGCACGCACGATCGCTTGCACGCATTGCACACACGCAGGGGCGTCACAAGGGGGGGTAAAGTGGGACTGAGTTACTAGGGCCCAAGGTGGAGGGGCCTTAATTAGGGGCCTTAATTATTTTATACTTTAGCTATTAGCAGATCTACAAGCTTGTAGATCCCTATTTTTGAAAAGTCGTGACAATGTGTGCAAATCTTTGAATATTATGTATTCTTTTAAGCGAACAATTGTAATCAAATTTTGCTTCTGGGGGGTCCCTGGACACTAAATATTTGGGGGTCCGTGGCCAAATAGGTCTACATATCATTTTGGGGGTCCTTCACATGAAAAGGTTTGAGCACCACTGACCACTGAAACCTTTGAAGGATTTGAAAAATTCAAAGACACATTTTCAAGATTTTTCAAAAATAGCAGATATCCAAGCTCGCAGCGCGGCACTGACTCTATCTGCTATTTTTCAATAGTTAAAGCACAAAATAACGCGCAATAATGTGTTCCCAGTCTAAATGGGTTAAACCCCCTCTCCCTATATGAAGAACATTCATGGGGGGCCCCCGTAGCGAATCCTTGTACCCAGGGCCCAGAATTTGGTGTGACGCCCCTGCACACACGCACGCACACACACATGCCTGTCATCATAGTCTCTATTTGTGCGGTCTTTATTTTCCCTTGCATCTCTCCACACAAAGCACCAAAGCAGCGGGACGGGTCTGTTTTGCAGATGGAAGCAAAACGGTAATGATATCAAAACTGCCTGGGTGACATTTACAGAAGCACAGCATTTGCACTCTTTTCAAAATTGCATTTATTTATTTATTTCCCTTCTTGGCTACAGAAAATGCAGCGAGTAAACAATGGCTATTAGGCTAAGCAGTTTCTGTGTGGTAAACACCGTCACGTCTCGGCTCCTTCTGTGTTAAATGTACTTCAATGAAGGTTTTTTTTTTTTTTTTTGCAGTGTAGAATGTCTCCGCAGGAATCCCCCTCGCCTCCCTTCCCATCCATCCCCTCTTCTGAAAACAAATTGTTGGTACAACTCCCTTTAGAAGGGACAGGGGCCAGGGACTTGGGGATGTGTGGCTGAATAAACACACACCGACCGCGCAATCGGCACGTGGTAAGATAACAAGCTTCCCCCGGCCCTGACCTTGTCTAATAGCGCCTCGTGTCGTATTTACAGAATGGTGTTTTGGAGTGATTGCTGCTGCTGGCCCCTGCGCCGCCGTTTAAGGGAGTCGGACACACCGCCGGTGAGCCGGCGTGACAGCACCCTTCACCCTCCCCCTCCTCACCCGGCAGCACCGTATCCCCACCTACAATCGGGGGCGTCACATAAAGGGGGAGAGGGAAGTGGGACTGAGTTACCAGGGCCCAAGGTGGAGTGGCCTTAATTATTTTATACTTTAGCTATTGAAAAATAACAGATCTACAAGCTCACAGCGCGCCTATGAGCTTGTAGATCTGCTATTTTTGAAAAGTCGTGAAAATGTGTGTAAATCTTTGAATATATGTATTTTTAAACATTTGCAACTCAAATTTTGCTTCTGGGGGGTCCCTGGAACTAAATATTTTGAGATGGGGGTCCGTGGCCAAATACATATCATTTTGGGGTCCTTCACATGTAAAAGGTTTGAGCACCACTGACATAGAAACATAGGCTTTTCAAAAAACCCTAGGAGGATTTGAAATATTCAAAGACTTGCACAAATCTTCACGATTTTTCAAAAATAGCAGATCTACAAGCTCGCAGCCTGCTATTTTTTCCCCTATTATATGAAGAACATTCATGGGGGGCCCGCAGTGAATCCCTTGTACCCAGGGCCCAGATTTGGTGTGACACCCCTGCCTACAATCGGTCCATAATGCAAACAAGACTGGGGTTTTCATCACCGACACGCCCCCCTCATCTCCTCTCCGCCATGCGGGCAAGGGCACCTGCTTTGTTCTACACACACTGATTTCATCACACAGCCATCTACAGTAGTCAAATAGAGGATGTTTAAACAACAGGTTGGAGGGAGCCACCCCCACCCCCTTCGGCCCTTTCCCTGCAAGCTGCTTTTGGGTAAAAAGGCGTGAATGTATGAATGTGAATGAAGTCTCCCTGGGCAACGTTCTCAGCTCCAACCCCTCCCCTCCCCTCCCCACACACACACACACACACACGCACACACACACACACACACACATACATACACACACACACACACACACACACACACACACACACACACACACACAGCACACCACACACGCACACACGCACACACACACCCAAACTCGGCCTCCTCCGTTCAGGGAGAGCCATGATGGGAGGGGAAGGCTGGCAGCACAAAAGCCCATCAGGATTCAGTCGGAGTGGGCCAGGACCACCACCCTCACCCCCTCACAAAACCCTCCCCTACACCCCCCTGTCCTGCCCTCTGTGGAGGACAGCTCCTGTTTTGTCATCCGGCGGTAATGCGGGTGCGCGACACCGCGGGGATAAATACCTGGGTGACAAATAAATGAGTTGTAAAGGAGGCATTAATCGCCGGCTCTGTGCGACGTGTGTCCTTATGACAAAGGAGGGAGACATTTGTCAGTCTGTGGCGGCGCGGACGGCCCCACAGGAGTCCTTGATGAATCGCCTCCACCTTGCTTTGAATGGCCGCAGAGAGGCGACCGTGCAGCAAACTCGCTCAATCTGCAGTCGCCCCGGCATCCCAATGTACTCCGGGGGTCTCCTGCCGGAGAGCACACAAGCATGCACGCACATTTATGCGCGGCCTGGGCGTGCGCGTAGCGCATACACCACACAGAAACAACGTGCATCACCATGCGCCGCTGTGCTTTTTCTCTTAATGACCTTCAAAAAATGTTGTCCATTATTCATGTCCAATGCCCTGGCAAGCGTTCTGGCACTAATAAGTAATTAAGCAGTAAGTGGCTGCCCAGTGGATTGCCACTCTACAATGGGGTTTAAATATTTCATATTTAACCACGGCAAGACTGAATACATAGCTTGAAGCTCTGAACCGCTTTGTTATGGGAGCATTTTCTACTATGATTTCATGACCCAGTGGGTGCCTGCGCAGGGAGCCGTCCATCCGAGGAAATAAACCCCGAGTCGGTCTCCCCTCACGTCCTGCATGCTCTGTGGGGTCTGTGTTTGCTCCAGTGTACTGTTATCTACAATAGTGTACCTCCTCCACTACTGTTACAGTAATCAGTGCAAGTCCAGTTTGGGAATGCAGTTCGACTCACAGACCCGAGGTGAACTACACTCGCCGTGAAGGAGCACGGTGGCCCCACGTCCCCTAATTGGTCATAGTGGCTCACAGTGGATATGATAAATCATCGGCCAATTAGCCACTGGCACCTTTTGCCAACATTGGAGGAGGCCGGGCAGACGTGCCACGCAGGCTGTTACAGTACCACCCTGCTCGCTACTCCTCCACTAAAACTAGTTTTAATGACTTTCCCACTTCATGTTTATTTTTATGTCTGCAGCGCTCCAGCGCATACCTGCAGAGGACTCCCTGCGAGCGAAATTGATCAATTATGCATGCTATTAAAAATGCATATCTGCCTTTTGTTTATTCGATTGGAGTACACTGATATTTCTTCTTCCCTTTCCACAGTGATTTTCAATGAAAATGAAATCACTTCCCCCAGTGCGTTGGCATGCTGGCGACCGCCGGGTCGCGTTTTCCTGTGACCTACGAGCGGCGGCTTCCTGTGTGACTTCATAGAAAAATATGCCCTGCCGCCTCTGCCAGCCAGCCAATCAATCCTGTCTCCTTTCTCCCTACCAAGCCCACGGGGACGCTTCTTTTGGTAGCTGTGAGCACCTAAATCCTTTTACAGTGAAGCCTTGTGGCTGCCGTGCAGCTTGACTGATGATCCTGTATTACACATTGAACTGACACAGAGAATCTCCACTCGGTGGAAATCCTCCACACTGATGGAGAGACAAAGAAAGAGAGAGAGAGAGAGAGAGAGAGAGAGAGAGAGAGAGAGAGAGAGAGAGAGAGAGAGAGAGCAGGACAGACAGGATGAAAGAAGCCTCTAAATGCTGGCTTGGGATGGTGGCCTAGTCTACTCATGAGTCAAAGACATGTGTGTTCGGGGCTAGAGGTTGAAGGGATAAGAGAGCATAATAGATTTCTCAACTGCTGCAGCCCCAATTCAAACACTGCCGGGGGCCTGTAAGCTTTCCTTATCAAAGATTGCTGCAGAAATAATGGTATGTTCTTTTTTTTCCACTGGTGGGGAGGCACTAATAGCCTCTTAAGAAAATCCCAGGCTAGTGTCAGATAGCCCAGCACCATTCCACTGGCAAAGATGCCCTGGAACGAGCAGTGCTTCTCCTCAACCGTCTTCACATTCACACTGTGTCTTGGGTGTAATCGTTGGGATTACAAATAAATTGTATCTGTGAATACTTCTGCATTACGGCTAAATCAAACATTGACTATATCGGGTACTGCCAGGGTTAATGCGCTGATCAGGGGGTTCAGGTTGTGGTATCCAGCATTGGCCAGGTAGGTTATTGCTTGGGCGAAATGGTCTCTCTCTCTCTCCCCTTCCCCCTTTCACTCTCTTCTTTCTCTCCTTCCCCTCTCGCCTCCTCCTCTTCCTTTATTGGAGTGGTGTGGAACATGCTCCCAATGGATAGCTTGCGTCTCCCTGTCCCGTCCAGCATAAATAGCTGCAATAACAATGGTTGACCAGAAGGGGGCACTGTCGCGCAGCCTAGCCACACCATTGTTGTGCAGAGTTTCTTTTTTCCTTTCTCAGCAGTCCAGAAATATCTATCTCTCTCGTTTTAAAGGGGACATCCAGACCAAAACATATCGCCCCCTGAATGTCCATGTTTTCATAACTGTTCCTACCTGGTTTCGGTGGATTTCTGTTATTATTGCTCCTCATCCGAGTTTTGATGACCACTCATCACAGCTAAAATGGGGCTGGTGCGACTCTCCCAAAATTGCTTATTTTGGGCGCTCAAAAGTTCCTTTTTTCTTTATGAATCGTATATTTGTTAGTCCACCACATATTGACCCGGATGAGAAACGGGCTGAAAACAATGACGCAGTTTCCAAAGCGAGATTCTAGCGTATCGCGAGATTTCCGGTTACTACGCTTCTAACGTAATTCTGTAGCGCAAAGAAGGCTTTGTCCTGGAGTTATTACAGCCAGTATGTACACAACTAGGCATTGTTGTATAAACAAATATAGCAGCTAAAGAGTATAATCTAGTTAGTCTGTTGATCACTAGAATTCAGTTGTATGAATGAGAAGATAACGTACGCTTCACTACACTATTCTAGAAGCTTACTATGCTAGAAGTGTAATGTACACTTTAATTATCATTACAGGTACGCTCTTACAACGGATACGATGTAGAGGGCATATAGTGTGTGCCAGCGCCTACGTCATTGTAGTCCTTACCGGCCATTTCTTGGGTAAAAACACAGGTGTTTCAATTGTTTGATTGCATAGAACTAATGCTATAGTCTAATCAGAACACCTGTGTAAGGCTGTTTTTACCCAAGAAATGGCCGCTCTTAGAACTACATTTGGCACACCCTATAGTGTCCCCAATAGCAATGGGCATAGATTATAACTGCACGAAATCTGTGTGTGCGCGTGTGTGTGTAGGTGGTCCCCCGCATATCACGAGAATCGACAGCTGGCTACAACAGGTGGGTAGAATGGGTATTGCATAACTTGAGAGTCATATTTATTTGAATATAAAAAACGGGCAAATGCTAATTTTAAATATGCTCTGCGTTTTATTAAAAAGAGCGAAAATACAATGAGAGCAGACTCTCTTGCAAAGAAGCTACAGAAATGTGAGACACATGAATTCTGGAAATAAATTAAAGTGCTAAATAGCTGTAAAACATCTTTGCCCACAAATATTGATGGGGTAACTGGTTCAGAGGAGATTGCTCAGTTGTGGCAGAAACATTATTATGAGCTGTTCAATTGTGTGCAAAGCAACTCCTTCATAGTGGGCAACATTGTTGAAAATGAGAATGTGACTGTATCCCCACAAGAAGTCTTAGTCCAGGCGTTTCGGGCAGTATTTTGATGGAATCGTGCACTTTATGAAAGAAGCATGACATTTGGCACACAGTTATAGAACATGCCATATGGAACATTTTTGGCTATAGGGCCATCGCAGATTTGTCTTGGGAGACTTGTGGGAGCCAATCTAAGTTGGGCTCTCATAGACTTTACTATACAGTAAAATAATACAAAAAACAAATATGCTTTAAGTAGCATGTGAGGGGTCAAACTAGGGGTTTATCGGGATTCTGAATCCAATGCAAGCATTTGTTTTGCATGAAAAACATTCCTTGGGGTAAAAATGGCACCGATAAAACCATGGTTTAGTGATGAGTCATCACTTTTCACATTTTTGTGGGGGCCGTTTCTCGGAAAGGAATGTTTTTCGTGCAAAACAAATGCTTGCATTGGATTCAGAATCCCAAAGAACACCTAGTTTGACCCCTCACATGCTACTTAAAGCATATTTATTTTTTTGTATTATTTTACTGTATAGTAAAGTCTATGAGAGCCCAACTTTGATTGGCTCCCACAAGTTTCCCAAGACAAATCTGCGATGGCCCTATAGCCAAAAACTTTCCATATGGCATGTTCTAACTGTGTGCCAAATTTCATGCTTCTTTCATAAAGTGCACGATCTTTGCCTGAAACGCTCTGACTATCTATGGTGCCAGTTAAAAAAGACAAATCTGGGAAACTGAATACTGTAGCTCAGATAATTACAAACCAATAGCCCTGGCCAGTATTTTATCCAAGGTCTTGGAGAGGACTATACTTAATAAAACTGGAAAAGTGTGTCCTTGTTCGTGTGTTCAGCTTCTGTGTCCACACTTTTTAAAGCTTTTTGCACACCTAAGTATACTGCCCACTTGTGGCGGCGCTACAAAAAGAGCAGTATGCAAAAACTCAATGTTGCTTATAATGATGGCATGAGAATGCTGCTTAAACTGCCACGATGCAGCAGTGCAAGTGAAATGCTTGTAAATTGTACCCTCCTGCTCTGCTGTGTTGCGTAACCTTATGTACAAATGTATGTGTAGGCTGTCTGATTCTGCCAACAGTGTAATTTTAATTTTGACTAACCCTCTATGGTTCTAAACTGTGGAACCATTGGCGTGTGAGCCTGTATATGCATTTATGATTTTATGTGGACTATGTCCGCCTTCGTTTGTTTCTGTATTGTTATGTTTATTTATGCTGCTATGGACCAAGTGTCCTTAATAAAGTTTGATTGATTGATTGATATGCCCGTATAAGGAATTATATCGGAGGTGTAGTAAAGTTCAAGTTTAACATCAAATCAGTTTGAATGTAGATAAAACACTTTGAAACGGGGCGCCTGCTGGCCTACTGGTCCTGGTGCATACCACTTAGGCATTGCCACATAGGCATGGATGCCTGGCGGCATCGCCGGTTCGATTCCTGATCCGGACGACCTTTGCCGCGTGTCACTCCCCATCTCTCACCCCATTTTCCTGTCAGTCTACTCTACTGTCCAATCAATAAAGGCATAAAAACCCCAAAACAAATCTTAAAAATAATAATAATAGTGATAGAAAAAAGAAAACACTTTGAAACAGCATACATTTGGTCAAGTTGAATTACCCTTACAAAAACAGACACAAACTACAGGTGTATACAGTGTCCAATGTGCATTCTACAACATGTGGGATGCTGTTTCTTTTGTGCAAGTTTATGGTGCTGCTGTTCTTTAATCAAACGCTGAGATGTGGATTGGGACGGCAGGGGTCTGGATTGAGAAAGGAGACCCAGACTGTCCTGCTGAGCTTTCAGGGGTGGGGGGTGAAAATTGCCATATTTTAAAGATGTAATTAAAAACGTATACAGCCAAGCTTCCATGTCAACGTAACCATAATCTAATTACATTTACAATCTGGGCTGATTATAGCTACTTATTTTCCGTAATTTGATTACTAATCCCGATTACATTTAGTCAGTACTACCTAACCTCGCTCATCTTTTAGATTCTAGATTTTCAAGGAATCAGCTGGATTCCGTTCATTTTAGTACGATATCCTGATCACCTTGCAACTCACTTGAAACTTGCTTGAAGGCAATTCAACACACGTTTAGTAAAAAAAAGAAGTGTCCCTGGAGAAAAGATCGTTTTTGATGTCCATGACTCTTGTTCTGTGGGTCTGTTTTTCCACAAGGAATCTGGACAAATTCGGACCCGTTGTGTGGATGAGGTTATAGACACCATGTGTTCATTTATTGTCGGACACTGTGTGCAAATGCCTTTATTCAGGGAAGCTCATTGTGAGCTTGTAGATCTGTTATTTTTTAACACATTTAAAAAAAATGTTGTTTGAGAACCACAGCTATAAACATATACCCCCCTTTCCCCCAGGCAGCTTTAAGTTGCCTCTTACTTTTCGAAGTGCAAATAAAGTGGCGCGGTGCTGTTTGTTATTGTTGCCCTGGCTTTTACCAAAGCCCTGCTTGTCTCATGACGTCCGAGCGCAAGCCGTGTTTTAATGTGATCTGAGCAGAAGGATTAGGCCCTGACCACTGACCCCAAACACCACTATAAAGCCACATGGAGACAGATGGGGCTATTAAAGCACAATAATGGAGGCAGGAAAGTGACACCAATTAGATTAAATGTGGTAGATATTCACTGTGCCTTTTTTCTCCTCCTAATTGTACTTGGCAGAGGAGTGGGAAGCAACTCAAGCCGGGTATGCGTAAGATAATGATCTCATTACAGCACACTCCTGGATGTTGCCTGTGCACGTAGAGAACCTTTGAGAGCAGGAGGCCCTGGCTAAATACCAGTTTATGCTCCGGCAGTGTCACAAATGGAAAATAGCCGATCTACAAACTCACAACGTTGGGAGCATCTGTGGAGCGTTGGGAGCTTGTAGGTAGGCTATTTTCACTCTTGTTTTCACTCTTGTACGACAAACTCTAAATCCTGCTTAAAAGTAATGCTCTCTGCTAAACCTACAGCAATACAGACAGACAGATAAACTGGTTCTTAGTCAAACAATGAAATATGTTGAAAGAACAAGAATCTGGCCTCTACTAGCAATATGATCCGAGTGAATACTTAATCCAAGGCCATATAAACTATCTAAGGAGACCAGCTTGTGCACGTTGAATTATTAACACTTTTAAAATCTCACCCCATCCCCTCAAAAGTTCCCAGTGCATTCATTAGCGTAGCTCAGTCGCAGAAGCAGTGTAATGTCCCCCTTGATGCAGGGAGACAAGGTACAACCATTACGCCGCACTCTAGAGAGCATTTGTGCCTGCCGGAGTTTCAACTTTGCTCCACCGCCTTGTATACAGTGTGGAGGGGGAAAAAAACGCATAAAGCAGATGCCGTGATAGAGCATTAGTCCTTTGGCAAATTCCCAAAGCGACGTGTGTAGCCATGCAAGGCTTGCATGAAACATGACGCAATAAGATATGTTGTCAGATGTCCTGCTCCCTGCTTGCTCCCAGGGAGTGTTTTACTTTTTATATTTTTTTTAATAAAAAAAATGTATGTAGTGTGTTTCGATAAACAGTCCATTCAATGTCGATCCAAGCAGAACAACTGAGGTAAAAATGTACCGTCAGACACATAATTAATTAGGTATTTGTCCGAACTGCTGCTTTCATTTGTAATCGCTGTAATGAATAAAATAAATGAAGAATACAGAGCATAATGGATGTGGTGCAGTGGCGGTCCGGGGAACACCAGGGGACCAGGGGTCCATGAGTGGGTTCTGGGCTGGTCCCCAGCTAAAGTTCTTTAATAGTCAGTTCATCCACGTTAACCCTATAAAAAATTGCTGAACTACAAGCTGCTATTTAAAGAACATACTGTATCTTAAACAAATGTGAAACATTTTTGAATATTTGTAAAACTTTTTAACCACACAAATCTGACAAAAGAAATGAAATACAAATGTAATCAGATGGGGGTCTGCAGCTAAAATACATATTAATTTGGGGGTCCTTTGCATAAAAAGCTACGAGAACAACTGTGGTAGAAGAACCACAATAGGAGCATGAAAAAAGCTCATTCTCTAAAGGTTGGCGAGAAGTGACTCTGCATGTGAAACGGGTAGGCTATACAAGACAATATTTCAGCCCGACGCCACATGTTGAGTCATATGAGTGATGCCGTCAACAGAGTTATCAGGACGTTGTGGCCCATCTGCTTTCATGGCTCAGACTGTCAACCTCCCACAGTCACACTGCACTGTCATGGTGTTATTTGGTGTGTCGTCTCACTCATTAAAAGGTGAGACGAGCCCATAAAAATAACTCCCGTGATTGTGCAGCATTTTTGATAAACATTAGATCTGCACCAAATAACGATTAGAGTCAAACTAGGCTATAGGTCTTTAGTTTGAGTAAAGTAACCTATAGACCGTTTTCCTGAGTGCTCCCCTGTAGAGAGCGCCGCCGCCATTTGTGCGGTGTAAACAGCAGCCAGTGGTGGAGTAGAAGTAAAATGATTGAAAATGGGAAATACTCAAGTAAAGTACAAATACTCATAATTGTACTTAAAGGAGGACTTCACCACTTTTCAACCTATCTTCATATAATAGGTCCTCACTAATGTTCATAATAAAATAGCACCATTTTTTTCTACTCGGTCCAAGTCTCCTAGGAGAGCTGTGGGAAGTTCAGAATCCATCGTCTCGTGACATCATCATTTCCCCCCCAAAAAAATGTATCAATATTTTTGAAAAAAATATTTAGATTTTTATTATCGCGAGAACAATGGCTTCCACTTTTAACATTGCAGCTTTTCAGGAATTAAAAGCCTGCAGTTTCTATTAGCTTGGATTCCCAATCGATGATGGGTTTCTGACCTGCCCACAGCACTCCTAAAAAAAAAACAATTGGACCAATTATATGAAGATAGGTTGAAAAGTGGTGAAGTCCTCCTTTAAGTACAGTACTTAAGTAAATGTAGGCTGCAAGTTACAGTACTTTACACAAGTGGTTATCAACCTTTTCAGGCCGTGACCCCCAAAATAATCATATTCTATCTGGGGACCCCCCCACCCTGAAGAGTTGAGGCATTACATTTTCTGTAACACGGTTTTAAAATAGCCGATCTACATGCTCACAACGCCTTGCCAACGCAAGGCGTTGTGAGCGTGTAGATCTGCTATTTTCACAATTTCTGCCTCTATATTTGACAATTTGGCCAATGTTTAATTTGTCATTTTAGAGGTATTAAAAAGTCCTTAAATTGTCACTTTAGAAATGTGCATATACCTCCATATAAACTTGAACTTTATGTTGGTTTGTTTACTGTTGAGAGAGAAAACAATGTTGCACATTAAGTTAATCATCTGGGGACGCCCCAAAATAAAAATAAAAATCAGTCCAATCAGAAGTAGAAACTCTCTATTTCCAAACCTATAACATGGGTCATGGGTCAGCAGGGTCTTAACAAGAGGCGATGACCCTGTTTCTGGCCTCTCCTCAACACATTCTGTAGATTATGCATGAAGTTGGCTATGGCAACTCCAAACAGCCCCAAAGACAAGATGGCAGCACTATTTGACCCCACTGATTCAGAAAACAGGAGTTAAAGCAGCGGGGGCTTTATTTGGCAATTCTCAGTGGGTTGACCAATTGATCTGAAATGTGCATGGACCATTGGCATATGAAGTCAGTGGCGAAGGCAATATTTTACATAAGACTGTTGTGGGTGGAGCCAGGGGCAATGACTCACAGGAGCATCCGCAGGTTTAATTGGTTAACTTGTCTTATTAGCCACTTTTACTACCAGAGATATACAGGTAATATAGGGAGAGCGGGGATGGTTGTCACAAGGGTTGGTTGTCAAGTGCTTATTACAGCCAAAATAGAGGGTGCTGTTTCACCAACAAACTCGTTTCCTACAGAGGATCACCCCAATGGTCAATTTCAACACACTGAAGACCATAGCTGGTGCAATAATCCAGCCTTTGACTACGGAGTCCACGTATGGTATCGTGACAACCCACAAGCCCTAAAAACTAAATTCCAAACAGCCTTCCCTATCAGACTCACCTCACCGCTACTCACCAGTTAAGAGTGGGGTGGCTCAGAGTAGATGACAGAGTACAGCAACTTGCAATGGGCCTGGTGTACAAGATACACTACACCACTAGCCTAGTAAACGACCAACTTAAATGGTTTCCGGAAGAGGGCGGGTACGAGGCTACTACACCACTATGATAACCAAGTACCTGTCAAAATACTTCATAAACGTTAAGGATGTCCATAATTACAACACCAGAGGCAGAGCCACAGATCACTTTCAACCCAGTCAAAACCAACAAAGGGTCAAACTCGTTCTTCTGCTATACCACCAAAATGTGGAAAGCCTTACCGAAGGCCATAAAGGAGTGTGGATCCCTAGCATCCTTTAAAATTGCCCTGAAAAACCACTTACAGGCAGCAGCCGTTCGCAACTGGTAAAAAAACAAACCTAGCCCAGCCCTACCCTCCCCTGCCCCTTCTTTGTATATACCTACTGTTTGTTTAGACTTACTGTTTTTTGTTCTTTTTTTTTTGTTCTTTCATTTTATTTTATTTACATATCTACTGCATAGTACTGTGTTCTATTTGTCTGTCATTCAATGTTATATGAGATACTTAAATGGTTTCCTGTGGAAATAAGCTTAGTCCTTTCTAGGACCTCATTTTAGTAGACCTTGTACCAGTGAACTGTACCGTCATGTACCTTTGCAAACTTCTAATAAAGTCTTCAATCAATCAATCAAGCCATGTTGATATCAGTCATGTAACTTTTGTGTTGTTTTTGTTATAAAAAGGTGTAGGACATTAAACATTTAAAAACTAACAAGTCCTTAGCTTCATTTTGCTGCCATGTGTCATTTGTTGGCTACAGCCATGTGGCAGCTAGCATTAAAATTGTGTGACATGGTCACGTGGGGCTGGTTGTCTGTCTTTCTGGGGCAGGTTGTCCCATGTTATGTAGATGGGGTTTACATGATATTTTTTTAAACTAATACAAATGGCCTTGGGTGTTATGTTATGCGAACAACTTGTATACCCATTTCAAGCCAAGACCCTATAGCTTCCTTCTAATGTAGGAATGATTATCCTCAGATGTGCTGTTGATGAGAAATTCACTTCGGAGTAAAAAGTGTGACATCCAAAGCAAGTTGCTCAGTTTGAAGCACCCGGAAGAACGTCCTACTTCCGCATTGTCTTGATTAAGCACAGAATTGAGCAGATAATACACGGTATAGCATTAGCATTAGCATACGCACGGCACGTGCAGTAGCGTTTTAACTGCTATCCCAGGTTTGATCAGCAGGGCAGCGTCCGCTTCAATCTTCTACCGTGGTTTTGTGGGCTTGGCTTTTACCTTTATTCAGCATCATAATGCCAGATCTGGGATCTGCATCACTCCCATCACTGTTAAAAAGACTACATAGACTACAAAGGCAAGAGTATGATTGGAGTTTGACTGACATCAGGAAACCATGGGCTGACGAATGCACATGCTCAACGGCTCGATTCTCAGAAGCTACCATTTATCTTTCCCCCTTTCAATCAACCAGCCAAAGTGGGGCTATTATTATGAAGTGTTCCTAGACCAGACTAGACTCCTCATCCTCATCATATCTACCATTATTCCTTTCATTTTCGCCTCCTCTGCCCCTCTTGCTTCCCCCACTCTCTCTTTCTCTCTCTCTCGCGCTCTCTCTCGCACGCACGCACGCACGCACACACGCACACACTTAGATTGCTATTGAGAAAGGGAGTAAGTGCAAGGCTGCAGTGTGTTTCATTGCTCAGACATCATGCTAATCAAGGCAGGTGAAAAAATGATGGTGGGTACAAAAAAAAGATATAAGTGATTCAGACCTAATCTTGTGACTTGCTGCGGAAGCTAACCAGTGAGTTATTGTGCCCCAAAGGCATATATGGCTCCCAGTTCTTTCTCTCCCCTTCATCTCCATCACAGTCTACTGGGACTAACACATATGGATGTGTGCATATGCGTGCGCCCGCAAGTGTGCACCCGCAAGTGTGTGTGTGTGTGTGTGCGTGTGTGTGTGTGTGTGTGTGTGTGTGTGTGTGTGTGTGTGTGTGTGGGGACAGGGAATTGCTACTTTGTGGGGACCTCATGTCGCCACAAAGATAGTACAATCGGAGGAAAAAACCAAGTGGGAACAAATTAATATGTCCCCACAAGGTGTTTAGGGGTTAGGTTAAGGGTTAGGGTTAGGGTTGGGGTTAGGATTAGGGTTAAAAATGAATGGAATGTCCCCACAAAGATAGTAGACTATGTGTAATGTCCCCACAAAGTAGCAATTGCAAACCTGTGTGTGTGTGTGTGTGCGTGCGTGCGTGCGTGCGTGCGTGCGTGCGTGCGTGCGTGCGTGCGTGCGTGCGCGTGTACGTGTGCGCGCCCTCTTGGGCTTGAGTGAGTATGTATGTATGTATTGTACTGTATGTGTTAGTTGGATGTGTGTACATACAAGCATCTTTTCTTTTCTCAGTTCTATGCACCGACAAATACGTATAGGTATAGACTTCATTCCTGCTTGCAATGGACACATAATGTCAGAGTTCAGGGATGCATGTAGACATCCTGACAAGAGACATGCATTCACACACAAAACATAGACATTCCTGTACATGCTGTGCTGTCTAGACTGTACGTATGGAAGGTATTGAATGATAAAACTAAATATTGTCTTTTTTAAATGGATGTGTTATGTCTCACTGGGTCATCGGTGATGTGTTAAGATATTCCACAACTGCTCTGTTTGATTGTGCTGCACTCGTGTCTCGTGTCTTGCCTAGGGTTGGGAGTGTTAAAGAGGTGGTGCCATGGTTTTGTGTCTATGGAGTAAACATTACTCTAATAGACCCCCGGGTGTGGTTATAATATGCAAATATGTCTTCCCTGTGTTTTTTGGGTTTCCTGAAAGCTGAGCAAAAAGGCCCAATCGAAATAAACCGATTTATTGACACACTAAATCATTTTCTCCCCTTAATATCATGCAACAACTGTGGGCGTGGCTAACTTGTGGTGGGTTGTGCTAAGGTGAAAACCAGCTTAATAAACAGGTTGGTGGGGCCACATAAAAACACTTTCTGTACACATAATATTGGTGACAAGGATGGCTTCTTTTTCTCTCCCACCACCTACCCTTTCTGAATTGCTCCACTTTCAGTCCAGCATGGACGCCATTCAGGCGACCCCGACCTCAGCTCTGCTGCTCAGTTTGCCTCATTTTCGGGCATGCCTGGCTACCATTTAAAGTTCCTCCCTCAGTACTTTGACACCACAGCCCCCCTGCGTTGGCTGCTGTGTAAGCGTGAGAATACGTCTTGTGGTCACAGGAATGCAGTGACGCTGTGCATGCCCTCAAAATACAAGTTGGCCCCACCCTTGTGGTTTGGGATTGAGAATGGGGTTGAGAAGCTTCGCTTCGCTTCCCGAACACTCAACCATAAGCAGCAGTACTCGGTGGGCAAATGTGAGGTATTAGCCAAGTCAAGGACTGCACTTCCTGCCTTGTTAGTGGCAAGACTGGCCACCAGGCCCCTCCGCCTCTGCAGCCTGGCCCTCTCAGCCCTAGGATCACTCTACAGCTGGACGTCTGTGGTGAGATCCTTGGGGTTCCCCAACATCAGCTCTTCCTGGTGGTTGCCTATACGACCTGCACATAAACCAGTCGCTGCCCCTTGACAGACTTCGTTCCCCTACGCCCCTTTCCCCTTCCCTTGTGGTCAGCACCTCAGTCACCCGTCATCAGACTCAGTCGAAACCGGCCAAGGTGCCAGATATCGGCGCCTCCGACTGGGTCACGATAACAAGAATGACACAATTAATATGTAACTGGCGACAATAGGAAAGGGACACAGTTAGGACCAGCACAGCTTCACACTCGTCAGAAGCACAAGCACAACTACTGTAACACCATAAAGAAATTACACATCAGCGTGCATGCATGCAGTGATATTCACACCACTGTACAAGTAATGCTACAAGGCATGACATTTACACACATTGAATGTAACTTTTGTCACGCTAAATAATGCAGATTAACCGGTGCTTAAAATTCTCAACCAACCATGTGTTTCAGTGGTGGTTCCTGGCAAATCTTTCCAGGGGGGAGGGGGGGTTTGCCAAAGGAAAATAAATAAACATGACACATACTAAGAATGACTCGAGCGTAAGAAAGCGATGGAGGGAAAAGATGACGTGTAAATATTCACTTTTCCCAAGGCGATTATCAAGAGAGAAGAATAAACCCATTATCTGTTAGGTCTCTGCGAGGGGTACAAATGGTAAGAATGGCAGAAGGTGTTGTCTATATGTTATATTCATTCTCTGGCATTGTTTCTCAACAAAAGCAGATGGCGTCAACCTCTTCGACTCCCGTGTGTAAATAACTCTTCACAGCTTGGTCCTGCTAACTGAAACTCGATTCTGTCAAGAAATAGCAGAGCACTCAGATTCCTGTAATCACATCTGTGCCCTGCAATTGAAACGCGTGGGGGAAAGGGGTAACGCAGGCCCGGGCTATGAAAAAAATAAAAAAATAAATAGCAGTTTGAGATTGCTGTACATGTGCTAAATTAGAATGTACCTACCATATCTTGTTGCATTTGTTTTCTGTTGTGTCCGGTTCTGTCTTATGTGTAGATGGTGTTTGTTGAAAAAAAAAGAGGGACTACATTATATATTGAAACCTTAAACCAATGCATATACATGTAACCTGCTGTACCCAAATAAATAAATATATATATATACTGTATATATAAAATAAAATAAAATAATTTACCTACCATGTTTTGTTTTTGTTTTATTTTCAGTCTGTAATCTCGCTTTCCTTTAGCCTATAATTCTTTGCTCAAATACACTAAGCTTGCTAAACTTTAAAACCAAAAGAAGTGGAGTGCAAAACTACTGGGATTCAATCATCATCCTCACACACACAAGCCCACAAGACAGTCACACAGTACTGCCATAGTCAATTTAAACCTTTTTTTTTTTTTTGTCTTCAGTGTCTTTATCTCCATACGGCAGCTTTTGGAATAGGAAAGGGCCTTTTTTTGATGGTTTCAAAGTTGATGCCAAAATACCATTGGAAGCTAAAATAGGGCGAATGCATATTACTATGAAGAGTTCCGTGTGCACATAAAAAAAAGAAAAAAGAAAAATCCATCTCATTTCCCTGCTCAGGCTCTCTATGAATTTACGAAATGATGCTGAGAGCAGATTCTTCCCTCCCTTCCTCCTACTGTGAATGCACTCTGAAGATGACCATAATAAGAGGGGCGGGAACAGAAATCCATCAAATCCTCTGGAGTGCATTGATAAGGAGCTGCGTACAGTATGTGGCTGTGTCTGTGACAGTGTGCGTGCGTGTGTGCACGTGCGTGCATGCATGTGTGCATGTGTGTGTGTGCTGAAGGAGGGGTCTGCACAAAGCGAGAAGAGGAAGAGTGAATGTGCTGTGAAGTGTGATGGTCATGGAGCAGAGAGTGGATGGTGGCACATTCCTTCTAATGCCTATACTAGGGACTGTATGGGCATTAGTAGGATTGTGGCGCCATGTATGGCGATCTCAGCAGGAAATGATCAAAACGATGTCTCTACTTCTCCCTGGACTTTATTTATTTGTTACCCTTTTCTCATTCTGTTCTCTTTTTGTCTTGCTCGCCCATTTTCTCACCTCTCTCTCCTATTCCAGTGCATGTATTGTGTTTAAACTAGAGTACAGGGGGGAGCAGAACACAAATCCCATTGCTGCTTTTAAACAACTTGGGGGATTAATAAAGCACACTTGACATTGTCAACTCAACTCAACCTCACAAAATACATAATAAAATAAAATAGAACATAATTGCCATAGCTGGCCACCTGAATTGATTTGACTGAGGGTACACTACGCCCAATGGAAAAATAGACGGCTGAGAAATATAATTGGTACTTAAGTTGTTTTCGACAATAGTGTTCTCTCAGACACAACATCCCATCTCAGATACAACATAGTCACTGAGTATCAGTGCCAGAAATGCCTCTTGGACGCAAAAATCACTGAAGGCAGGCTTTGTGATATTTTGCGTCTTGTGCACTTCAATGATGGTTGTTTTGAGGCCATTCAGACAATTTTCAGGGTACATTGCAATTTGCAAATCCTTTTAAATTGATTGCCTCCCACTCTGATTGTCTGAGTAAAGCAGAAAATGCAAAGATTATCCACAAATCTGAAGATTTAAAGGTAGGGTAATTGATTTAATTGAATTCAAATAATAACAAAATGGGTCTATGTTCTGATAGCACTAGTTACTTGTTACTTATTGCACACCAAGGCCCGCCCCACTTTATCCTGATTGGAGGAAGGCCTGTCCCCTACACCCAAAAAAAAACAAACAATGGTCATACAGTATGGCTGTGTATAGGCGGTGTTAGATAATTTTGGTTGTACTTATCATATTGTTTGAATTCAATAAATGTACAGGATATATTGTGCCATGCCACCTTCACCCGGGAGGAATACCATGTTTCCATGGGTTACACCCCGCCACTCCAACATGTCTCCTTTCCAACATGTCTCCATTCCGACACTAACCCTATCTCTAACCCTTACCCTAAACTTAACCCCTATGGAAGTGTAGCCACTCCGTCAATAAGAAGTCAATTTCGGAGTGGCGACATGTCGGAATGGAGAGCGACACCCGTTTACATGCTTGTACTGTATAGCACTATCTGGACACAACCTTGGGGCTTGCTAGTGGAAATACTGTATACAGCGACTGTGGGTACCATGACTACGAGATCATGTTTGGGTTATAAGATCTATTGTTTCTGTCTTGTCATATTCTTAAAGGGATCCCTGGCTAATATGACAAATATGCCTTAATACATTATAATTGTCCTCTATAACTACAATGTAAAATTAAAAACACCTTAAATATTTTATTTCTTCTAGAAATAGCTAATCTTTCACTCAATAGGGGAAATGCCTGTCGCAAGTTGATGATGTCATAAATGTCATGTGTGATCTATCCCTATGGAATGTATGGCATGCATGTGAAAATAAAAACAAATGTAATACTTCCTATGGTTAATGTGAGCATAAAATCAACATTTCAAATGTTTTTTTTTGCACATTCATGCCATACATTCCATAGGGATAGATCACACATGACATTTATGACATCATCAACTTGCGACAGGCATTTCCCCTATTGAGTGAAAGATTAGCTATTTCTAGAAGAAATAAAATATTTAATGTGTTTTTAATTTTACATTGTAGTTATAGAAGACAATTATAATGTAAGGCATATTTGTCATATTAGCCAGGGATCCTTTTAAGGAACCAATCAAAGGTTTCCAGGTCATGTACTGTGATTCTTATATACTGTATGTTAAAGCTCCTCTTGTCTGACTCTCTCAACAATTAATGAATATAGTCCTAGGCGGTCTCAGAGTCTTATTTCGGTGTGAAATAATTCTTCTGGTTATAGATGTATTGATCCATGTATATTTTATTTAACAGGCAGTTGGTGTCTGGTGTGTGGTGGAGGGAGTATATCCTGGAGCTCCGTGGGGCAGTGTATTTTGTGCACATTTTTGTGAATTCTTTTCCCTGTACAAAGTGGACATACAACTGGGCATACAGCTGCGTCAGCCCGTGCAACGCACAGGCTGTCTCGATGGACGTGACCTCCCGGAAATGAAAATCTCCATGTTGGGATGTCTGCTTTTGGGTGTTCTCAAGCAGGCCAAGATGTGGAGGTGGAGGTGCATCCAGCTGAGTGTGTGTGTGTGTGTGTGTGTGTGGGGGGGGGGGGGGTAATGTTGTACATACATAGATTAACTACGATCACATTTTCAAACTCAGTTGCACGTTCACTTAACAGGCATTTCCTGCTTGTGCAGACTTCACGCATGAAAATGCATTAGGCCTACATTACTTCATGCATTAATACCTCATGAATAATCAGTAATTTACCTTAAAGGGGAAGACCACCCATTTTCAATATTGAACTATGTCATTAATATACCTTAATAGAGGAGTTGTGTGGGGGAAAAAAAGTTCCCCCTCTTCTGTGTTGCCTAGAACTGGAGGATTGATTTTGGTGTTTGTTGTAAACAACGGTGTGATGTCATCACGTTGTGATTTGCAATACAAACCCCAAAATCAATCCTCCAGTTCGAGGCAACACAGAAGAGGGGGAACCTTTTTTTAATTTCCACACAACTCCTCTAAGGTATATTAATGACATAATTCAATATTGAAAATGGGTGGTCTTCCCCTTAACTGAATTTTCGATTTGAAATGAGTTTCAATTCTTTTTGAAATTTAGAACACAAACCTTCTCTTCTGGGGTTCCCTGGCAAAAAAAAAGGTTTGAGAACAAATTGGTTTAGAAGACATTTGTAAAATCAACCTCAGGTCTTAATGGGAATTAACTGTCATTCAAAGCATAGACAATACAATAGATAGAATACAATGGAACGATTGTGTTTCTCCTGCACCTTGGTGCAACATAAACGGCTACACAGACAGGGTCTACACAAGCGTTCTGTAACAATACACATACATTGTAAAACATGCACAATACACAGGGAAATGAGAAGAACATTTACAGGACAGTATAAGCTTTGAAGTAGTGCTGTCTGAGCAGATGTGCTGAGTGCTGACTGCATGTACAGTCGTAAACCTACCGTAAGTAGCAGGTAAAAGTGTAGACATGTGGGTACAAACAACACAACACTGTAAACAACCCTTTTTCTCCACATGGTTGTTTTGCTAATTGTATTCCTCACACTTTATGTGCTGCCACTGCTGTTGTACTACAACTGGCTCACCTACCAGTGAGGAGCCTCTATCTGGGGACGTATAGCGCCTCCGTCTCATCTGTTGAGTTACCTGATGAAGCTCTGAGCTCATGATGTTGCAAGCATATGGTCCAAGTTTCACAGCACATCGTGTTGAGAGTGCCTCATTATTCCCATATACGTATTGTATTGTATGATGTAATGAATGCAAAACCGCTTGTCCAATTACTTTTTTGCCAAAGAATACATTAGCATTTAAAGCAGAGTTCACCGGTCTAACAAATTGATTTAATACATTATTACGCTTTTAAGGTGCGATGAACATACTTATTGATCCCTGTGGGGAAATTCGAATGTCGTAACGAGTAATGCCTGATGAAGGTCTGAGTGACCGAAGAGTTGTCAAATAAATTTCTTTTTTTTTTTAAGTGAAGACAGTGTGCTCCATTTCTCTACTCGTCAAGTTCACACCTGTCCTTGTGTGCAAAAGGACCTTTTTCTTCTAAGAGTATGATTAAAAAAATAAATGGTATTAGTGTCTGTCTGACACTAGACATCTGCACATGTGCAGTTTTATATTAAATCAATAAATATAAGTATAATCTACAATCTAAGTACAATCTATCAACAGTAAATATATGTGAATAAACATATATTGCCTATACAGTATGAAAGGATATTATGTACAGACAATCAACACTGGATATTGGACTGATGTAAATTGTGTACACTGTCAGCCTGCCTTCAACAGTGGGCATTAGGAATGGATAATATACCGGTATGTTCTATCAACAGTGAATATAATGAGTATGCCTACAGAGCCTGCAATAACTAATCCCCCCCCAAATTATGTTGACTGATTTGACTTTGAGACAAAATACATAACAAAAATCAACTGCATTTACAGTAAGCTTTGTAGGGCAACAGTCTATCAAAAAATGTTTCTGTTTTCACAGGACTAAAATTGCATTAAAGATATCGTTGTTGTCGGGTGGAAACCTTGTATGTCCAAGACTGTTCGTTTTGTATTAATCGTTTTAAAAATTAACTAAACTAGTGAAAACAGCCGATCTACAAGCACACAACGCCTCGCACCGCGAGGCGTTGTGTGCTTGTAGATCGGCTGTTTTCACTACTTTTGTGCGACAGCCTTGTATGATGAAGCAGGGCTTTACTTGGTGAAAAAACGTACAAACTTGAAACTTGGAGATACGAGGTTTCTGCCTGACAGTGACGATATGTTCTTACAAGTACACTTGAGGTGTGTCACTCTCACGCATGTCAAATTATTCATGTAATGCATCTTCAGGAGCCTTCATATCTCATCTGGCAGCATTCAGAACAGCATTCAGAACAGCATTCAGAACAGCATTCAGAACAGCATTCAGAACAGCATTCAGAACGGATGAGAGCAATAAGGTTTGGAACATACAGTAGGATATCGGGTAGCATAGGATATGGGTCATGCAATATCCTTTTATGGGTGCCTTAATTTCTGCAATAAGTCAGGGAAATGGGCCGTGCACCTCAATTGGCTGTTGTGAAGTAAGCTCCTGAAAGTGCTACTGGGACAAAAAGAAAATACTTTTACCATAATAGATTGGCCAACTCCACATGCCTCCTTTTCAATAATTATTAATAATGCTACCATTGTAATATTTCCCTCACAAATCATTCATACCCATTAGGTATGTCTAGTATAATTAATGGTTTTTAATAAAGAAAAAGGGAATCTTCATAAGGCAGAAGGGGCAGGGAGAGGTGCAGTGCAACAGTGTATTAAAACATATTGCAATGCTGAGAAAGGGGAAAATAGTCATTCATCATACCATGGGTAATGTCCATGCTTCATTCTCCACCATCGCACAGCTATTGTTCCTGTGTGTAAAAGGGAGAGAGAGAGACAGAGAGTGAGAGAGATAGAAAGAGAGAGAGAGATGGGGGATGTGTTGGTTGGGCGGGTGGGTGGTTGAGTATACATTTACGTGTGTGTGTGTGTGTGTGTGTGTGTGTGTGTGTGTGTGTGTGTGTGTGTGTGTGTGTGTGTGTGTGTGTGTGTGTGTGTGTGCCAGTAGCACACACGCTACGGGCTGTGCTATCTTGACTCTGCTATCTGAGCCACTGGTGTGTGTCTATCTATGATGTAGCTCCTCATTAGCACATAATTGGCCTGGTGATAAAATGATCATGGTTGGGCTAAATCACTCTGTCCATACACACTGCGACGGGCTCCACTCTGTAATATTATTATAAGCAGGGGCTGCAGGCACTTCATCCTGAAATACACACTGTGATGTCATGGGTGCTTGTTTGGGGGAACGAGACACGGTAGCATTATTTCAGGCCGGTACTGAATCTCCTTTTGCTTTCAGAATTTTGGTTTGTTTGTTTGCTTGCGTGTAAGCGTGTGCTTAGCGTGTGATTTTAAAGCGATTTGACTTTGAGCACCAAAAAAATGCAATTAATAGAAGAAAAAAATGCAATTCATTGTCACTATCAAAACCTCCACCGGCTGTCTGTCAGTCTGTCTGTCACACGTCACGTCACGCTTTTGCCCTACTCATATCTCTGCCACCGTTGCCCCTATCCATGTCAAACTTTGCACACACACTCCTTGGCTGCCAAACCACAACCTCCACCTCATTTCTCACATGGCCCTCTTCTAGCGACATGGATCAACATGTATCTGTCCCATTTCCCATATTCCCCCTGATTGGCTACCATTGCCTTCTAAAGTTTGTGTATGCGACCTGACGGTCGCTTATCTCCCGATTAGGGAGTCTTACTGGTTATAAGAAAGAAAAAATTGAATTTATACTCCAAAAATGCTCAAGACCCAGAAAGAAAAGAAGAAGAAGAAGAACACCACCACCACACATCTGGAGATGCAAACTCTGCCCTTTATGTACAGTATGACTCCATATTTACCACACACTGTTCAGTCATCGATTGTCATGCCTGAATGGGGTACCAGAAACGACTGATAGGACATTCTTATCCTGTGATGTTCTCAAATTCTAAGATTTGAATCATGTCCCTGAATGTGGCTCTGAATTCCTTGCATCATCCAGCATTCATTACATTCAGGTCCATTTGTACATCCTCAAGAGTTAAAAGAATACTCAGAGTCTCACAGTGCCAGAATCCATCTGCAGCAGGTGCAGGTCTAATGGCGCTTTGATGCCATATGTCAAATCTCATCACTTGCTGAGTCGAATGACATTTACGTCATTGCTCCTGGCAACAGCATTAGCCTACAAGTGGTCGAGGCTCACCTTGTCAATAAACTGTCTCCTGTTACATTGCCACAACAAAAGGTGTGTAGTAAGTGATTATTGCACTGAAGCAGATGCAAGGTCATTTAGAAGCATACAGCAGAATAAGAATTTGGTTTAGCATCTGTACTGTGTTTCCATGTCAATGTAGATTAGCGGTCGCCGGTGCATTGGAAACTATTTCATTTGCATGTACACAGGTGTGCAGGGCCAGGCAACTGCATTTGCAGGGATAATGCATATCTGTTATTGCATCAGAACTAGTTCGACTACAAATACTGTTCCTACGAAACAGTGTGGGCTCGCATGTAACACCATGTATAGGCACAAAGATCTACCCTTTGGCTGCACCTCATTGGCTAAGGGCCCTGCCTTTGTACTCTCGAGGAGAACTTGACTGATAGATGTCTTCTGTCATTTTGAGGAGAACTTGATAGATAAATAATGAAGATAACATACACAATTAATTATTTAATTAACTAGACTGCTTTCTGTCGAGGTGCCAATTAGTAACTTTCCAAAGAAAGCGACAAGTGCGACCAGCAGAGTGCGCAAGTAGGGTGATAACTTTGTGGGTGAGCAAGTTGGCACTCTGTCCAGGTGGCAAATGCCCCTTGTTATTTATATCAGGTCACACCTGTTGGTGGTAGCCCTGCTATTTTCACTACTATTTGTTATGGAATTTCTTTGATTTTTCTTTTATTTATTAATGAAACTACTTTTTAATTCAAGAAAATCTTAGCTTTTTGAGGAATGTTTTTAGAAAATGTTTTGGAATAATAAAAACGTAAAACTAAATGTAGGAAACAAGAAGGGCCCATAAAAGGACGTGGCAAAGGGCGGGGACGATCTCAGAGCTCACTCTTGATGTTCCTGGTGCCACATTTGGGCGCTGAGCCACTGGTTGAGAAACAGGACGTTTAAGCAGCCAGCAGGCTGTCATTGCTGCCATTCCTCACCTATAAAGTCAACCTGCTTCACTGCTACTGCCCTCTTCTTTCCCTGTACACCAAACCTCTAGGGCTGTCACAATTATTACATAATCGTCTAATCGCGATTATTTGACATAATCGTGATTATTTTTCATAATCGTCATAATCGTTTCCATGTTGAAAAATGTTCATATATTTTTTTAAAGTAAAAAAAGTGGAAATAGCAGATCTACAAGCTCACAACGCGTCGCATCGCGACGCGTTGTGAGCTGCTTGTAGATCGGCTATTTCCACTATCAATATTATTTTTTAAGTATAAAGTTGTCAAATATGTCAGTAATTTCTTTGGGTCATGTGTCATATCTACCATGTGTAACTTCAAAGCCTACAAGCCAAACAGAAATGTAATTGCCATCGACAAAAACACAATTAAATCGTTATTATCGCAATTATTTGAGAGAAAATTAATCGTCATGTAAAATGTCATAATCGTGACAACCCTATACAAACCTCTTTGATTCATTACTACTGCACTCTACTTTCCCTGTACACCTCTATGTTCTAAGATGGCAACTCTGCCCCTAAGCCACTGCCACTGCCGAGTTCAAGTGTTTAATGTAAAATAGTTCCTATAGCACACATACATTTACCGGTCGCCCTGTAGCAACTCTGAAGGGGGAGAGTTTACCATGGACCAGTGGTTCCCAAACCTTTTAGCTTGTGACCCAAAAGTGAAATTAGTCGTTTGCCCTCGCAACACTTCACGCCGCCACGTTGTGAGCTTGTAGATTGGCTATTTTCACTACTATTTGTTTTCTAAGTTATGGGATTTCTTAGATTTTTATTTTATTTATTAAAGAAACAACTTTTTAATTCATGAAATTCTTGGCTTTTTGAGGAATGTTTTTAGAAGATGTGTGTGTAAACTGCAGGTGTAACTTATTTACCTGTGGCAGTGGCCACTGGCCAGTTTCCTTGTTTTTCCCACCAGCATTATTCAATACCTTTAGAGGACAACAGTTATATAATTCATTGTTTTATACAGTTGACAACATTTATTATGTATTATTTTATACAGTTAATGTAGTGTTGTTTTAAAGGACAACGGCTACAGCAAAACGGCATCTATTAGTTAGGATACTTTTAAAAGTTTTGGAAGACTAATACAAATATTGCTGTACTTGTACGTTTTGTTATTGATATTAGTAATGTTGTCAAACCTTCTCTGTGTGTAATCTCTAATCTGTGGGAAAAAATCACACCCGTGTGAAGTGGAGCTGTGTGTGTGTGTGTGTGTGTGTGTGTGTGTGTGTGTGTGTGTGTGTGTGTGTGTGTGTGTGTGTGTGTGTGTGTGTGTGTGTGTGTGGATCATGTGTACCGATTTTTGTGACATTTGAAGAAAATATGTAGGAAAAGGAGCAAAAAGTGTGTTTTGGAGAAAATTCAAGATGGCGGAAAATCTATCATGGCGCAAATGGGCGTGGCCTATATGGGGAGATGCGTCATGACCCAAGGAATCCAGGGAAAAAATATTTTTAATTTTCCGACCTACGGTTCAAGAGTTACAGGCCAAAACGTAAAGTGGGGTGTTATGGCGCCACCATGCGGCCAAATGACACAATTATTTTTTATTTAATCCTTGAAATCATTATGAACCTCCTCTCCAAGTCTTGAAACTCTAGCCCCTATGGTTTGCGAGAGACAAATAATTGAATGTGAGTTTTTGCGATTCCCATTATAAGTCAATGGGGAAAATTAATTCACTAATAAATTAATATCAATTAAACTATTGAACCTTTCTCTTAGCAAGTTACTAGCCCACAATTCCCGAGTAAGCCGGTCGATTTGACATATGGCGCGAGTGTGTGGTGGCAAAACTGTGGGACTAGTAGCGTGCCGAAGTTTAGGAAGTTCAGGCTACATACACACAGACACACACACAGACAGACAGACAGACAGACCCACACAGCCACGTATAGGGAGCCTGTGTTTCACACAGCTCCAAAAATGTGTTGGTACAGAGTCAATATAATAATGCATACAACTGTCTGTATTTATTTATTTAGCACATACAAAGTTGATGACAAGTAAACATCAAAATATATTCAAAGACATTAAATAGGCCTACTGAAATATATATATATATATATATATATATATATATATATATATATATATATATAATTTATGCATGCATGGAACGGTCAGGCGAAAGAGGAAAGTGGATTGTTTGGTTCAGTCTCATTGTTACTGTAGGAGCAACCTGCTGGTGAACGTGTCACCTTGTATGACACGGCCTCTCTCTCTCTCTCTCTCTCTCTCTCTCTCTCTCTCTCTCTCTCTCTCCTTCTTTAAAAAAAATTAATAGCATGACATGTGTTCACTGAGCTATTGTTTCACTGTCTCGCTGAACCGGGACAACAGAAATACGAGAGTGAGAGTTACTTTTACTGTACATGTGTGATACGTGCAGCTATTTGCTGCACCCAGAAACTAAAAGACTGTCTCCTTGTTTAACCCAATAAGACCTGAGGCCCATTCTAAAAAACACTCTTCTAAATCCTAACAGTTTTCTGAAAAGACCTATGTTGCTAAATCAGTGGTTCTCAAACCTTTTCGTGTTAAGGACCACTCAAAATGATATGTATTTTGCCGTGGACAACCCATCAAAACGTCTAAATTAGAGTTAAAAATGTTCCTTTATACTGTATATGACGATGATGATGATGATGATGATTATTGTAACGGACACGTAGGCCTATAGTGGGTTTTCCATATTTTTATTTTGAAGGGGTTTCCTGCCCAAATGTCAGGTCCCCTGAGACTTATTTTGTATAGGGCTTTTGTGTGCACAAGCATATGCGTGCACTACTTTCCCTGTACACATGCGTGCAAAGCGTGTGAGTGTGCTTAAATGAATTTATGCATATTACTAAGTGGAGGAAACTAACAAGGATTCCCCCAGTAATGGCGAGTGAAGAGGCCAGCGGCGAACCCAGTCCACCGGAGGACTGCACTTTCTCCGCAGCGGTGTGTCGCAACCGGCTCTGGGTCGGTCTGGAGGGGCTCCGGGCAAAGGTGGCTCAGGCAGGTGACCCCACCGACGATTATAAGGGCGGAGCTTACTTGAAAAAGACACAGATGTGTTCTGTTGAGTCAAGGCACGTGTGTAAGCAAGTTGCATTTCTTCAAGCCAAACAAGGCATGACTTATGCCCATTTAAAGTTTGAATTTTCAAACGCTTTGATAGCGCCCCCCTTTGGCCAATTGGAATAAGATTGGTATCAGTGATATTTGGACTAACCCTCTACATCTTTGCCAAATGTCATGAACATGTGACTTAGCATGTATAATTTAGAGGCAGAAGAATAATTCGCATAAAACTGCAATATTCATTGAATTATTACAAAATAATTATTTAACATACAAACTTCTCACCCCATAGCCTGTTTAGATATAGATCCAAATTTCATGTGAAAAAAGTTTTGTGCGCGTAACGCAAAAAAATCCCATGGCAGGGGGAGATTTTTACTGTTTTTCATATAATTCAAAATGGTGGGAGATCTAAAGGTCAAAGGTCAAAAGTCAGAGTGTCAAAGTTGTTCGGCATGAGGAGACGCATATGCGTGTCCAGGTTTCATGGCTGTACGTCAAACAGAGCATGAGCTATACCTGTTCAAAGTTTGCACTTTCAAAGGCTTCCTACAGTGCCACCCTTTGGCCGATTGTTGTAAAAAGTGATAGCACATGTCGTCACAGTAAGCTGAAAACATTGATGTTTGAATGGTGATTTTTGGTGTAAGTGACAGGTGCCAAAGTTTTTAGGAGAACTTGGTATGCCTGATAGATAAATAATGAGGATAACATACGTGAGATCCTTCACCCTCCGTTGCATTTTTACAGTGTGGCTCTGCAGGAGGCTACTGTAACTGTCTATAAGAGGGTCGCTCTGTGTGTCTGTCTGTGTGAAGTGGAGAGCCACACCTACCATCAGCTCCCAGCACCGCACGACTTGCCACACTCAAGCGTGCTACTCATACGCTGGAGTTGGCTGAGCCCGGGATGGAAACCACAAACATGTTGTCCAAAGTCGAGGGCTCTACTGACTGAACTACCCAAAATTGGTGTCCTCAGATGACTGATGTCAGAATGGTCACATGAAGTCCGAGATCCACATCAGAGCCATGATGATGATGGGACATGATTTAATGAGAGACTGTGGCGAAGAAAGCAGCTCTCTCCCGTCCTTGCAGGACATGGCTTATACGAGGTGCTTGAGTGGGGGAAAAAAATAATGAAGGACAAACATCCTAGCAAATGACTGTTTGTGATGAGAACTGGAGATGCCTCACAGCCCAAGGCTTAGAAGTCTTAGAAATAGTGTTTCCCCCCTGCAGTTGCCAGAGCCCTAAATGAGGACATGGTCAAAAAACAAAAACATAAAGAATAAAAAGAATACAAATAAAATAAAAAAGGAATGAAACAGACAAGTGACTCTTCTTTCTGATGTAGTCTATACTGTCTGTGCCTTCTGCTGCTTTGCATATTTGACACTGCCGCTAAAGATAGAAAGATACTGTCCCTCACCCCCAGCCTCTGCTAGGGGGCATATTTTGTTTACATGGAGAGTGGCCTTCCCTTCTAAATCGTAATTAGACAAGTAAAGGAGAGGTGCCATTTATCACAGCCAACACCTATGTGTGCTATCACAGTACAAACACATGATATCATTGCAAAGAGTGTTGCAGTCTAATTGACTACTAAATTAAAACTTACAGTGCTCTGCGTGACATATCGGAAAACCGTGCTTGTTGTCAATGTTCTTAAAGGTGTTTTCTCTCCCCTGATGACTTCTAATTAGCTCCGCTCAGCCAAGCCTCTACTCCACCTGGGGGAAGTGTCTAGTGATTTTTTGTCAGATAGGAAAATCACACCATAATTATACTGCCATTTGAAATTCCATCACTCTCCTCTTGCAGCAAGAAATACGATGCATCTCATTGAAATGTATGTGGAATGCTTAAGGGATGTATTCTTGGGCAAACCTTGTCTTTTTAATTAAACACATGGTGGCCTTGGTGGATTGCTTGTGACACAGGGAATGATCGGGGCACTTAGAGGTCTGTAGTGCAGGTAAATATGCCTTTAATGTCCCGGGGGAAGCTGGAGGGGCATGACTTGGTAAAAAAAAAAAAAAAATAGTAAGTGGTGTATTTATATAGCGCCAATGCGCTTTACAGAGATTGTGCATTACATTCGTCCATTCACACACACATTCATACAGCGATGGCGGAGAAAACCATGCAAGGCACCAACCTGCTCACCAGGAGCAACTATAGGGGTTCAGAGTCTTGCTCAAGGAATTTTCGACACTAACTCTGGGATCGAACTGGGAACCCTCTGTGTTCTAATGACGGTTTCTCTACCGCTGAGCCACTGCCGCCCCTTGGCATCTATGAAACTCTGGGAGTTTGATGGGCGTAATTAAAGGGCGAAAAGTTAATAGGGCAGCTCTGTCATCCTAAATGCAGTTAGAATACAGAACAGGACTTAACTAAACATGAAACCACCTTAAGAAGGCTTGCCCCACATCTTGTCATCCATATTCCAGTTTTTGGTGATGAGGAATGCACTGGGGTGAGTTGGTCCACACATATCCGTTGCAGATTAAGGCTGTGGGTGGATAAAGCTGCCCATTCCTTGTGATATATGCAGATTGTGAAGAATGATACAAGCTCATGTCCCTTTGCATCCCGCAATGGGCATCCCAATAGCATTCTCAAATCCGATACAAAACCCCAATTCGTTCAAAACTCTGCTACTAGACACAAGACTGATCTGCCACTGTCTTAATGCCCCGTATCTCATTCAGGATTTTGAAGCCACGGCGACTCAGGGAACATTGGATGCGTATTCGTCTGGGATCTCTCATTAATCTTTGGTTTTATGATAAAGCAGGCAAGCAGAGTCTGTCACAAAGGGAAAAAAGTACACCCAGATCAGTAATTCTGGTAAGACAAAGTCGAATGACCTTGACATTTCACATCACCGAAACCCAAGAGGATTACGCAGCCAGCTGGAGAAAGTTACAGCCAAAGAGAGAGGAGGAAAACCCCAAAATACAATTACGCCATTCTGATGGAGATTTTTCATTTTATTCTGGACGAAATGTGCTGTATTAGTTTCTGGCTCAAATTACTGACAAGTGTGCTAATGAGTTAAGTAGGCTTTCAAGTAAGCTTTCATATTACATTGATATTGCATGCTTTGCCATTTTATACAAAAGGGTGTACTTAAAATAAAGGCAGAGCACCTAAGTCTCTTGTGCAAATAAATAACATAATGTACATATCAAATATGTATGAAATGTGTGGGAATACAATTCACTGTCATAGATTGTCACTGTCGGGCATAAATCTTGTATGCCCAGCTTTGTACTTCCTTACTCTTTTAGTGCTAAAACCGAACAATTTCCTTTTTTTTTATTATCCAATACAATATTTTTTTTTTGCTATTTTACTTACCCTGAGCTGCTTGTAGAGACGTGGGTGGTCCTGGCTCGTCCGACGCTTTCCAACGAGCCATTCTACGTGTTGCGACGATTTATTCCATTGAAAATGGTTTAGAATAAAGTTTAGAGCCCCCCCAAAAAAACTCAATCTATGCGCGACGTATCCGAGGTGCCGAAACCGAACAATTCCGGTTTCTTTAATAAAATGAATTAAATAATCGGAGGCCTCAACGAAGCGAGACTCTAAATTTTCATCCAGGCCGCCGACCGCAGTCTTTTTCCACCGGCCCGTAATCGGGTAACGCCGCCGCATCGCGCCGCCTAATCCAATACATTCTCAAATCTTTGAAGACCATTTTCTCTGAACTGTGTTCTTATGGGGGAATGTCTGGCACTTTGGCGGGCTCTTGTGGCCCTTGGCAGTCAACAAGTTAAGGAAATGGAAAAAATAACCTGTGTTAAAGTTGTAGTTATGTTGTTACTATTTAATCACAAGCTATTTTTGTTCTTCTTTTTTTATTATCTCATGATTTTATAACAAATTTTTCACCCAGTGCCAATTGCCTAAACTGTAATCATGGGCACTGCCAACAGTGGATGAATGCAAGTTTTGCACGGTGCAGCATTGCTACGAATCATGAACGTAATAAGATATTAAAAAATCAAACCCAGTTTGAAGTGAGCGGTGCATTTGAGCAGTTCATTTCATTAAGTGTGTGAGACAAATGTGTGTGTGTGAGAGGGTGTAGCAGTTCATTAAGCCAGGAGTTCTCAAACTGCCTTATACCACGACCCCATATCATGAGGGTTATTTTTTCGGCGACCCCATTCCACCTCGGAGAGGGAAGTGTGGAGAGAAGTGTGGATGTCAAGCATTGGAGACGGCGTGCCACCGCTCAAAATGAACTCTTTTACCGCTTCGAATGTTAACGCTCGTCCCAATTCTGACGGCGGCGTGTTGCCAATACGAACGGCCGTTCTTTTACCTTGTCTGATGACTGTAAGCTGATGAGGGGTCGTGCGGGTGTGTACAGTAAAAAAACATCTCCCGTAATGCTGCTTTCAAATCTCCACCACACGTAAACATCAATGATGTCCAATTCACTTCCCGGCTGTTCTCTGTGGACCTGATCTAGATTATGCATTTCTATGCTCTGCACGACGGAAAGAGGGGAGGGCCATTTCACATCCATTCCTTGCATAAGGCTTCCCCCTGCCGTCAATTTGGCTACAGTACATGAATATGTGTTTATTGAAAACGATTATTTTTGGAAATCATCCATAGATAATTTTCTATAACATTGCAAAGGTAAGCTACTTTTTGCTGGCACCAGCACAAATAAATAAATAATAAATCTGGCAGTAAAAAAAAAAACTGAAGCTATGTCTAAACTGTCCACCCTCATCCTCCACCTGTCGCAAGTCCAGATGAGACTGACGTAGCAGCGATTCATCCCACGACTAAAGTTACTTTCATCTGGGTCAGGAACTCTTTTAGTGCTTAACCCTTAAGTTCTGTTCAGATTCACTACACCTTCGTTCTGTTCGGGTCATTTTGACCCGGGGGATATTTGGTTTAAAAGAAACAACACTAATATAAATTTTAACTTAACAAATCATCATGATACATTGACTTTGACTCAATACCAAACAATTCATATGATATATATGGTAAATGTTTGCATTTCTGCTTTGCTATATCACATTAAACACTGAAAGAGCTAGGCGTTTTTTACTGATTTAGCTAAAATTCATGTAAAAAAAAAATACTTTATTTAATACTGGGCAATATTGCTCATGCTTATAGGAAAAAATTAAAATCAGAATGGGGCTTCGGAAGGGGGGTGTTAGACGTGGGGGTGACTGTGTGTCTGTGTTTTGGATTAATACTGTGTATATCTGTGCTTCCGGGTCAAAATGACCCGAACAGCACTTAAGGTTCAAAAAATATGAGGGGGGTGTAGCATGGGTGTAGTGCAAAAATATTTTTTTTACATGTTCATCTCAGAAGAATCTTTAAGGCCAGTGAGTTTCAGGTGGAAAAAAAATCAACTTCTACCTTTTTTTTCCAAATGAAAATGTAAACCGGGTCAAAATGACCCGAACAGAACTTAAGGGTTAAACCGAACAATTTAGTTTCTTTTTTTCAATCCAATCCAATATATTTTTTGCTATTTTACTTACCCTGAGCTGCTTGTAGAGACGTGGGTGGTCCTGGCTCGTCCATTGCTTTCCAACGAGCCATTCTACAAGTTCCGACGATTTATTCCATTGAAAATGGTTTAGAATAAAGTTTAGAGCCCCCCAAAAAAACTCTATTTTTGCGCGACGTATCCGAGGTACCAAAACCGAACAATTCCGGTTTCTTTTATAAAATAAATTAAATAATCGGAGGCCTCGACGAAGCCTGACTCTAAATTTTCATCCAGGCCGCCGACCGCGAGCTCTTTCCACCGGCCCGTAATCGAGTAACGCCGCCGCATCGCGCCGCCTAATCCAATACATTCTCACATCTTTAGAGACCTTTTTCTCTGAACTGTGTTCCTAGGGCAGCGAAAAAGTTTTTTTTGCGGCTAAATAGCCTCAAATCGGGCTTCTAAAAAAAAAAGCCAATAGCTAACTGTTAGCTCTCTTCCTCCGGTTCACGTTCATAACACTGTTCGCAGTGAAAACCCAATGCACTTCTGCCTGGGTAACCGGATGTATAGCGAAGGCCTATGGAGAAATGTCTGGCACTTTAGCGGCCTCTTGTGGCCCCTGGCAGTTAACAAGTTAACTACAGATTAAGTACTGTACCGTGACTGCCACTGTCAATTCAATTCAAACAAGTTCTTGCCAATTCCCAGATTGGCAAGAATGTGATTGATGTTCATTATTGCCGCCTAGCATACTTAGATTATGCCCTTCGAGTAGTAGGAATTGAAAACTGTTACTGGCCATTAGTTGAAGTGGCGGGTCCGTGGTGCTGGTGCTGAATTCATAACTCTCAAATGCTTCAATACTGCAATGTAGAAATACTCTTACAAGTAGTCCTGTATTCAAAATGTAGGCCATTTCAAATTATCAAATGTACAAAAATCTTTTGAAAATAGCAGATCTACAGGCTCACAATGCCTTTGTCACAACGCATTGTGAACTTGATCGGCTATTTTCAAAAGGCCAAAATGGATATGGGGCTAATAATAATGAAAATCAAAGTAACTAGTAGGTAAAGGTTTCAAATAATTGTAGTGGAGTAAAAGTACAATATTTGCCTCTGAGTGCAGTAGTAAAAGTATTGAAAATTAGAAATACTCCAGTAAAGTAAATACTCCAGTAAAGTAAAAGTACCTACAAATTGTACTTAAGTACTGGGGGGTACGCTAAGACTAATAAATTGAAAGTGTCAACATAGATAAAATACATCTACGAGAGTCTTAATCTAAGGCTACTCCACCACAAACATCAGCAAAAAAGGTCTAGTTCACACCATTTGCAGGCCAGTCTCAAGAATACACAGAAGGATGTTAGCATTCTGCAGTCTGCTCGAGATTGGAGAATGGAAGTGGACCTCTACAAAAAGCTTGTGTCCGTCCGTCCGTCCATCCATCCATCCATCTTCAACCGCTTATCCGGAATCGGGTCGCGGGGTAACCGTTCCAACTGAGACTTCCAGATTTCCTTATCCCGAGCAACTTCCTCCACTCCTTCAAGGAGTATACCGAGGTGTTCCCAAGCCAGTTTGGAGATCTGCCACGGGGTCTCCTCCCAGTGGGACGTGCATCGAGGACCTTCCTAGGAAGGCGTTCGGGGGGCATCCGTACTAGATGCCCGAACCACCTAAGCTGACTCCTTTCCAAGTGTAGGAGCAGCGGTTCTACTCCAAGTCTTTCTCGGGTGACTGAACTTCTCACCCTATCTCTAAGGGAGATACCTGTGTTTCCCCAGAAATAGTTGCCACAACATAACACAATTGACAGTACTATGGGAAGATGGGGGTTGAAGAAGCTTACGAGTTGATGAAAAACAAGTATTCTGACCTGTCATAAACTGCCCAGAACAGCTGGAAGACCATCATATTCCCTGTGGAGGTGGGATGCAAGGAATCCGTTGCAACAGAGATGTGGTGGGATTATCAGCGAAACATCAATGAAGCAGCGTGTTAACTCTGCTAAATTCAAGCGCGCCAACACAGGGAAGTTCTATTAGGTTTATTACTTTCATTTCCCCATCACAGATTCACAGTGAGAAATAAAGGTCCCGACACAATCTTTGCTACACATGCAATACAACAAAAAGGTACATCCATGAGATACCTAAGATAACTCCAACGTGATACGCTTTACACAGTATAAAAAAGGCAATTTACTCATACATGAAATCACTTCGGGGACTTAAGTAAAGATAGGGGTAATGTCAACAGTCCACGATAAATACACAGAGGCTGCTTTGATGCTGTGATGCAGACTGACTACATAAAGGGTATAACAACATATATCATTTGGCATTCATGGTCTTTTCCACACTGTGTAACAATGACTGTCAAGAGCTTGTATGACAGCCTCTCATTCCATACATCTGCTTGCATACAACATAGCAGGATCAGACTAAATACATTTTCGTAAACAACAAAAACTTGTTTCTTATTCCCCAAGAAATAAGACAGGAGTGAAAATCAAGGTGTAAAAGGAGTTTACTTTGGAGAGGAAAATTCAGACACTGGCAGACACACAGTAACACTAGAGGACCCATGGTGGTACATCCTCTATCCTCTAAGAAGTCAGGGACCACAAGACTGTGACAACAGAAATTAACAAAATGTTTATGGTTGACCGTTTCACGGTTTGTTGTTCGCTATGTAAGACACAACAATGGACATGTTTGTCCATTAGGCTATGGTAACTTATTAGGCCCTGCTTCATACTGCATTACTGATACAGATATCTCTATATATGGGCATACATGCACACAGGCAAACAGATGGTCAAAACAGGTTCTATGACAACAGGTATAATGGGGTTTGCATTAAAAGGTGGGGCATTCATTCCCTATTTACATCGTTCCCGAGTATGCCAGTCTCCGACCTAGATGCTCGGCCGCGGCCGAGCTTCTAGTAATAATAATAATGTGCCCGATTCACCAACTTACTTAAGAACGTTCTTACGAAGATATTTCTTCTTAGACCCTCTTAGGTTTTTTAAGAAGATTTGGCATACACCAATGTTTTCTTAGCTGTGATTTGTTCTTATGTTAAGAAAATTCTACTCACACTGGAGAGCACTTTTAGGGTGACCAATTTTAGTTCTCAAGTGTGACATGTTTGTGCAATTTTTTTTAATTCTTTAAGTTTCTTCAATTCTACAGTTGTATATATATGATTTAAATCACAATAATATTTGTATCGTATCTTTAGAGCAGTGGTTCTCAAAGTGTGGTTTGGGGACCCCCAGGGGTCCTTTAGGAAGTTCCAGGGGGTCCACAGCAACACGAGGAGCAGTTTTACCACTTAACCCTGTTTTAAACTTTTGTTTGAAAATAGCCGATCTACCGTACAAGCTCACAACGTGTTACCATTACAGCCCATTTTGAGCTTGTAGATTGGATATTTTTTAATAACATTTTAATAAATCTTGAAAAATATTCCCGGGAAGAACATATTTAGACTATCCTGCTTTAGACTACTTTTCAACAGGTCTGAAAATCCCAACCCAAACAGACCCAGTTGAGTTGAAGCCCAAGCCCCATACACTCCCCCTTGTGGGCGGCTCCCTATGGTAATAGGGATGCAAATTAGGATATGTGGGGCGTCTACCTATGATAATTAGGATTAACTGGCACACCCCTCCAAGTTACGAGGCTTGGGATTCATCGTGATAATAACATAGTTAAGAACAATTTTGCCTAGAACGTTTCGTGAATCTGACTCGACTTCTCTAAAGGCGGCCGTACACTAGCCGGTAATCGGGCTATTTAATTACCTTCCCGACAATCGGGCTGCCTCCGACTGAAACGGGCCCGACTATCGGGCATGAATGTCGTCTAGCGTGAGGTCTCACAGATCCACTCGGACGGTCGGGGCCAGCCCGACTCTTTTCAAAAATGTTTGATATTTTCCTGGATCACTACTGGTCTGCAAGACTGGAACAGCAGCGGGGGACCGAGGAAAATACAGCCGCTGCGCAAATCTGAGCATAGTATGTGACAGATCTCTCTCTCTCTTTCTCTCTCCATCTCTCCCTCTCCCTCTCCCTCACTCTCTCACTCTCTCTCACACACACACACACACACACACACACACACACACACACACACACACACACACACACACACACACACACACACACACACACACAGACACACTTTTCATAGCGTCCGTCCATCCATTAGGTTGTATCATGAATGATTGGGATTTAAATTAAAACTCAACGGAAACGCGAACCAAAAAACAGAAGAAATAACGCTACCAGCCACTGTCTGCAGTCAGTCACTGACTGCGACCAGCACATCACATCAAAGAAGTACACGCCCATCCTAATCTACGGGGGCTCTCCCCTGATCTACAAGCCTACAACGTGGCACGGAGGGATGTTATGTTCTGTGTGCGCTACACCGTCATACGACTAATCATAAATCAGGCACCATGAAGGAGCAGCACTTGACTATATGCAGGAGATATCAATCATATTATTTATTATTGCTGTGTTCGAGCCCGACTCAATCGGGATAGAATCCTGTAGCGTGCGGAGCGCCCGACTGTTCAAAACGGCTAGTGTGAGCCCGTTTAGATTATCTGGTCTGATAATCAGAAAAAATTATCCTGTAGTGTTTAATTCTACCCGATTCAGTCGGGCCCGATTATCGTGTAATGTATGGCCGGCTTTAGGAATTCACTTAGGAAGACATTTAGGAAAAGTTAAGAACTTGGTGAATCAGGTCCATGATGCCCTGGTTTGCTGCTTATGATCACACCCATTATGCTGTGGCTGTATTCATAGCAGACATGGAGCATCTGGCACAGAAAGCACCAAAGGTCTACCAGGGCTTTTTTTATTATTATTTTTTGTAGCCAAGGAGACAAAATACGACATCAATTAAGTTCCTTTTGACCTTCGCCTTGAGCATATCAACAAAACTGGAAAGGTTGCTGGAGGGCTGATAGGCATCACTAGAATTGAGACAGCTAGAAACCGTTGGGCCATCACCTACAATGCAACCTTGGCAGAGGATACCAGATCATTTTTTGGACTGACACATGAGGATGATGAAGAGACACCCACTGTGAAGTATTCCATCAAGAATCAAAAGAGATCATACTCTATTGGCTCCCTGACTATATTTGACATTTAGTTGTGTATTGAGTAGTTGTAAAAAACCTGTTCATACATTGGAAATGTGTTTAGGTCTTGACCAATATTGCATGTTGTACATTATATTGTGCTACATTTGTTGTAGGTGTCTGCTTGTATTGTGTGCGTGCGTGCGTGCGTGCGTGCGTGCGTGCGTGCGTGCGTGCGTGCGTGCGTGTGTCTGTGTGTGTGTGTTGTAACAATGTTCATGGTGATCTCTTAGCCAGGTCACTTTTGGAGAACAGATTAATCTCAATGAGACT
>NC_137828.1:31622605-31720105 GCF_963921795.1 Nannobrachium achirus | reverse complement strand
TTTTCATTGTCCACTGAATCATAATGTGTTGTATTTAAAACCAATATGGTAATATGCATATCAAGAATAAAATGTATGACAAGGAACTTCATCATTGTCTATATCCCTGAGAACACAGCTGAGGGCTAGTCATTGACATTTTTTTCATTTTAATTTTTTCATTTCATTTGAAAGCTGGGAATCATAGCTACAAAATGATATATTGGTTGTGAAGATTGACCCAACAGTTTTGTAGATATGGCTTATAGAGTTATGCCATGCAGAAATACTAGATCTGAGAAATTCAGCCTTTTAGATGAAATGTAACCTGCAAAATGTGAGGTTTCTCTTCACATTAATTTAAAAAAGTCTTATTTACATGCAGAGTTGAGCTCTGGCGTTTAAGTGAAATGTAGCCTGATATTTATGAAATGCTTTTTTGGCTTTATCACATTTAAAAAAAAAAAGTAATTTCAGGGCTGGTCTAAAGCTGTGCTTTCCGAAATGACTTCCCCTCTGCTATGATGGGTCACATATGTTTCTGCATTCTTTTTTTTTTAATCTTGCCTATCACGACTTTACGAGTGAAATCCTGTAAAAGAAATTAGTGCCTATACGTTTCACAGGAAACTGGCTTCGGATAATAATATATTCTCATATGTAATTCTATGCTAATCTCACTTATTTTTTTCAATTTCATTATCACAGCACAACTTACAATAATATGTATTTTAATGTGGGAGTCGACGTTACTAAATTATGAACTAATATTCAACTTGCATTGCATATTTCTTTTTTATCTCCATGAAATGCCTCCAGGATGTGGCATAATGTGAAATAATGACAAAGCCGAGCCGAGGGAGGCTATAGCTGGGCCTCGCAGAACAACTTAGACTGAACATTAATTAATATTTCACAGTCACTTACAGGAGTCAGCGAGAACTTTTCACCCAGTCTGAGTCTTACGGGAACAGATGGTCCTAATGAGTTGACACTGAGGTAATCTATCCAAATATATTTGCCCATATTACCACTTTATGGCTCTGACTGGAGTCACTGGACGTTTGTTGGCAGTGGATTAGGTCCAGATTATAAAAACGAATCTCAAGCTAAAAATAAAATAACATTTGGAGACAGTTTACAGTTTAGGCCAGGGGTCTTCAATGTTTTCAGGCCAGGGACCCCTTAGTTGAGAGAGAGATGAAGCAGGGACCCCCACAACCTTATCATACATTCCATATAGTTTCATTGTTTCAATTATCAGTGTATTTTGGATTAATGTCAATTTGTACTTGAACCGTCAATACTTAATAAACTTGACCTTTCACTCTTTACTTAGTCAGATCTTTTTCCCCTCTACACCAAACCTCTTTGGCAAAAATAGCTGATCTACATGCTCGATCTGCTATTTTTGGCTAAAGTTCTCAGGATATGGACACTAATAGGGATCAAGTGCATGCATATTAAAAAAGTAGAACACATTTTGCTATCACACAAAGATTTGGAGGACCCCCTGTAGTAACTCTGAGGACCCCTCTGAAGTAACTCTGAGGTTCTGAAGAACCTTGGTTTAGGCATTTAGCAGACGCTTTTAATCCAAAGCGACTTACAATAAGCAGCTATACATCCAAGCTATATAATATGTCAGTATATCAACAATATTACAACAAATGCATAGGAATATCAATCTAGAAAAAATAATAATAACAAGACCACGCACCTAATCTTCTAAAAACTTCTAAAACCTAAAAAAAGGGGGAAAGAGGCTATCTAGCTTCATGTGTGGTCATTGAGGGAAGGGGAGTGTTATAGTAGTGCTATGGGTTTAGGTGGAGTCTGAAGAGGTGAGTCTTAGAGGTGGAGAAATACATGACATCCGTGAGTGCAAGCGTTTATTTCCATGCAGCAAACAACATGACAGAATGTTGAATTACCGTCTCTCTGGGGTCCCCAGACTTATATGCAAATGACCGTTGTGTTTGCGTTTTGAATTAGCACTCATAGCTCGCTAATATAAAGATAAACAGTCGCGGTATTTCATCACCTGTATCTCGTTTATCGCTTATCATAAAATACTGATTATGATCAATAACATAAGAGTGATACGCTATACACTGTTGTGTTTTTCTAGCTCTTTAATGAATACACAAAGGCCGTTTATGAGGGATCATTAAAGGCTCATTTCCCCCCCCATCTTTCATCTTCAACACCCCTCCCCGATCCCCTCGTCTAGAAAACAACATCATTAATGTTAAATCCAAAGCAACCGAAAGGTTGAAACGTTTGCAATTTTTATATCCGGGTGCGGGAAGTTTGCCGAAGCTAAAGAACAACGCTAGTTGTAAGGGCCACGGCATGCCTTGTGGAAAGACGGGAATTAAGACGCAACAAGCCAGGAAGAGGGAGCCTTATTTACAGGGGCATCCGGAATAGGCAGAAGGAAATATGGCAGCAATACCCGGGGACAGAGTGTAGCATATACGAGATCACTCCCCCACGAATCCTGCTGAACGGACCAGGAAAGGAGCCGAATCAGGGCTAATGCACGCACACACGCACGCACGCACGCACGCACGCACGCACGCACGCACGCACACACACACACACACACACACACACACACACACACACACACACACACACACACACACACACACACACACACACACACACAGAGAGAGAGAGAGAGAGAGAGAGAGAGAGAGAGAGAGAGAGAGAGAGAGAGAGAGAGAGAGAGAGAGAGGGATCGTCACAGAAAGACAGCAAAAAGGGCAAAAAAAGTGAAATAGCTGAAAAGTTCAAATTGATTCACCAGAACATCACACACGGTGTGAATGTGTGATGTTGAGCCTACATTGTCGCACACATGCAGTATGTGTGTGCGCATGTATGTGCGTCGTTCGACAATGACGGCACGGTGAGTCGCCGGTGGACGCCAGTGTTGTTTGTTCCAGAGCCCTCCATGGAGAGTTCTGCCATTGCAGGGTCAGAAACAGCGCTGGTCACATGGTTAATTGTCGCTTTATCCCTCATAGACTTCAATGCATTCTGTAAACTTCCGGTTCGCGGTTTGTCACTATACGCCAATAGATGTGTGTGTGTAGACCTGGCCCCATGAAGTGAACTCCGGGAGTGGCACGACTCTCTCTCTCCACTGACTCTGGATTGTTCTGTAAACATCTACACTAACAACCACACACCCGTTCTAACTACGGGCGTTAATGTAGTAGGTGCAGATCTTTAGAGCATTGCAACTTCTGTGGCTATGTGCTTCCTTGACCCCATCGAGATGTATTCAGCGACGTATTCTCCCAGTGACCGACACTGCCTGGCAGCACCTTATCCGTGAACAACTCCGGGAGAAGAGGCACCGTGCCACGGAAGCCACTACTCACCGATGTTACCAGCAACAGATGCTACTTGGCGGTTTTGGCTTTGTCACCGGCAGTGTTGTAGAGCTAAATTTGGAAGTGTGGGCACTCCCCGCGCGTGCACGCACATGCACGTGCGTCCGTGCGCGTGCACATAACGTTTTCGCTGGCTTAAAACGGGTCTGCACGGCGGCAGAAATAGCCTTAGACCAGTGGTTCTCAACCAATAATTTGATGACCGGATCATCAGCCAAACTTCCCATGCAAAATAGCTCCACAACTGATATTTCCAATTAATTAATCCATTTTCAAATCTTATATTACCATCTGCTGTTAGTCATGCTCATTTCAGCACGGCTGGCGAGCCTATTTCAACCAATTGCTGGGTCAGAACGACCTGAAAATATAATATCAACTGACTTGACTTGAGAGAAGTGTGGGCACTCCGTACCCCCGCGTTCCCCCCCCACTACATCCCTGGTCACCGGACGACGGTGCGAGACTGTGAACTTTTCTTTCTCTGGTGGTCAAGCCTTGGACATGCCTGAGATGTCCAGAGGCGAGGCAGAAGGACTAGCAAAGTACTGGTTGGTGGTGGTTGCCACGTATGGCGGAGAGACACTGCTGAGTGACATTCTCGTTTTATGATGATGAAGACACGTGCCATGACTTTGTAAATGTAGCCTAACTGCACCTGTAATGTGTGTGTCCTTGTGTGTCTTATAGTGTGGACAATCATTGTTAAAATGTGTGTGTGTGTGTGTGTGTGTGTGTGTGTGTGTGTGTGTGTGTGTGTGTGTGTGTGTGTGTGTGTGTGTGTGTGTGTGTAGGTGTGTGTGTGTGTGTGTGTGTGTGTGTGTGTGTGTGTGTGTGTGTGTGTGTGTGTACTTGAAAGCAAATTCAAGTATAACTCAGGCATTAGAGTTGGGCTTAAAGGGGTGGTGACATCCAAAAAGACATTTTGAGTTTTTTATGCTTTTTTTAATGTTTCCTGGCCTCAATTACACCCAAAAAAAAACGCAACTTTTGACATGCAGTGGTTTTCCTGCTATCTGTGTGTTTGTGCTGGTTTCTGCATAATGAGTCTCAAACGCGCAGTTCATTGGCTACTGGACTCATACGTCGTCAGTCGATTCACCCCCCCCCCCCCCCTTCCCCCTCCTCTCTCCTCTCTCCCCTCTCCCAGTGTCCCTGTCTGTATTTCTCCACAGCCCAAGTTTTGAGGAAGTGACCTCTTACATTATATTATCCTTTAATTGTAAATATGGGCATATAAAATATATTTACCCATTCAGATATCTTATTTACATCAATATCCTTCATATCAAGTAGTCAGTTTATGCTTTTGTGAAATAATGAAAATCGCTATATATCGCTATGTATTTTCCGCCCTGGCTGGGTCCGTGGACAGCGCCTCCCTCCTCATCACCAAGTCCCCGAGGACAGCGCACTTCTCCCGGGGGCAGAGCTCCGTGGACCGTGGAGCAGCCAACTATAACTCCACGCTGCCCTGTCCTCCCTCCACACACACGGGCACGGCGACTCAGAGAGCAGACAGTAAAACGCTATGATAACACAAGCAATAGGTGGTTCTCTAAACGGAGGCATTAGACAAAATATGTTACTATAATAACTACAGAAGGACCGTGAAGTGTTTCTGCAGCGTGGAGCAGAGCTATAACGTTACCGCGTACGGTCTAAATTGAACTCCGCGGGGGTACAGATGTAACCACAGAGATCCGGTAACGTCGGTCCCGGTGAAGAAAAAAACACTCGCGACTCTCGATGCTGTTTGTGTGTGCCTCGTCAGGGCTCAGCTCAGCCTCTGTGTGTCAGTGTGTGTGTGTGTGTGTGTGTGTGTGTGTGTGTGTCACAGTGTGTCTTGTACCAAAGCAAAGCAGCGAAACACATGCATCGCGTCTGCGAGCATGCATCTCTCGGTCATTGTGTTGGAGCTGGGCGGACCTCTGTGTGTGTGTGTGTGTGTGTGTGTGTGTGTGTGTGTGTGTGTGTGTGTGTGTGTGTGTGTGTGTGTGTGTGTCGTGTGTGTGAGCGTGCGTGCGTGTGCGTGTGTGTGGCCAGTGGCCACTTTGGGTACCAGTTTGAGAACTGCTGGCCTATAAGGGCTGAAGTGAGTGATTTGTATTAATAATCAAAATCCAAATGATTGTAGTGGAGAGATAAAGTGCATTTGCCTCTGAGATGTAGTGGAGTAGAAGTATAAGAATTGAAAATTGGAAATACTCAAGTAAAGTACAAATATTCAAAATTGTACTCAAGCTATACTAATATTTGTTAGAATGAGTGGGAGAGAGGGGCTCCCCTGGTGGTGATTATAGAGTATTTCAGGTGACAGACCGTTTTTCATGACACCTAAACAGAGAGAGAGACCATGGCTCCATGGAGTGGATTTTCAAGTTTAAACATTTTAAAACATGTTTTTAGGACCAGGGCAAAGACTTTTATGATTGGTAAAAACAGAATGTCATTTGACCTTTAAACAGCCAATAAAATTGGTGTCCTAAAATGTGTGTCTGTCTATGCGTGTGTGTGTGTACTGTGAGTGTGAATGTGTGTGTGCGTGTGCGTGTGTGTGTGTGTGCGTACTGTGTACATGTGTGTGTGCGTGCGTGTGTGTGCGCGTGTGTGATCTGTCAGCATACGTGCACTGCCACAACTCTCACCTAATGCATGATATTAATTAGAGTAAACACAAAAGCGCTGGCTTGCATCTCATTACCAACACAAGGCACTCGCAGTCGCCGCACAAGAACCCAGGTAACAGAAGGGCATTTTGCCTGTGTGTGTGTGTGTGTGTGTGTGTGTGTGTGTGTGTGTGTGTGTGTGTGTGTGTGTGTGTGTGTGTGGTAGTATCAGAGAGTGTGCCTGTACACACGGATGTGCAGGTGCATTTCTGCGTGGCGGTGCATGGGAGTGCATGTGTATCATGTGATTTACACAGTAGCGTTCATGAATTTCTTTTCCCTGTGTGTACCGTGTGTGTGTGTGTGTGTGTGTGTGTGTGTGTGTGTGTGTGTGTGTGTGTGTGTGTGTGTGTGTGTGTGTGTGTGTGTGTGTGTGCATGCGTTCATCCGTGCGTGCGTGAGTGCTTGTCAATGTAATTATTTCAAGGATGCTTCACAAAGCAGTATGACTGTTTGGCAGATATTCACTTATAAGAGAGAATTGAGAGAGAGAGAGAGAGAGAGAGAGAGAGAGAGAGAGAGAGAGAGAGAGAGAGAGAGAGAGAGAGAGAGAGCAATGCGATGGAGGAGATGGTGGGCGAGCGAGGGAGGGGTTCTTCTGCACGGCGAAGGCAGGGAGAAAAAAAAGAGCTCAAAAAGGGAACATGAGGGAGGCTAGCCCTCGGGGTGAACGATACCCCAATTTGGCACCGCTCTCCTGTCAGTTCTTCGCCTTTTGACGTGGCCTTCACCCCTACACGTCGGCCCTGATGGCCTGAACTGCGAGCCGAGGCAGGCGCGAGCAAGCTGCTCTCTCTCCCTCCTCACCGCCGAGCCCCAGACTTCCCAGCCCTCGGTCTCTCCTGAGAACACATGACAGAGAGCGTCAGGCAGCCTGCAAAGCATCCAGCAGCCTCCCCCAGCCAAATTCCCCTGCCTGCCAGTACCAGCCGCACGCACGCACCGCAACCCGCCCTCCCTCGCTCTCCCCGCATCGCCATCCACCGTCTCTTCCATCCAGACACTGTTTACAATCAGCAGGGAGACAGACAAAATATTTACTAATCTTCACAGCTCAACTGTAAGGAGGGGTGGGGGGAAGAAAAGTACAGTATATGAGGCTTGACAGCAAATTAGTGCCCCGCCAGGACACATGACAGGTCGACAGGTCCCTTCTTTTTCCTTTTCCATTTTTATTATCATCCACGCTTGAATTATTCAGTGGCAACCATTAGCATAACGGTAGCCATTTTATATTTAGCTCCCCCCTATGTTGACTGCGTCAACAGTTCGCTCCAAATATTCTGCTAACTTCCCAGACAAGGGGAGATGGGAAGAGAGAGAGAGAGAGAGAGAGAGAGAGAGAGAGAGAGAGAGAGACACACAGAGAGAGCAAGAGAGAGGCAGGGACTCAGAACCAAGTGTAATTAGTGACCACGTAGATACAATATCTAAAATGACACTTTCTTTCATTTGACAACTGAAATAAAAACAAAACATCCCTTGAATTGTGCAAAGTCCCCACCCACCCTCAATGCTGGCAAATGTGCTGAATTCTAATGTCACTTGCCATGAAAATGAAATAGCTACAGTGTGTGTGTGTGCATTGTAGCTGTTGCCCAGCCTCATTTGTCACTATTAGTTTTGATATGAGCGAGATCCCTCGTCTCATCCTGCAGGTCTAATTTGTTGCTTGGGAATGGAGAGCAAGACTAGCTGCTCAGCCAGGGGTGTCGCACCAAATTCTGGGCCCTGGGTAGAAGGATTCACTGCGGGGCCCCCCCATGAATGTTCTTCATAGGTGGAGGGGAAAAATAGCAGATATACAAGCTCACAGCGCGGCAACTGAGTGCCGCGCTGCGAGCTTGTAGATCTGTTTTCTTTGAAATCGTGAAAGGTTTTTGAATATTTCAAATCCTTCTAAGGTTTTTTGAAAAACCTATGTTTCTATGTTTCTATGTCAGTGGTGCTGAAAATTCTTCATGTGAAGTACCCCCAAAATGATGTATTTGGCCGTTCAAAAGATGTGCACGCATTTTCACGACTTTTCAAAAATAGCAGATCTACAAGCTCGCAGCGCGGCACCAAGTGCCGCGCAGCGAGCTTGTAGATCTGCTATTTTTCAATGGCTAAAAAGTATAAAATAATGCAGGCCCCTCCACCTTGGGCCCTAGTAACTCAGTCCCACTCCCCCCCCTTGTGACGCCCCTGTGCTCAGCTGATGAAGGCCCACAGCACTAGCTCCCCCTCTTACCCTGGTTTCAAATTAAAAACCCATGCATTTGTTGCATTTAAGTGGTGTTCTATATGACGAGCTATACAGTGCCTTGCCCTGCTGTCTGTACTGCATATTGAGCTAATATTATATTTAATCTTAATGACATGTACAGTGAGGCAGTTATGTAGATTTAAAACATCATTGCTCATTAGTTTGTTTGCTTCTGTGTGAGGGTGAGAGAGAGTGAATGACAGAAAGTACAATATGTGTTTTCACGAATGCGTGCATCATGTGACAGTGTGTGTGACTTTATATGAATATCATGTGTGGGATTTCTTCTTGTGCCATCTCTTTGACCCGTACTCATCTTTGATCGTCCATGGTGCATATTCTGTGAACCTTCACTTCTCGCACAAATTTGGCTATGTAATTAGGGCCGGCAGGGGCCTATAGCTCTGTGTGTGCTTCTGACAATCTGTTTGAGGCAGCTAGTTAAGCCTTTTGGAGAAGAGAGGACCCGTGTGGAATACACACAAACCACAAACCTGCTCCCTCTGCCAGTGCATCATATTATATGCACTTTGTTAACTTAATTAAGCTTCAAAGTATTATGGAATGTTTGACAGAATTGCAGCCCACGGTAGTGATTCCCGTAAAAGGCTCTATGTGTGATATGCAGTGTGCAAAATGCACATGTATCGACATGCCGTATATTTCTGAATGGAGGCTGCTGTTGATCCCTTTTCATTGAGAATGTATTTGATTAAGAGTCTGCTTCCAACCGTAATTCACGGTGAGCATTTTTCATCCGCCCACCACGCACAGAACTGTATACATATAGCATGACAACAGTTGAACACTGTATGTTATTTATGTGCTATTTGCATTGCATTCACAATGTGAATGTATCACTCATATTGACAAGACCGACACTCCCCGTCTCTGACATGTTGTTCAACGTTAAGTATTATTCATGATGGTCCGTAACCTGAACAGTTGCACAACTCATGCACACATAATTTGTGGGTTGCGGGTATGTTTCTTCCATTCTCTTGTGACATAGTCTGTAGCTGCAGCTACTGAAAAGGAAGAGGGACAACGCGAGTGGGCGTTCCCTTTTCTTTGACGATGGCTAGCCAGATTGTGTTCCTTCTGATGAATCAACAGGGTTCATTCTACTCTTTCACTTCCCTTCTTTTCAATACATCTACACCCCAAGGTGTCACATTTGACCAAGCGGCTATAACTATCTACACCAGTGGTTCTCAATTAACCTTTTCAGGCCGCGAACCCCATAATAATCAATTCAATTTGTCTGGAATTAAATGTTTCGATGAATTGAGTGCAGTGGAAACAAGCCATAGAAAGACTGTGCTTGAACTGTGCTTTTGATTTTTTTTTTGCAATTTGCTAATTAAGTATTCTAATACGTATTTGGTAGCAGATGTTCCCAAGTACCGCTGGTCAGGGCGGTATTCTCATATACTGTAGTGGATTTTCTCTAAGTTGATTTACCTGATTATTGTAAGTCGCTTTGGATTAAAAGCGTCTGCTAAATGCCTAAACTGAAACTGTAACTGTAACCTCTTAGATGGCTGCCCGAGTAATCATGACTGAGTCAGTCGAGGTGATAGGGTCTTCGGTCAAAGCGATTCTATCTTCTTTTAACTATCAACATTATTGAGCGGTGCTAACCGCTCCTACGTCTGGCTTTGTGTGTAGGTCCCTATGTATGAACATCCGTATGAGTGTCCTTATGTGTGTCCGTATGAGCATGGAACTCCATGTATGGAGATAAATAACGTCATGGACAGAACGGTCCATACATGGAGATATGCACACATGTTGTGTTTGATACCAGGTGGGATTTTTGTTACACACAACATTATTACTGAACACAACTATATGCAATCGTTGACTGGCCTATGATTTACCATAGTATTCACCATATCAGGGCAGCCCCCAGGCGTGACTACATCATAAGAGGTCATTCATATATTCAAGACCCTCCTGCTTTGTTGATCAGAAGTGTGCACTGCCTACATCCTACTAAACCAGACCCATCTGTGTTAAACACCTAGTTTTAAAGTCCCCTAGTCAGACCAGTTTTGAAGTCCCTTAGTCAGGCTCTATACTAGGCCCTCTCCTGTTTTTGCTCTAAACTAAATATCTAAATAACCAATCTACAAGATCGATCACCACAGATTGCAATGCGACATTTTGTAAGCTTGTAGATCTGCTATTTTCGCCGCATGTCAGCCCCAGAATAGGGATGCTATAAGGTTCGCAGTGAGATAAAGGCCAGCCAAGATGAAAAAGAAGCTGAACTAACCTCACTGACTTTCTGTTTGCCCACAAACAATCTCCAACAGTGAGCCTTTAAATAAAATGTCATGTATTGTGATAACCTTTATTATACTATAGTGGGGGAGAGGGTGGTCCGTCAGTCTAGCTCATGGGAAGGCTTATCAAAGGAAAAGAAAGAAACAAATATAGCCCTCCTCTTGAGAGAGAGAGAGAGAGAGAGAGAGAGAGAGAGAGAGAGAGAGAGAGAGAGAGAGAGAGAGAGAGAGAGTGAACAGACTGTCACGCAGGCCTTCCCTATGGGTAAATTTAGAGTGCGCGGATCACCCACTGATCTCACCCTGAACCCCTAGCATATGATCGAATAATTCAGCCTTCCTTCTCCCTTGGACAGGATTATTTTTCTCTATCTTTCTTTGAACTTTCTTTCAGGCAACAGCAGAGGCTGGGGTTGAATTTGATTTACTGTGCTCTCGATATTGCTGTACTGTGGGTCCCCAGTCCCCTCTTTTCACTCTATTGCTCCCTGCTTTGCCTTCCGCAGAATTAGCATAGGAAAGTATTGCATATGGATTCCTCACCACCAGACATAACCGCAGTAACATCCACAATTTCTGCATCGCATTGTACAGTAAAAAAAAAGAAAGAAAAGTTAGCGGTGCAACAAATGCCGTAAACTTTTCTCGCACCGTGTCACATACTTGCTCCTCTCAGTTTTTTTTTTTTTTTTTTTTTTTTTTGCGAGTATGCCTGACATAATACAAAGATCATTGTCATATGTGCAGTGCATATACTGTATATAAATATATACTGTATATATACACTTGTGTATTGTAATGTACCCTGAACATGCAGCTTGATACTGTCACTCACCTCCTGCAGGTAGTTAGACAACACCCAGGCGCTGACGGGGAGACATTGAAGATATATTCAGGCCTAATCTATACTCGGCTGCGTACCGGTGTCGCGCACCAACAATAGTCGATCTATAAGCTTTCAATGCGCGGTGCTGCGACATGTTGTGATCTTGTAGATCGGGGCATTGTCGGTGCTCGACACCCGCACTCGGATAACTATAGCTCTCTTTCTTAGTCTGTGACACATGTCTTGGTGGCACAGCAAAACTCACTCACTCACACTCTCCCTCCCTCTCTTTCTCTCTCTCAGTCTCTCAGTGTCTCTCTCTCTCCCTCCAGGGGCGTCACAACGGGGGGGACAGTGGGACTGAGTTTCTAGGGCCCAAGGTGGAGGGGCCTTAATTATTTTATGCTTTAACTATTGAAAAATAGCAGATATACAAGCTCACAGCGCAGCACCGCGTGCCGCGCTGCAAGCTTGTAGATCTGCTATTTTTGAAAAGTCGTGAAAATGTATGCAAATCTTTGAATATATGTATTTTTAAAGCGAACATTGGTAACTCAAATTTCACTTCTGGGGGATCCCTGGATCGAAATATTTTGAGATGGGGGTCCGTGACCAAATACATATCATTTTGGGGGTCCTTCACATGAAAAGGTTCCAGCACCACTAACATAGAAACATGGGTTTTTCAAAAAAACCTTGGAAGGATTTGAAATATTCAAAGACTTGCACAAATCTTCACGATTTTTCAAAAATAGCAAGCGTGGCACTCTGTGAGCTTGTATATCTGCTATTTTTCAATAGTTAAAGCTATACTGTGTAAGTTGCTCAACTAGTGGTCAGTAGCGGTATAGCAAACCGCAGTCGCGTCTGCTTTTTTCGGCCGTTTTTCGGGCCTTCAGACCACCGCGTCCGCCTCGTCTCGCCGAGACGAGTCCGTAGAGGTCTCTCGTGTCCCTCTGCGATCAGGCATTGCGGAGTTACATGCTAGACTCCAAAGCAACACTGCTGTTGAAGCAAGCTACTTCCTGAAGAGACGCAAGACGCGCTGTATGATCTGCGCTGTGATTGGCCGGTAGGGAGACACGTATACAGAATGATGCAGATGACGTAATTTTGGGAAAAACTGTCCCGGTCACGGCCACAAGAGCTCAGTGGAACACATATAAAGAAAAGGCTTTTGGGGCTGAAATTAACAGAGTGGGTGTTCTAAAACTTTAGCGATTTAATAGTTAGGACAATTTTAAGATTTGTTTTATTAAAAAAAGTTACATAGTATAGCTTTAAAGCACAACATAAGGCATAATAATGCGTTCCCAGTCTAAATGGGTTAAACCCCCTCCCTCTATGAAGAACATTCATGGGGGGCCCGCAGTGAATCCTTGTACCCAGGGCCCAGAAATTGGTGCGACGCCCCTGCTCCCTCCCCGCTGACTCTGTTGCTCACAGTTCAGGCGAGGAACATGCTCTCTTTCTCTGCGCTCCACAGCCCTTGTTCTCTGCTCGCTCTTCAGTGCAGCATTTCAGCATACCAATGCCTGGTACCAGGTTGGGATGCCTGCCTCCCTGCATGCCTCACCGTTCTGTCAGCTAACCCAGGTGTGACTACATGTCAGGGAACAGTCTCACTCCAATCACAATTACACTGCCTGTCCCGACTCCATTGCTCTCTCAACCAGTTTCATACTGTATCTACGCAGAATCCACGGCATGTGTGTGTGTGTATTATATACTGCATTATAGCTACTGTATATAATGCATATACAGTACTGTGTTATGGTATAGCTGTATAGCCTACAGTATACTGTACTGAAGATATGCACAGTAATGTATTTTTATTGGCTACTGATAGATGTATAGATACGTTTGTATTTGTAAGGCAATATCCCTGATACGGTATAGTGTACACATGAAGTGTATATATAATACTTAAAGTTCGGAAAATTACAGACCTTGCACAAATATGCCATTCCAACTGGCCAATTTGCGGTTGGGTAGGCCTACATGAATTATCTTTAACACATTCTCACACCCGTGCCGGATTGATGACAGCTGGAGACGGATTTGACCCTAAAGCACTAGTTGATGTTTTGGAGGTTCCAGTGACGTCGCATGTTGACCAGATCAGTTGACAAGGATTTATATCATTGTCCACATTCGTTTATATTTTTTGTATTAAACATATAACGTATAACGAACATCCCCATTTGATTATTTGAGCCTGTGGACTTTTTATGTTTGCTATTGTTTGTTTCAGTCAGAGTGTTTTCACTCCCATCCTTTTAATAATGATAACTACTATCCTCAGAGCACAGGTCTCCACCAGGCCGGATTGGCCAACCCAGGGCCCGCAAACTTCCGTCATAGCCACTTGGAATGGGATCTGAAAAATTGAACTCATACATCTTGATCACATAGTTTAGTTTAGTTTAGTTTAGTTGATCACTCACATACTGTACATTTATACAGGTCATACATCCACTTAATCATTGTTACAGGTGATCAAAAGGAATAGGCTGAAGCTGAAAGCTTATAGATGCCTATTCTACGTATACATGGAGTAAATACATTGATTAGTTATTGAAGTGTTTAAAATTCTAGGATACATCGGCCTAATAGCAGATATGAGAAAAGATCCCGGAAATAATGTGTACCGGTTTGTGTACAAATAATCAATAAACGAGTGTTATAATGCCTTATAAGCGTGTTATAATGCATTATAAATGAGCTTATAAAGCATTATAATGCATTATAAAGAAGGCATCCTTAATATAAAGTGTTACCGAAAGTTTTCCCCCAATTTAGTAATTATGTCAATGGAATCCTCCCCACACACGTCTGTGTTATCACTGCTGTTCTACCCTACTGACTCACCTACCAGTGAGATGCCTCCACCGGGAGGAGGTACTGTGTAGAGCCTTCGTCCTACTCCTCCCGCCCAACACTCCCTGCTGACAGGTCCCTATTTATCAAATGACTATATTGTGTACCAATGTTTGTGATGTTTGGACGAAAATGTAGTAATGTGTCTTGCAAAAATTGACCTATACTGTAACATGCCTAACATGCCAGATCAGTCCAACAGTGTAATAGATTAGCTGATCAGTCCAACAGTGTAATAGATTAGCTGATCAGACAACCGGACGCGCGGATGGACAAATTATCTTTTTCACAGTTTTTGCAAATCCAGCCACTATCAGATCAACATGTGTGGAGAGCAGAGCACACATACAAGAGCACTGCACACTGTGCACAGGACAAGGTCTGGGTGAGATTAACACATCAAACAAGTCCTCCGTCCAGAGCAGCATGGACATTTTACGCCTCACCTGCACAACAATCAACCTGGTCCTGGGTGTCCCCATCAATGGCTGTGTTCTGTGGCGCGTATTAACCGGAGCTGCTGTTATGCTGACACCAGAGATCTTTACACTCAATCTGGGCGTATGTGAGATCATTGCTGGCTTCTTTTATCTTCTCCTTCTCACCAAGGAAAACCCTTGCAATTCTTCACCAAAGGCTTCCTGTTCCCTGGGCGTCCCCAGCTCTATCTGTGTCGAGCGTTTCGTGGCAGTGGTTCACCCAGTGATCTTCCTCAAGTGCAAACCCCTCAGGTACAGGGTTGCTTGCTCTGTGTTGGCCTGGTTGCTCTGCTCATCATTGGGGCATCGGTATTCTACATCAGTGGTTCTCAACCTGTGGGTCCCCAAATGATTTGGAGGGGGGGGGGGGGGGGGGGGGGGGGTGATGATTAACTTAATGTGTGACATTGTTTTCTCACTCAACAGTAATCAAAGCAACATAAAGTTTAGGTGTATAGAGGGTATCTAAACATTTCTAAAGTGTCAATTTAAGGACGTTTTAATACTTCTAAATTGACAAATTAAACATTGTGGCCAAATTGTCAATTATTAGAGGCAGAAATTGTGAAAATAGCCGAGCATACTTTCACAATAGAACCGTTTTATACAAAATGTAATGCCTCAACTCTTAGTGCTCGCCTGGGTGTGCGGGGGTGGTCCCCAGTTAAAATATTATAATTTTAATATTTTGGGGGTCGCGGCCTGAAAAGGTTGAGAACCACTGTTCTACATAATGGTTCTTACCGAGTTAGGGACAGAACGAAATTTATGGAGGGGGGTCACTGGAGGAAATGTATATGCCCTGATATAAAATGCTATGACCCTCCCTCTGTATGTGGGAAAAAATCAGTGGCCCTCCCCAACCAAAAAAAGAAAAGAAGATGGCCCTCCCCTAAAACATAACATTTTATACATGAGTAAAATGATCCCTAAAAACATAAACTTATTCATAAACGCAACTGCAGTAATAATAGCACTATATACGAGAACATGAATAAAGCAAATTCACCTACCCCTATGAGACTCGAACCGGCGGCCCCACGGGACGAATGGATCGTTAGCACAGCAACTAATGCACTGAGCTATCTTCACAGATAACATTTTAGTGAATAAAAGTGAACTCTAGAACTTAAGCTACCACTTCTATATCATATGATGTTACAGGACTTAGGAGAAGGCTATGAATGTTTAATCTGTAAACTCACCGCTTCATCTATCTGTCTGGGAAATTTTATACGCAAATGTGAAAGTGAAGAAAAATGCTTTCCATTGGAACACTGCCATCCTTTAAGATGATCCACTGCCGGCCGAACTTAACCCTTATATATTAAAACAGGGATGCCATATGTTTCATCAATGAGACTATCCCTAAAAGATTCCCGTTGTGGTGGAGAAAGAAAAAAAGACGAAAAAACCTCGAAGCCAAAATCAAAATCCAAACAGCCACACACACGCAATTCCAGTAGGACTTGCCTAACCCCTCTGATCTTCTTGTTGTCCGTGCTCTTCTCTAATTTAGTTTCGAGTCTGACAAGACTCTCCTCAGCAGAGAGGGTCTGCAGCGAAGCTCTTAAATTGTGATCCAAGTAACTTTTAGTACGCACATTTGTTCTCTTGATGTTGTAAGACGCCATGTTTGTTGTGTTCTGAACTTTTCCCTCTGACTAAAAGTATTGTCGCTGCCAGGAAGAGCGTCAGTGATTGGCCAGAAACTGCACACGCCTACTGGCTGGATAGGCCAAGCTAAATGATTGACACATAGAAGGAACAATGGGAAAGGCTCAATAGCCCAGCTGTTGGGAAAAACCAAGATAAGCAACGGAGGGGTGTCAATGACTATTGTTGTACTATTATTCAGGAAAGCTGTAAAGAAAATATGCATATAAAATCCGGGCTCATTTTAAAAATAAAAATTGGATGACCCTCCCTTGGACTCAAAGTAAAATTTGATGACCCTCCCTCAAACTAAAACTAAAAAGACATGACCCTCCCCTATTTTCCTCCAGTGACCCCCCTCCATAAATTTCCCTAGGTCCCTTAAGGTTTTATGTTCACGTGTGCCAATGCCTATTTTTCCTGTTAGTAATGCTAGTGTGCAGCCTGGCCATTCCCAGGCCTCTGAAACAGCCCATTCCAGGGGAGAAGGGGAGGAAGAGAGACAGCAGCCTGGAGAGGAGGAGAGCCTTCACTTTCATCTGCGTGATGATCATGGTGTCATTTTTGGGAAGTTATTTTAGTTATTTATATTGTAGTGCTGTTGCAATCTTTGCCTTATTGTCAAAACTAAACTTATCATTTTGTACATCATAATTCTTTCATTTGCAACCTCACAATTTGATGGATGTAGCTTTAATTATAGCTATTAACTATGGCTTTATCTGATCATAATAATGGATTGCATTTTTATAGCGCTTTTCCAAGTGCTCAAAGCGCTTTACAATCATGGTCCATTCATTCATACATTGGGAGGTGAAGCGGCGAACAGTCAACGCCAGCGTCCTCACTTCCCACATTCACACACCAATGGTGGCAAGCTGACACCGACCGACTCATTGGAGGCAATGTGGAGTTCAGTGTCTTGCCCAAGGACACTTTTTCAACCGCTGACCTGCTCTACCTCCTGAGCCACAGCCACCCCTGCACAGATAGAACAACACCCACCCAGCATTTCCCTGCATCTACAGTAGAGTCCTGCAACGGGCTGGGTACCCGCGGACACTCAATGGCTACCCGGCCTGCGTTTGACGGGTGAAAACGGGCGGAATATGTACTATTATAAATTTGCGGGTACGGGGACTAACACCAGTGGTGTAAAGTAACTAAGTACATTTACTTAAGTACTGTACTTAAGTACACTTTTGAGTTATTTGTACTTTACTTGAGTATTTCCAGTTTCAAATCCTTTTACTTCTACTCCACTACATCTCAGATCCAAATATTGTACTTTTACTCCAGTACAATTATTTGAAGACTTTAGTTACTAGTTACTTTGCAGATAATTATGCATTATAATATTATAAATCATACATAAACCAATTTAGCCTTATTTTATACGGTGGCTATTTGAAAATAGCCGATCTACAAGCTCACAACGCGTCGCATCGCGACGCGTTGTGAGCTTGTAGATCTGCTATTTTCAAACATTTTGTATTTTTACTTTTGGTACTTTAAGTACATTTTGACGCCAACACTTTCATACTTTTACTCAAGTACATTTTTAATTACATACTTCTACTTGTAACAGAATACTTCTACAATGCAGTATTGATACTTTTATTTAAGTAAAACATTTGAGTACTTTTTCCACCACTGCTAAACACGCGCGGGTGACATTTTATTGTGAAAATCAGAAAACTGTTTCCGCCTAAACAATCACAGGAGCGCACACAGTGAGCAGCAGGACACACACAACACACAGACAACCACAGCACACACTAGCACGTTATCCCTTGTTCTCATCATAGCAAGGGTGGTTTAAAAGGTTATCTAAAAGAATTAAGAGTGGCAGCCGACCTGGCGTTTAAGTAAATACTGTATATTGCGTTGCAAACACTGAGGACGGCGTCCAGGGATGATCGAGTGCGATGCCATTTGGAAGCATGCATGCACTGCTGTAGCAGGCTATTTACTTTACTGAATGTAATTTAGTAATTCGTTGCGGGCAGGCAACGGTTCTGTTTTTTGACGGGTGGGGCGGGTCTGGTTTAGACTTTTATATATAGCGGTATATGATGTACAACATAATTCAAATCAATTCGCCTCTCGCTCCCATTCATCCCATGGGAATCCCTATTTCATAGATTCTTATCATATGTATTCCCTCTTATAAGTAAATTCAGCTTTTCACTTATGAAGAACTATAACTTCTCTAAAATTAGAAATTGTGTATCCACTATCCAGTCATAATAACTCTCAATGGAGTTATTATGAGAGTATTATAAGAGTTGTCAATGCACTCGTCTCCCCGCATTTAGATCAGTGGTTCTCGGTCCCATCCTCTTTTACAGTACACTTTAAGACATAATAAGACATAAGACAGAATAAAGCCATAATAAGAAATAATGTGTTGGTAATTAGAGCTAATATATTTTATTAGACAGAAACAAATACAGAATAGTAGAAAGAGCGAATACATTCTCTGGCACCTTCACCTGCCGCGGAACTGCAGCGGCAGACGACTGCCTAGTTCGACCAGCAGTCGCACTGCATCGCCGCCGCACGGACTGGCAGGTCCCGTAGCGGTAAACTGCCCGTCCGTGCGGTGGTGGCTGCCGCGGCAGTTACCAGCGATGCCGGTGCCAGATAATGTATTCGCTTTCTGCTATTCTGTCTCAGCCACCACCGCACGGACGGGCAGTTTCTACGGGACCTGCCGGTCCGTGCGGCGGCCGCCGGTCCTACTGGCGGGACTGCTGGTCCTATCGCCGGCGATGCAGTGCGACTGCTGGTCGACTTAGCGGTCGTGCGGCAGTGTCTGCCGCTGCAGTTCCGCGGCAGGTGACGGTGCCAGAGAATGTATTCGCTCTTTCTACTATTCTGTCTTTGTTTCTGTCTAATAAAATATATTAGCTCTAATTACCAACACATTATTTCTTATTATGGCTTTATTCTGTCTTATTATGTCTTAAAGTGTACTGTAAAAGAGGATGGGACCTGGTTCTCAAGGTGGGGTTTGGGGATCCCCAGGGGTCCCCAAACCACACATACATGGTCTGGGGCAAAATAATCCACCTCCCAGATCTGTCGGCCAGAAGTCAATATTTACTTGAGTAAAAGTACAAAAGAATTGGTATCAAAATGTACTTAAAGTACCAAAAGTATAAAGTAGGCCTAATCATTATGCAGAATTTCAAACGTTTTCAAAAGTATGAAACGTATCTTTTGAAAATAGCAGATCTACAAGCTCACAATGCAAAAGTAGAGCTATGAAAACGCAAGCAGCGAGAGGAAAAAATAATCGGTCTATAACACAAGTTGAAGAGCTCAGTTTAACCCAGGCTTGTAAGCTCCAATGTTCCACATGTCACTCACACACAATCGAGGACTCTATAGCTTCCATGTGCGGTCAGAGTCGTGCGTGCACCATTCACCCTTCAGGCTGATTCAGAACACACTCTGGAATTAGGTGAATGATAGGGATTCGTCCCCAGAGGAGGACTCTGCGCTACGCCTGCAGCCTCTTCAATTATGTCACATAACAGTACGAAAGGGACAAATGGAAGAGAAAGTGGCGGGATGATGGAGAAATAACAGGAATGGAGACACGGTTTATGTTTAGATCAGGGGTCTTCAACAGGGGGTCCGGGACCCCTAGGGGGTCCTCAGAGTTACTACAAGGGGGCCACCAAATCTTTGAGTGATGGAAAGTTTTTTTCTCCTTTTTTTTATATTTACCACTTGAACCCTAGCGTCCATATTCTGAGAACTTTAGACAAAACTAGCAGATCTACAAGCTCACAACGCCTTGCGCTGCGAGGCGTTGTGAGCTTGTAGATCGGCTATTTCCGGCAAAGAGCTTTGGTGAAGAGGGGAAAAAAGAGCACACTAAGTACAGAGTGATAGGTCAAGTTTATTAAAGGAGCTATAGTCAACTTTTTCTTGAAGACGCTAAAATAAAAATGTTTCGTAAATATTTTATAAAAAAGATTAAGCTTCATATATGTGTTTCTATTCAAAAATTACCACAACAAGCATAAAATAATGATAAAATAATCATTTTGGCAGACTGACAATGTTTACAATGTTTATATCCCCTTCTATTCTTTTTGATAATGGTTATAAACAAAGTCGGTCTGACAATGGCCAAAATGATTATTTTATCATTATTTTACGCTTTTTGTGGTCATTTTTTTATAGAAACACATACTGTATGAAGCTTAATCTTTTTTATAAAATATTTTCGAAACATTACTTTTATTTTAGCGTCCGTTTTTCAAGAAAAAGTTGACTATAGCTCCTTTAAGTATTCACGGTTCAATTGTTAAATATCTGAAAACACAAATTGACATGAATCCAAAATACACTGATGATTGTGCTGTCAAACAATGAAACTATATGGAATCTATGATAAGGTTGTGGGCGTCCCTGCTTCATCTCTCTCTCTCAACCAAGGGGTCCTTGGCCTGAAAACGTTGAAGACCCCTGGTTTAGATAAATGGAAGGAGGAGAACACGAACGATAGAGAGGGAGGAGGAGGGAGGAGAGAGCTGTTGGAGGACGAAGGCGTAGCAGGGGAGAGCGGTGGTGGGCGGGCGGGGGTTCTGACATCGCCCCCCACGGTCATAACAGCAAGGTCTGCATAAGGGAGCAGCTGCTGCCCTCTGCTTTCTCCCCGGGAAAAATATGGACGGAATATTAATTGTGCTGCTAATTCCGCTTATGGTGGCTGTTTGTGATGGCCAGCAGAAAGGTCCAACGAGCCCTGTAATGTTAGCCGACGTTTCGTAATGATGATGACATTCTTCCATGCCAAAACATGGGTTATAGGCCGCGTGAAATCAAAGCATTTCTCAATAGGCTATGTGTAATGTCATGGGTCGGATGTAGAAGTTGTCAGTTAATCGGGCCATTACTAAGACCTACAATGAGTCAGAAAGCAATTAGACCATGGCATAATGGAACATCTAATATCTGTTACTTACATTGCAGTACTGTACGTTCATTGTGTGAATCTTGGTGAGTTGCCTCGTGTAACATTGGAAAATGTCACATGTATGATCACAATCGAAATGTATTTGTTCCTCTCTTTTATTTTGAAACAGGAAAAAAAGAAAGAAAAACTACTTGAGAGTAACGAAGGAATTAAAGGAGTAGTTCACCCCCAAAATGACTTTCTTTCTATTGATTTCTCATGCCACGGAGACTTGAGTTCAATAATAATTTTTGTATTTGTCGTAAAAGACAAAAAATGGATTATAGTAAACCTACCCTGACGGTTTCCCCATCCAGGGCCATGTAATCGGGTCTCCATCCGAAATCAATGGGGGTAAATTTACTATAAAAAAAATAAAAAAAAGTTTGTCTTAGGAATGCGACAAATACAAAAATGTATTATTGAACTCAAGTCTCCATGGCAAGAGTAATCAATAGAAAAAAAGTCATTTTGCGGGTGAACTACTCCTTTAAGCTTTCATTTCATCTAACGGCTCTTTGAAGAAAATCACTGTGCAAAGCTCTGGCTGGCATCATCTTCCCCTTTTCCTTTTCTAGTCCGTCGTTCATTGTCTGCTTGATCGTCTGTGATGTACTAATCATGAAAGTGCTGGGCTAATTTGAAGGAAGCGCCCCACAAGTGGCTGAGTCGTTGTTTTGTGACCCTGTTTGTCTTGAATGAGCACACCGTGCCTCTCCCGAGAGCAGCCCACAGGCATCCTACAGATCTAACACGCAGTGCTCACACACACACACACACACACACACACACACACACACACACACACACACACACACACACACACACACACACACACACACACACACACACACACACACACACACACACACACACACAGAGAGAGAGAGAGAGAGAGAGAGAGAGAGAGAGAGAGAGAGGGGCGGGGGGGCAGTCCCTTAAGAATCCTGTCTGAATACATTACAGGGAAATAAACTTCATGGCGCCAAATACTTAGTTCCTTGTTGGAAGGCTTTGTGTGGTTGAGAATTAATATAATCTTTGCTGAATGTTTTTCACTGAAAGGGGTATTTATGTAAATAGGATTTTAAGGTAGGGTTTATTAGTTTTTATCCTAATCTACCGTAATTCCACTCTGACTAATGCCTACGCTGTCTGTCTTTCTGTCTGTCTGTCATTGATCAATGTTGAATTGATGCCATGCATGCACTCACATGTACATGGTGTATTGCAGGGGTCTTCAACGTTTTCAGGCCAAGGACCCCTTAGCTGAGAGAGAGATGAAACAGGGACCCCCAGATTCCATATAGTTTCATCGTTTGACAGCACAATCATTAGTGTATTTTGGATTCATGTCAATTTGTGTCATCAGATATGTAACCACTTGAACCGTCAATACTTAAAGGGATATTCCACTTTCAAAAAAACGTTTGGTCACTTTATCATCTAACCAGGCTTTTATGAACACCCTGAACAGTTTTTAATTTACTTCATTAAATATTTATATATTTTATGTAAATGTTAAATGTTATTTATTTTAAAAAGAAAATGTTAGCAAGTCAATTTGACTGAGCATCTTTGACTTGTAGTGGAGTAATATTTGACCATGCAGGAGTATCTATTGACTGAACGTAATGGGGTTGTGTTTGTGTACTTTATCGATCAATGGGTACCGGTGCATCGTTTATAGAAGACACAGGGAAGGGGGCCATAGAGAGAAAATAATCTATAATTCAGTATGATTTGACCTTCATGCTGAAGAGCACATTTTAACTCCTCTAAGTCAGGGAGTTTGCGAATGCCCCGGCCCCTCCACACCCGCACACGCACACGCACAAACACACATTTTATGAATGCTTTCAAAATGTTGGGGTGTGTCCCCAGCATCTGTTGAAAAGAAGGTGTTTCTTAAAACGCAGGGGAGTTATACTGTAGTGTAGCAGGCTACTACTGTATGCACTGAAGCCTAAAGCCCAGAAATAGCACATCTAGCCTACTGTACAAGCCCAAAAATACACAGAGCCATCTCTAACCCCTACTCATACCTCATACTAACCATGTATTAGGCATTTACTGATGCTTTTCCTAGTTGTATACTCTCCAAAAGGTCCTTACAAACTCTCCAAAAGGTCCTTACAAAGTCTATTTCTCGAATTCTACTATAGTTGCGGAAACATTTGGCACTCACAAGTATAGTAATACGCAATACAAGTACACACACACACACGCACGCACGCACGCACGCACGCACGCACGCACGCACGCGCACGCACCCTGGCCCTTCTGACTCAGCGGGACCTCTCAGATGACAGAAGGAGGCGAAATGTCAAAAGAGGGGATAGAAGGAGGAGAGGTGCTGCGTGGAGGAGGAGGAGGGCAGGTTGTGGATGCCTCCAGATCTTGGTAAAGGGTCGGGGGTTGGGGGGGTGGGGGGGGGGAGTCGGTGAGCGGTGGGCTTAATCCTGCGTGTGGCGTTCATCCTGGCAGAGGAGCTGAAGAGTGGAGAGCCATGCTGGGAGGCACTAGTGATCTGCACAAATTATACACTGGTGGTGAGAGAAGTAAGAGTGCGTGTCTGTGTTGGTCTGTGTGCGTGCATGCGTGTGAGTGTGTGTGTGTGTGTGTGTGTGTGTGTGTGTGTGTGTGTGTGTGTGTGTGTGTGTGTGTGTGTGTGTGTGTGTGTGTGTGTGCGTGTGTGCGGCACACTTGTATTACCATACTTGTGAGGTCCCTGCAAGTACAGTGGGCAGGGACGTGCAGAGAATGTTAGAGAAGGCAGGGGCAGAAATCTCTAAAAGGGCCTTTTGGTGAAAACATCGAAAATAGCAGACCTCCAAGCTCACAATGCGTCGCAGCACGACGCGTTGTGAGCTTGAAGGTCGGCTATTTTCGGTGCTTGATACCACACTGAACTAAGCAAAATCTATACTGGAGATGTGGCGTACGGTATGGATTTCTACACAGAGAGGGCAATTCTTTCAACATAAGATGCTGCATTCAAGTTCAGGAGAGTTTTGGACAAGGCAATTCTCTTGAATGCTGCCTTCAGGTATGGCATGGAAAGAGGGCAATTGCATTTCTTTCACCATAGTAAAAACGGCATTCATGGTCTGGAGTGGGCACTTTTTACTGACGGATAAAAGGGCCGGGGATCAAGCCCCCTTTGATGTCTATGTGTTTGTGAAGTAGACATTGTGAGGCCAATTTTCCTGGTTCTCACATTAGAAATGGTTGTATTGAGTTACAGAGTTACTGTAGGTAAAGATTCAGGTTGGGATTAGACATTTGGGGGTTAGGTACTGTATATGAGTTAGGGTTGGATGTATGGCCCATTGTTGTGAGCATTGTGAGCTTGTAAATCTGCTACATGTATCGTCTTTAGAGTTAAGGCTAGAAATTAAGATTTGTTATTAAATAAATGGCATTCATAACACCGCCATCCTAAAATATTGATTTCCTCACCACAGACTGTAAAAAATATGGACAGTGGGAAGCCATTGGTTTCTATGCAGCGAAAATGAAGCTTTTTTCGCCCTTGGTATGGGTGTCGCCGTCATAGTTTTAATGGTACCAGAGTAAGGCTATTGGCTGCCAGTGGTCACGTGCAACCGCAGGGATACATGGGACATTGTCTTGAGCTTGCTGAAAATAAAGCACACGAAGAAGAATCATCACAAGCCTATGATCACAAGCCCCTCCTACAGCATACCCTGCTTTAACATCAATTATAACATAGATTGGACCATATTTTCACAAAACGCATATCATGGTGATTGAAATGAGGCTTTAAACTAGCAACAGGAACCATAAAGTATTTATGAGAATGTTTATTAAGGTAAGAAAATGTAATGTAAAATTCCGGGGGAAATGAATGGATTCCTATGGAGAACATGATGCTTCTGGTGCCAGAACAGCGCAACTAGCGGCCAATCATAGGAACTTTCAGTTCTGTGTTTGCTTCATTTTAAATCGGGACAACTACACCCCTGGTCCTCACAAGTATATACTTACATGCATGCATGCGTGTGTGTGTGTGTGTGTGTGTGTGTGTGTGTGTGTGTGTGTGTGTGTATACGTGTCTGTGTGAGCATGCATGTGTGCAATATAGATTATTCTTGACAAGAGGGGGGAATACAGAGAAAAAAGGCATCATGGGGAGCTATGAAAACACAAGCAGCTGGGTGTACATGCATGCAATAATTGTGTAAAGTACATCTCAATTGCTTCAGGAGAAAAACAAGAATTCCCCCCACACAGACAGGCATGATGTGCAAGGGTGGGGCATATACAGTAAGAGCACGTCATGGACAAAATTGAAACCCCAGATCCGTGGTTCTGAAGGTCTTGCTCCGTATAGAATGAACAGATCCCATCTCTCGGAACCATGAGGGTCACCGCTTGCTTTCACTCTCCTTCTGCTCCGCCGCGTCCCCAAGACATGCGCTGTAATTAAAACCACAGGTGGGGGGGCCCCCCCAACACTGCCTGGCTGCTCCCAGCATGCAACAGGCACCATCTGGTTTCGAGAGAGAGAGAGGGAGAGGGGGGGCTTTATCTTTTCTTATTCAAACAGCCAGGGGTTAAAACATCAAGGACGGGCTTCTTTCATCGGACCTCGGCGTGCGGGGCAGAGGGCAGGGGCGAATAATAACCGCTGTCTCTCTGAATCTTTCTGCAACGCAAAGCGTGAAATGGGAGCACTGGGTTCAGCGTGTTGAGCCGCTGGGCCGGCTACACCCACCCACCCACCCCCCATCGGTCCCACGGGGGCACCCTTTCTCATCCTCACCTATCACGTTCCTTTCCTGATATCATGATCGTGTCCTTCTGAAGCATCTAGCCCGCAGACATGTTAAGAGACCTGCTCTCCACAGACTCCTACTGTGCTGATTACTTTCACTTCGGCGCCGACCTCACTAAAGCGCGCGTGCTTGCTATACCTTGAAACATGGACTCTAGAGAAAACATGGTCTGTCTAGGGTCATAGCACACCACACAAGCTCTGACGGATTTAATTCCCCGGTGTGCAGGTGTATGTCCCCCCCAACTACTCTTAATGAGTACTTTATAGGTGAATGTTTAAGATAATATGTAGAGTGCATTAGCAAAGCTTCGTCACTCTGCAACATCATTGCACATCTGGTCTTAATTAATACATTGAGATGACGTGGTCGCAGAGGCAGAAATGTCATCTCTCAAAAGCCTCTCTGATAAATTCTCCAAACGCTGCAGCCGCCTGTATCCTCGTATCTTGCGATCGGTTCCCTCAGAAGAACAACAGACAAGAAACAGAAGCTAATTTGAGATCAGCGCCAAGGAAAATCTGAATTTTACCTGGGGCGTTGGCAGATTGCAGATGTCTGCCTCTCCCCACTCCAGTAACGCACAGTGCACGTGTTGTTCTTGGCACAGTCCCCTGGTGGGAAGATTCACTTAAAGTTTAGTCTCTGAGGAACAATAAAGACCCCAAACAGCGTGCTTAAATTTAAGCTAGCATGAAATCCCCAATTGCTTCTGGGCGGGTTGTCCCTCCCTCCACTCCTTTATTTTAGGACTGTGATGCATCGTTTCCATTGTCGGAATACCATTTGTATTTGCGTGTTTATTTTACGTACCGGGAGGATTGGACATACCCCAGCCACAAAGCAACAAGAGCAACAGCCTTGTGTGTGTGTGTGTGTGTGTGTGTGTGTGTGTGTGTGTGTGTGTGTGTGTGTGTGTGTGTGTGTGTGTGTGTGTGTGTGTGTGTGTGTGCATGTGTGAGCATGAGTGTATCCGTTTGCGTGTGAGTGACTGAGTGAGTGAGTGAGCGAGCGCGCATGCATGTGTGCATGCTTGAGCTGGTGAGTTTACTGAATGTATACCCGACATCTGTTGTTGAAAAGCGTCTAGTGAAGGTGTTTCTTCCCAACTTAAAATGCTGGGGAGAGTTATACTGCAGGCTACCTGTTATAAAAGGAACTTGATTAAAGAGGTTTGGAATTACTGGCCATAGTATACAGTAATAAAAACATCAGAGCTGAGTGTAAACAGTTGTTTTAAGCACCAGAATAAACAGGCCGGATAACATACTTGGTCATTATGTAGCAGTCAAAAGGACACTGTCCCAGAAATCCCAGTAAATATAATCTCTGACCGTGATCCTGATCCCATTTGCAGAGCAAGACCCAAATTCTTCCCACCTTCTCTTGCCAGCGTTTCGTTGGGAAAAGTTTAAGTGATGAACTCAATGACACATCACACTTTAGGGCTTTTCTTTTATTAGAATGTTTATTGACAAAGTGAGATTCATGTCTCGCAGTTCGGCAATGGTACCCAACGCTCATGGCCTTCGGTTCAAATTCTGTGTGTCTCTCTCTCTCTCTCTTTCTCTCTCTCTCTCTCTCTCTCTCTCTCTCTCTCTCTCACTCTTAAAATCCAGTCTGTTTATCTCTCCCGTTTTCTTTTCACCACCTCCTGCTACTCCTCTGCAATGAAAACCTGTATAAAACTGTATTATGGACCAATATTTATATAACATATATTTTGAAAAGCATGGTGTGACCCCTTTAACACACAACGTGTTGCGTTCTATTGAGAGAATCTGCCTGCTGCCTGGGTGCAAAGTAGCAGTGGAAAAAGGTTATGGATCATTGATGCGTGATTATGGATCCCACTGGGAAAGATGGATAACCACGCCCCCGGGCTCATTTTGAGCTTGTGATTGGCTGAACCGGACGTAGGGAGCGCTCCGTTGTAGTCACTTGGACCGCGCAAGGTGCACCAAACCCCAATTATCATGGCGTTTATCGTGCGCTTGAACGATTGCATTCACCACGGCTTCGTAACTCGCGCGGCCAGCGGAGCCTGCGGCGCTCGGGGGCGAAGAGCAGGACCAAGGTCCGCTGGCCTTCGCGCCGCTTGCAATGTCGTGGACAATAACTGTGAAAACGAGCGCTCTATGCCGTTTCCATCCATCCTTCCCAGTGGGATCCATAATCACGCATCATTGATGTAGGTGTTCTCTCAATAACAGCTTCCACCCGACTACCATCAGACAACTGAACAAGGCCTGATCAGATCACCCACTGTCTATATCAGTGGTTCTCAACCTTTTCAGTCCGCGACCCCCAAAATAATCATATCACCCTGACGAGCACTACATTTTGTATATCACGGTTATATTGTAAAAATAGCAGATCTACATGCTCACAACGCCTTGTGTTGCGAGGCATTGGGGGCATTTAGATCGGCTATTTTCACAATTTCTGTCTCTAATATTTGACAATTTGGCCAATGTTAAAATGTGTCATTTTAGAGGAATTAAAAACTGTGCAGATACCCTCTAACACTTAAACTGTGTTGTTTTTTGTTTGTTTTTTACTGTTGAGTGAGAAAACAATGTTGCACATTAATCATCTGGGGACCCCCCCAAATAGTTTGGGAACCCCCCTGGAACTTTCTACTTAAACAAACCGCCCTTCATGTGGATATATTCCACTGTGAGGACTGCACTTTCCCTGTGGACCCATATGTGGACTTTATTTATCTGTAAAGTTTCGGCTCTGTGTTTTTCTGCACCATATGTCTAATCATGCACACACCTGCTGCTATGTTGACCTAACAAATAACACCTTATGCTGCCTTAACCTCATGTACACAATGTTTCCGCTGCAGTCTATATGCGATGTGAATATACTGTATGTAGATACAGTAGCTTGATCTTTTTATTGATCTTCTCATTGACGTGCTTATATTTTTCGCACGCACGCACACACACACACACACACACACACACACACACACACACACACACACACACTCATGCAAAAAATAAATTTCACCGATACTTCTTCACACATGTAAACCAGTGGTGTGACAATTATGAATTGACAATATCAATTGATTCTTGATTCTGATTCTGAATAAACAAGAGCAATGGACTGACGGTATTCTACTGTAGTCCTCCGTGACCTCCACATTTCAAAGTACTATTCACCCCCTCAACAACTTGACTACCCGCCACATCTCTGAACTCCTCCAACGCCACACCCCCTCCCGCTCCCTCAGGTGATGCCTAGCCTGGTTAATAAACCAGACTGCACAACACCACCCCCTGTTGGTAGTGGTGGTCACGCAGTGAGGAATTAGTATGAGCAATGCCAGGCTAGGTGATGCCAACCTCCTGGACATCCCCAGGACAAAGAAACCAACCTGGGGCAACAGGGCCATCTCGGTGGCCGCCCCTCCCTCTGGAACTCGAAACTAGTTTTTAACCTTTTAACTGTTTTTTCCTAATTAAGTTGTATTTAATTGGTTACTGTTTTGTAAAGCGACTTTGAGTACTTAGAAAAGCGCTATATAAATTACATCACTTTAACTGCAAGACCCACTGTCGCTTTTTGGACACATATATATTTTATAAAAAAAAAATGTTTTCCTGTTCTTTTTTCACCTAAACATCACAGATCCTATTGTTTAGTATTACAATGCCATTGGCCACGATATTTGCATACCAGTAAGACTCCCTAATCGGGAGATAAGCGACCGTTGGTTGCTTATCTCCACAAATATCACAGCCTCCACCTCTCACGTCATACGGGCAGCCATAGTTACACCTGGAATGTTGAATCTCCATATATGGAGATAACCTACCCATCACACAAAGTCTGACCTCACCAGCCCATACCTGGGCATGGACGACTTATATCTCCATATACGGAGATGGCCATATATGGAGATACGATGACATCACAGAGTCCACAGCTGATGATGTGGCGTGATGTCATACAATACACAAACAAGCCCTATATAAAGGGGCAATTCTCACCAGGGAAGAGAGCATTCCCCACTAGCTGAGTATCTTAAGATGGTTGGATGTGATGATAAGCCACAAATAGGCCAAAAGTTTGTTTTACCAATTATCAAGACATACGGGCAGTTGACAAGTTTGCCATTGTTACTCATTGAAGTTGAATCTCCATCTGAATCCCTTTTATGCCCATATATGGAGATCCCTGCTCTGAGTATCTGACATCACTAATCCCTTTTATGCCCATATATGGAGATCCCTGCTCTGAGTATCTGACATCACTAATCCCTTTTATGCCCATATACAGTATGGAGATCCCTAACAGAATCCATTTTATGCCCATATATGGAGATACCTGCTCTGAGTATCTGACATCACTGTGATGTCACCTGTTTATGCCTAAATATGGAGAGCCCTGCTCTGAGTATCTGACATCACTGCGATCTCACCTGTGATGTCACAGTGACACATCACCTCAGTATCTGTGATGTCACAGTGACACATCACCTCAGTATCAGGCGTTACACGTATACATTGAGCAGGGCAAAGGTGTGACGTGTGTGACGGACGGACGGACGGACGGACGGCCGGTGGAGGTTTTCATACTAAACTGCGACCTTACGGTCGCAAACATGGTTATTACACTCAACACCAGTAAGACTCCCTAATCGGGAGATAAGCGACCGTTGGTCGCTTATCTCCACAAATATCACAGCCTCCACCTCTCACGTCATACGGGCAGCCATAGTTACACCTGGAATGTTGAATCTCCATATATGGAGATAACCTACCCATCACACAAAGTCTGACCTCACCAGCCCATACCTGGGCATGGACGACTTATATCTCCATATACGGAGATGGCCATATATGGAGATACGATGACATCACAGAGTCCACAGCTGATGATGTGGCGTGATGTCATACAATACACAAACAAGCCCTATATAAATGGGCAATTCTCACCAGGGAAGAGAGCATTCCCCACTAGCTGAGTATCTTAAGATGGTTGGATGTGATGATAAGCCACAAATAGGCCAAAAGTTTGTTTTACCAATTATCAAGACATACGGGCAGTTGACAGTTTGCCATTGTTACTCATTGAAGTTGAATCTCCATCTGAATCCCTTTTATGCCCATATATGGAGATCCCTGCTCTGAGTATCTGACATCACTAATCCCTTTTATGCCCATATATGGAGATCCCTGCTCTGAGTATCTGACATCACTAATCCCTTTTATGCCCATATACAGTATGGCGATCCCTAACAGAATCCATTTTATGCCCATATATGGAGATACCTGCTCTGAGTATCTGACATCACTGTGATGTCACCTGTTTATGCCTAAATATGGAGATCCCTGCTCTGAGTATCTGACATCACTGCGATCTCACCTGTGATGTCACAGTGACACATCACCTCAGTATCTGTGATGTCACAGTGACACATCACCTCAGTATCAGGCGTTACATGTATACATTGAGCAGGGCAAAGGTGTGACGTGTGTGACGGACGGACGGACGGACGGACGGACGGACGGACGGACGGACGGACGGACGGACGGTGGAGGTTTTCATACTAAACTGCGACCTTACGGTCGCAATAAATACCACCCACAGAGGCTGACATTCACACAACTTCATGATATCTGGAGTCCAGAGTCTGGACGAACAACATCTCACTTTTTCATTGAAGCTATTCCTCACAAAAACATAAGTAAAATGCCTGTAATATATTTTGTGGTGATCATTAGAATGTCTAAAACATGTATATGTTATTATTGTGAAAAATATCCCCCCAAATGTAAATTAGAGCATGATTTATGATTTATAGCTATAAAACCTTACAAAAACATTTTTTTAAAACATTACATTTTCCTCTCCAAAGTACTCCTACAACGCCATGTGAAAGCTTTTTTCTTTCATTTTTTTTGTAAGTAGAAATGTATTATTTATCTTATCTTCACAAAAGTGAAATGGTATTTTCTTTTTCTTCCTTCCCTGCCCTGCAAGACCATGTCAGCTGTCAGAATCCTGATCAGCCACTTTGCAGAGGAAGGTAACTCACCAAAGCTGCCTTTCAGATTAATCAATCCTCCCATTGGCTGCAGGTTAACACCTGGCTGTAACCTCCACATGACATGGAAGGGAATGGTCAGTCCTGGAGGAGAATAGTAAACATCCAACTTATTAGCCGCGCCACGGCTTACATTTCTTACTGCAACTCAGCACAAAAAAAAGGAAACTTGACTTCGGTCCATTATATCTCCCCTTTAATAATACCAATTCGTATTGTGTTTTATTTCATTTTTATTGTTGATTTGTCACCTTTACAAGGAGGTACAGTTTGTAATCATCAGGCATTGGTGGAATGAGCACCACAGCCAAACGTGTGGGTATAGCGCCGACCAAAATCTGCCAACATTCGGTCCATTATATCTCCCCTTTAATTATGCCAAATGGTATTGTGTTTGATATCATTGTTATCGTTGATTTGTCACCTTTAAAACAAGGTACGAATTGTAAGGATCTGGCATTTGTGGAATGGGCTGTATTTGAAATACATGTATTTGAAATACGTATTTGAAATACTTTTTTGTATTTTGTAATTTGTATTTGGCTGGGATGGAAAGACTTTGATGTAATTTGTATCAAAATACTTTCAGGTCTAGTATGTCCTGTATTTGAAATACAAAATACTTTTTTAATTACATTTTATTCTTAAAAGCACACATTTTAAACAATTTAAATTATTATGACCTGCTTAATACATGCATTCATGGCTTTTAATGTTTGATAGGACAGTCCTTCATAATGGATGGATGGATGGATACAATTCATTGATTTGGAAGTATATTTCAGTATGTTCTGTCCACGGGTCCATGGCATGGAAGTGTCTTTGTGAGAAGAAGAATATAGCAGGCAGGCTCACAAGGTGAAGTGTTTGTATGATAATAATTTTTTTCTTCTTTTTTGAGCATCCGGCTGATAAGAGCGCTAGTCTAGACAGACCTTCATTCAGCCCAGGCCGAGTGAATCATACTGTCCTACAAGTGGCTGGAGAAGATGGAAAATGGGCAAAATCCACGCAAAACTGATGAATGGAGAAGGACACAGCAGCCACTCTTATACTTGTATACTTGTACTTTTACTAGTATATTTATTTTTACTTTGGAAAATGGAATGTGTTCCAGGGGCCACAAGAAGGCTCCGCTGGGGCCGGATTTGGCCCACGGGCCACCAGTTTAATATCACTGCCGTAGCCATGTCATCATTAACAGCCAATGAGGGACCAGCATCCTGGTGATGAGAGTGGTGATGTCACTGTTATCGCCAGTGGTGATGCCAGTGGTGAGCGCACCTCATGGCGTGCTCTGCTGGCGCAGTGCACAATGCGCAAGTTGGCACCCCAACAGAGTGCAGTTTTAGTTATTATCATAAGGCTGGCAGAGCGATTTTGCAGTCTACCGGTATCTATGAAGTACTGGCGTAGAGGTAGCTCTGCATTCAGTATTCCTGTCTAGCTTTTGAAGATAACGGTCACTCTGGCCAGTGCTCTCACACACTGACACCATGATAAACATTTAGGCTGCCTGCTCTAAAGATAAACACTGTATGGTCAATTTATTCTTAGAAATTCTGAGGTATTAATTTAATACTTGGCAATCAATCTATGAAATTACTAATCATTGCATACATTTTTATAAAATGTATTCATGTATTTTCAAAATACAAAATACGTATTTGAATCTCAAATACATTTCTCTGGCCTGTATTTATATTTTGTATTTCGATACATTTTTTGACCCAGTATTTGTATTTTGTATCAAAATACTTTTCAATGTATTTTCGCCCATCTCTGCGTGTAGCGCCCCTCCAAAAATGGTCAAAATGGCCTGGCAGGCCTGCAATACTGTTCTTTTGGTGTTCACCTTTGTTGCTTGGTTCATTGAATGATTGCACTCTTCCACAGTAATAAAGAAAAGAAAAAACAACACATATTGGCCATTTTTACACTTTGTTCATTTTAAGCTCAGTGTCAGGGATGCCCAAAATGAGAGTAAACGCCAGCAGAACAGTATTGTAAGCCATTTTGGCAAAATTTTGGTCGGCGTTACCCACACGTTTGTTTGGCTGTGTAGCTCATGCTTCGAATGCCCGATGCTTACAAGCTGTACCTTGTTGTAAAGGTGACGAATCACGATAAAATTATATGAATATCACTAGTAAGACACCCGAGGGTGGAATGGGACCTCAGGGTGACATGCAACCTCGCCCTAAAGGGCGAGGTCGCGCCAATTCTTGACAATCTGGCCAACCACAGCGTTTCTCTGACGATTCTAGTTGTTGTCATTCTGGGGGGAGTTTGTTCATGTTTTTGTGAGGGTATCAACCCTAGGAGACACGGGGAGAACACGCAAACTCCACACAGAAAGGCCCTATCGCTCACACCCTAGGTTGGGTTGGCGATAGGGCCTTTCTGTGTGGAGTTTGCCTAAACATGGAGATGTGGTACAGAAGGACTCATATATGGGCATAAAAAGTATGTCATGTGACATCACTTCCTGTACAGACAGTCAGACAGACAGACAGACAGACAGACAGACAGACAGCCATTGACTCCGACCTAACAATGGCTACTGTCTATGACGGTAGTCCCATATGACATGATGTACTAGACTATCTCCATATATAGTGTTATCCACATCTCCATGTTTAGGCCAAACAGATTCGCTCCATTTCTCCATGTATAGGTCCAAATGCCCAACGTTGAGCTTGACAACGAAACGAAACACAGCCGCCCCCATATTTACTTTAGAAAATATGTTAAATTCTAAGTACGTTTCGAGTACCGGTTTGATACAAGAGCGAATAAGCACTACACTTCTGGAATCATGTGCGTCGACTTAAAGTTGGATCCAGGCTTAATACTGTCAACGTGTTCTCCACATCTCCATGTTTAGGCCAAACAGATTCGCTCCATTTCTCCATGTATAGGTCCAAATGCCCAACGTTGAGCTTGACAACGAAACGTTTTTAACACAGACGCCCCCATATTTACATATATATATAAAAGGTATGTCATGTGACATCACTTCCTGTACAGACAGTCAGACAGACAGCCATTGACTCCGGCCTAACAATGGCTACTTTCTATGACGGTAGTCCCATATGACATGATGGACTGGACTATCTCCATATATAGTGTTATCCACATTTCGTGTAGCCGCCCTGTACAGGAAGTGATGTCACAACTTGCTGACATCACACTGACATCACAGAGGATACGGAAGGACGGTCACGAGGATACGGAAGGTCACTCAAGCGACATGGTTCTTCAGAGTATATGCGACCTTCGGTCGCAACAATACAAAATTAAAGGGGGGATTGGTATATTAAAGGGGAGATATGATGGACCGAAGTCAAGTTTCCTTTCTTTTTGTGCTGAGTTTTAGTAAACATAAAAGCCCCCCAACTCAAGTAAGTTCTCAAGGACTCTGAACATGGAGGATTATCTTTCCAGTGGTGGAGAAAAGTACTCAATGTTTTTTACTTGAGTAAAAGTATCAATACGGCAATGTAGAAATACTCTGTAACAAGTAAAAGTCCGGATTTCAGTAAAATTACTAAAGTATTGACATCAAAATGTACTTAAAGTACCCAAAGTAGAAAGTACTATTTTGTGATAATAATCCAAATCTACAAAGTAACTAGTAACTAAAGTTTTCAAATAATGTTTGAAAACCCTAGGGGTACGCGGTGGTACTGTAGAGGGTACTCCGAAAATGCCCCCAAAAAAGAAAATAAGGAGTTCCCAATGCAGCTACACCCATGTAGTGTGTTGTCTAACCTCAATGTGTTCTCATGGCATCATCAAATTAAATAATTGGTGAAAGTCCAATCCATGGGACTCCCTGGGAAGTAAAATGATGATTTCCATATCATTCAACAGTTTTGAGATCGATCCCTATGTATATTATGTATGTAATATAATTTCCATTCTTGGGGTCGTGGTCATACTCCTCTCCTATCTTTATGGTAGGGAGGTCAGCCTGGATCACTTCTATGGGCTTGGGTCAGAGCGTGCAGCTCTAGATGGCCACCCCAAGCCGCCACAGTATCTCAAACTCATCTGCTGTATACTGTACATGCCACCAACCAGTGTTGGGGTTCGGGTGAGGAACGGGAGGAAGTCATCGGCATGCTGTCGCATGTGCTCAGCAGCACGAGAACGCAGTTCTTTCAAACTCAGACATCATCAGGTCATTTGAAATGACCTGATAACTAGATTGAAACGTCAAAAAAAGAAAAAAAGAAGAAGAAAAAAAATTGTACCTACCTTGGTGTGCCCTATCCTATCCATTCTGTGAACCACTGATTTAAAAACATTAGAAAGCCAAATTAAGAAACTACACTTTAAAAAGCCCCAAATTGCTTATCATAAGCAGACATGGCAACACTGGTAAACAAGAAACTTAAGTATATGGGGCTCCCCAGTCCCCACCTCCCCTATCTGGCCACACCCATATTGGTCATGGCCAGTAACAAGGTGAATACAAACAGTTGTGGACGCTTCCACTCATTAATGCTGATCATGAACAACTGTGGGACCAGCAGCAAGTCTCAAAGGCTTTGCTGAGGGCAGCCAGCCAGTCACTTCTTCCTCACAGCTTAACTTAAGGTGGCAGCAATGGGAAGCATTTACAATCTAGTTCTTGTTGCCTCGTTGACTCTTTGGTTTGCCCAAGGTAAAAAATATATATATTTTCTTTCCGATGTGCATTTTTTAAATTGTAGGTCTGTTACAGATTCATAGGAAGACTTAATTCAACTTAATTCTGTCCTGATAGTGTGGGGGAGCATTCATTCTATGACATCACAAGCCACACATTGCAACACTAGATTTTTTTTTAAATACCTCCCTTTGGGATTCAATGCATCAAAACATTTTGCTATGCTATATAATTGTATTAAACAACATCAAATTCATAAATTGCAGCTGTACAGTAAGCTTGACTCATCCTCTTCTCATAACATATCTACAGTGGATTTTTATGAAACACTTTGCATAGAAAGAGAATGAGTCAAGCTTTCCGTACAGCCACCATGTTGGTGAGCTTGACGTTGTTTAATACAATCGGATAGCAAAAAACTGTTTTGAAGCATTGAATCCCAAAGGGAGGTGTTGCAACCCTAGATTTCAACTTAAAAAAAATTGAATGTTGCAAATTGCGGCTATGACGTCACCTGAATATACAGCTCCAGATAATTCAATTTAAGCTTTTCCAGTATGTTGTCTTGGATGACTTGGGATGAGTTTGTCAATTGTAGAGTTTCTGTATCCTAATGGGCTCCAAACATGGCAGCTATATTGGAAACAAATCGGCCTCTTACACAGGTCTTGCCAATTTTATACTAATTACAGGTCTTTTCCATTCTGGTCAGTCATTTGTGCACTGCTGATATTGTGCATTTTTGCTCACTTATACCCTCATGGTTCCTTGAGGGGGTTCCAAATGGCCCCTTATGAGTGTACAAATGGGTGCATTTGGTTCCATTTGTACACTCTAGGCCGGGTGTCCTTGAACGTTTTAGGACCACTGTGCTACACTAAATGGAACTGAGCCATATAGCTGCTCCATGCATGTACTATATCGTCGTTGTCGGGCGGAAACCTCGTATCCAAGTTTCAAATGTGTACGTTCTTTCGCAAAGCAAAGTCCTGCTTCATCATACAAGGCCGTCGCACAAACGTAGTGAAAACAGCAGATCTACAAGCACACGCCTCGCACCGTGTGCTTGTAGATCGGCTGTTTTCACTAGTTTAAATCATTTTTAAAATGATAAATACAAAATGAACGGTTTTGGACATACAAGGTTTCCACCCGACAACGGCGATATTCTACCCCAGAAAACTGTATCCAGTGCAAGTGCTGACTCTTGTCTTACCATGAGTTGATAAAGACTGCATGCTATTTGTGTCAGATCCTGTGTCTAGGTTAGGCATAATGACGTGAACTAAATGTCTCAATAGAGACATTTATTGTATTTGTTGTATAAATTGTATTAGCGTACTCCAATTATATATTGGACAATTACATTTGTACAGTGCTGCTTATTTCACTTTCAAAAAAGGTTTTGGTAATTTTTATCTAATCAGGCTTTTGGGAGCACCCCAGACAGTTTAAGTTACTTGATTCAGTATTTAGATATTCATTTTATCAGACACACCCCCTTCCTATACAAACCCATTGTAACTTCAAACTCTATTTTAACCATGATTAATCAAAAACACTCGTTCTTGGTTCTGGTGACTGTCCTAGTACGTGAGCTGAACGTGTTTTTTCAATTATTTTTTAAATTTCTTAATAATTATTTTGGAAAATTAGAAATTAAATGCAATAAAAATAAAATAAAAAAAGACTAAAAAAAAAGAAATTGAAAACCACAGCCAGCTCACGTATTAGGAGGACAGTGTGAGTCACCAGAACCAAGAACGGGTGTATTTGATGAATCTGTCATGGTTAAATATGGAGTTTGTGAAAGTGAAATGTCCCTTTGTGCAGGAATTATCGACGAGGCCCAGTTCATTTCAAATGTGGCTGCTGTGCATTGAGCCTATACTGTTGTCTTGGCACTAAATGGACATTGAAGCTAATCATCTCCACTGCCCCAGTTGATTGCAGTCTTGGTTGGTTCTCTAGTTTACAGGCTTTTGCTCAGAGCTATCAACAAATATTGGAAGCCTCCAACTTGGCCTAGTAGCGGCCGCTGTGAAAAAGAGTGTCAAGTCATGAGCTGTATAAAAACTCAGAATGTCTTGTGCCAACAGCATCCACACAATCTCATTTAACATGCAATGCCATAACTGGATAAAAACAAGGCTATTCTAGCTGCTTGTATCCCAGTTAGGATCTTTGTCATAGTGCTTGTACAATCAGATTGGACTTTTCTCTCATCGAGAGCTGTTAGTAGAAGTAATTGCAACTTGGAGGTTATGGGTACCCTCCATGTAGCTTGGTAATCTGGAGAAAAGTAATGCTGTGGCAACTTCTGACAAGTCTGTTATTGGTCTTCTCATAGATTTGCATTAAATATTTTTTTCAGATTCTGACGAAAATCCGGCATGTCGCTGTGGGAATGAGACCCACAGCAGCCACATGCCTGATGACCATCCTGTGAATGAGACCCACAGCCAAATGCCTGATGACCATCCTGGGAATGAGACCCACAGCCAAATGCCTGATGACCATCCTGGGAATGAGACCCACAGCCACATGCCTGATGACCATCCTGGGAATGACCCACATTTAAATTCATCAAGACCATGCTGGGCTTTACACGAATCAGACCCATAGCGAATTCATGGAGGACATGGTGATCACCGCGCCCAACATGGCGACTACGGCACCATGAAGGACACGATGATGTATTGATGGGTCCAACGACGGCAGCAACATGAGCTAACGCTGGCAATGTCCCTGGGCAACATGACAGCAACTTGATGGCAATAATCCTTCTGTCTATTTAATTAAAGTTTTGCAACTTGTCATTGTGTCCTCCTTCTTTCCCTATGTTGACTAAACTTGAGTCGATTTACCAAGTGTGGGTTCAAGCTGAAACATCTGAATATTCGAGGTTGACTAACTTGCCACTTAGACCCCCCCTCAATACTTAGTAAAATGGTTAGCATGCACTGTCCTTGATGGATTCCCCCCCCCTCTTCACCGGCTGTTTTTTGGCTCAAAAAATGCTCAAAAATGCTATCTTTATGAGCTGAGTGTCAGAAAGGTGATGCCATAGCAAGGTAGACGCCGGCGTTGGTAAAAATCTAATTGCTGTATGTGATGTATACATTTTGAGTTAAAACCATTATCAACCCCTCTGCACTCAAGTAATTATCACACCTGCCGATGGCTAGCCTGTCAGTCATTGGCTGTTCAGTGGTGCTGCAAGTAACTAAGTACATTTACTCAAGTGCTATACAAGTACTTGAGGTACTTTTACTTTTCCATTTGGGTTACTTATACTCCACTATTACAGTATTTGACAGCTTCAGTTACTTGTTACTTTGCAGATTTTAAAATTAATACAAAACATAGATGAAACACTTATTACTAATCGTAAGAAGCTGATCTACAATGTGCAGTGTTGTGAGCTTGTAGATCTGTTTATTAAAAAGTTTGTCATCGGCTATTTATCTGGTTCTCAAAGTGCGGTTCGGGGACCCCTGAGGATACTTAAAGGATTTCCAGGGGATCATTGCTGGTTCCAAAGTGTGGTTCGAGGACCCCTGAGGGTCCATGAGATGTTTCCAGGGGGTCCATCGCTGGTTCTCAAGTGTACACACGCACGCGCACACGCACACACACACGTCCCTTCCTCTGTATTCCAATTGGCCGGGCTTTAAACACATGGTTACAACACATTGTAACCAAAAATGTAACCACTTCCAAACAAGGACAAACAAGATATAAAACTGGTCAGCATTGACCACTTCCTTCGTGGAAGAAGTGTTGCCGCGTGTCATAAGGAGCGACTCTCTTGTGTTTAATGTCACTATCAATATGTGCCGCGGATGTTGTCCGTTTAATTTCATCCTGGCACGCTTCCATGCTCCCGGCTGGTTGTGTTTGATTTGCACTGATCGGTGTTAGTCCTCTGCAACGCTCTCCAGCTCCTCTGCCTGGGTGAACGTCTATCAGATTAAGCTCTCACCAGCTCCTTACCTCCCAGCCCCCCCCCCCCCCCCCACACACACACACACACACACACACAGACAGGGGCGTCACACCAAATTCTGGGCCCTGGGTACAAGGATTCACTGCGGGCCCCCCATGAATGTTAACTATTGACGCGCTGCGAGCTTGTAGATCTGCTATTTTTGAAAAATTGTGAAAATGTGTGCAAGAAACCCATGTTTCCATGTCAGTGATGCTCAAACGTTTTCATGTGAAGGACCCCCAAAATGATATGAATTTGGCCACTGACCCCCATCTCAAAATATTTAGTTCCAGGGACCCCCCCCCCCCAAAAAAAAATTTGAGTTACAAATGTTCACTTAAAAAATACATATTCAAAGATTTGCACACATTTTCACGACTTTTCAAAAATAGCAGATCTACAAGCTCGCAGCTAACTGTGAGCTTGTATATCTGCTATTTTTCAATAGCTAAAGTTACTAGGGCCCCTCCACCTTGGGCTGGTAACTCAGTCCCACTTTCCTACCCCTTGTGACGCCCCTGCACACAGACACTCTATGCATCCCAGGAGTCCCCCACTCGATCAACCAGTCCAACTCTCTCACTCTCTCTACAAAATGGAGATGAATGTTCGCCAACACATACAGTACAGTATGTTCTCACATACGCATATACAGGTACATGGGGCAGATATGTCAGCGCATGTCAGAACATGATGTCAAACGTGTGCAAACTTTTACTCCCCCTCTCTGTTCACAAATGCGCGCACACACACACACACACACACACACACACGCACACGCACACGCACACGCACACACACACACACAGAGTATTTGGTCCTTGGATGGTTGATTACAATGGGCCGCACCGTTTATTTACATCAAGGATGACTTGGATGAAGGACTTTTGAGCTAATGAGCACCTTTTTTCAGAATATATTTAATGTATGCAAATTCATATTCCACTTGTTAACAACTCATGTGGTGTAATGCATTTATATTTAATGGTCTACTACTCTATGGGTAATAATAATAAATACAAGTCTCATATACCTGCATGGAACCCATTCAGTTAAAAAAATAAATCCTTTGTTTTTGCCTCCAGGGGCAGAACCTCCTTTTTTGTTTAAAACAGGAATTCGATTTGGCTCCTCCCCTTTCTTAGTCCACTTCCTCCAATTTGCTTATGTGTTGCTATGAAAGCCTCAAACTCATGTCCGTCCGTGAGTGAGTCGCGCTGCTCACGAGTCAGCTGTGTCTGTATTACGCTGCTCAGTGTCAGCTGTGTCTGTATTACACTGCTCAGTGTGTTCTTGATCATACTAGCCGTATTTTATACTTTACTATTCGGAAATTGCATTAAATTTGCGATTTCTGTGTTAACTCTATGGGCTTTTAGCAGGGTTTACCCTTCAAAGCGTCACTTCAGCGCCAGGAAGTTGCTGAGTGGGCACGGCGTGAATAGGGCTAATTACCGAGCGGGGATCGCATTCTCGCACGCATCGCCACTGCGTCTGCCACCTCTCGAGAACTCCATGTATAGTGATCCGCCATTAGCGAGAGGTGGATCACGTTACCGCTGTGCATTGCCTCAAAAACGCCATGGTCGGTGGCCAAATATACTGTATTTAGAAGCTCTGACCTGACGGTCGCCACTCGCCATTAGGGGCCATTAGTGCATGTTGGGGGATACCGGGGATATTTGTCACACTTTTTACTCTAACGTGAATTGCTCATCAACAACACATCACTCCTACAAAAGCTTAGGTCTTGGCTTGAAACGTGTATAACATTTGTTCACATAACTTATTCTATCAGGAAGTTATTAGCCTTCAAAGTCAGCTTGACACGTTGTGCCCCATCACGGAGTAGCTTGTCACAATATACAGGGTTGGTTGTCCCTAAAATTAATCAATAAGACAGTAGAAATATGAGTTTTTGTTTTTTGAGCTAGAGAGACAAAATAAGTTTAAAATGACTATAAACACCATCTCTAATACCCAAGGCCATTTGTATTAGTTTTAAACAATATGTAAACCATGATCTACATATGTGACAACTAGCCTCAGAAACATTTAGACAACTACAGTAGCCCCACCTGACCATGTGACACTAGATGCCACATGGCTGTAGCAAACAAATGACACATATGGCACTTCCTCTTTTTAAGTGATTAGTTTTGAATTTTTTTATATCCTACAAACATTACAAAACCAACACAAACATTTAAATGTACTCCGACCCCTAAGAAATACTAAATACCTTCTCACATCAATGTCTTTAATGTCTTAAAAAGATAGAAAGGTGGGACTGATACCAGTAAGACTCCCTAATCAGGACTTTAGAAGGCAATCATAGCCAATCAGGAGGGAATATGGGAAATGGGACAGATCCATGTTGATGACATGACGTTAGAGATACTGTGTACCGCTTTGCGTGATTTTAGGCCAAAATCTGTAGGAGCAGTGTCCAAAAAAGTGTTTTTAAAAAATCGGACTCATGGTGGTGCTAGAAGAAGGCCATATGAGAAATCAGCTGGAGGTTGTGAGTTGCCATCCAAGGAGTGCATGGATAGGGGTAACGGTTCCGGAGATAAGATAGGGCCAGAAGTGTGATGTGACGTGACGTGACGGACAGACTGACTGAAGGAAGAAGGGAGGGACAGCCGGTGGAGGTTTTCATAATAACTTGCGACCTGTTGGTCGCAATCAACATGGTGAATCAGCACCCACTATTTTAGCTGTAATAAGCACTTGTGACAACTGTGTGACAACCAGCCCCGGTCTCCTACTTGTTCTTACTAATGTTTAAGGCAGTGGTGCTGAAATATTCTGCTGTTAGCCTCTATATTAATATGACCTGGCCTCCACATCTACAGTAAAAGCCTCAGTGCTAATTTAAGCCTGTGAATGGATCCATTTGGGTCAATTTATAAACTCAGGGTAAAACTTACATTGAAGATTTTACAGTGTATAATAGAAATACAATACCTTTACCTGTCCAATATACATTACGGTTCTTGCACTGTCTTAGTAATAGGCTCTTACAGACTTGACTGAAACTGCATTTTTATACGCATTATTATTGCGACCATAGGTCGCATTTACTACCAAAACCTCCACCGGCTGTCTGTCAGTGAGTCAGTCAGTCAGTCAGTCAGTCAGTCCGTCACACTTTTGCCCTGCTCATATCTCCACAACCGTTGCCCCATCCATGCCAAATTTTGCACACACACTCGACTGCCAAACTACAACCTCCAAGGACCCCCGGAGCCCCAGGGACCTGGGGGTCCCTGGGGGACCCCCAGATGTAAAAAATGACCAAATGTGCTCACACGTCACACGTGTGGAGGACCCCCTGCCACTGCAGCGCACATAAAATGCCGTAACTCGGGCTAGGAGCGTCCGGGAGAGCCGGGGCCGGTACCTATTCGTCCGCCAAGGCAACGCGGAGACCCCACCCCTCATTTCTCACATGGCCCTATTCTAGCGCCACCTTCAGGCCGATTTTTAAAACACATTTTTGGACACTGCTCCTACAGTTTTTGCCCTAAAATCACGAATATCACTACACAGCATGTCTACACTCATGTCATCAACATGGATCAGGAAGATTTTGGAAAAACAAATTTTAGCCCTATTTGTGGAGATAAGCCACCTACGGTCGCTTATCTCCCGATTAGGGAGTCTTACTGGTTTATTTTTATTTAGGTGTGTATTTTGTACGCATTCTCATAGGTGATTGATAACAAACCAGAGTCTTGGAAGCCAATTGCCAACACCGACACAGATGATAGGGGAATAAAAACAGATTCAGCCAGTTGACAGGTGGGATAAGAAGTAAGTACTATGCTTCATGTGGAACGCTCAGAAGAACTGAGATCAAAGTTTCAAGTCACTTTTAATATTTATTCAAGGGAAAGTATTTTTTAAACATCAATAGTTGTTTTTCCCTTTCTGTGTGACATCTTAGATTGCTGCTTGCCTGCAAATATAGAAGACACTTCACCAGAGTTCACTATAATAATAGCAAGCCTTCCCAAAAAAATCCAGAAATGTCTTTGTTGTTTTAAAATATTTTCTTTCCCTAGCTGCATTTCAAACAGTGCAAGACTTTCAATATCATATGTCACCTCAAAAGATTTAAATGTATTAAAGTATACTTGAATAGAACCAAGAGAGGCTCCTTTACAGTATATTCAGTCATATTAGACAATGGCAGTATGCCTTTATATTCAAAACAGTGTTAATTGGAGTCAACATGTTTTCATTCAATATTTACCATTCAAACATGGGGTGAGCTGAGGCAAGCCATAATCTTTCCTACATCATTCTGTAGACAGCATTCTGACTGGCGTACGATTATAGCCACAACTATGAAGGAAGCTCTGGTGAAACTTCATAACATTTACATTTTTCCCTCGTTATCCACATTTTATCCAAACCTTGAGAATTTATTACCAGGCCCCACTGCCAACTAAATCTAATTGATTTCCTCCTCTTCCGCAGACATGATATGAATTATATCACTCAGGCATAATGCAAGAACACAACACTAGGTACAGGCGTTGATTCACAGTGCATCATATTTCAGAGAAATATGCACGGAGACAGATGGGGAGAATCAATAGCTCAGTTTGTCTCCTTTAGATTTTTGGTTTTTGGTTGATTGCTTCAGGACTGACACCTGTTGTTGCGCACAACGGCGTGATCATGTCAATTCCTCATATTTTTCAAAGATAAACATGGTCCTATCAAGGGGAATTATCTTAGAAATCGTAGTGCGATCGATGTCTGACCACTGCGCCGTGAATAGTGTGTGGAAGTTGCTAATGCTGTAGTATAATCTGCATGTGGCAAAATGCCCATAGGGATCGCCAGAAGTGTTCTTGATTTCCCTAATAAGATGTTTTTGCTCATCGATAACAGCACTGAAAAACATCAACATCACTGTCTGCTTTGCGAAAAACAATCACGCTACGTTGCTTTTATCCTTGACTTCCAGCTGAATGCCCCCCCCCCCCCCTCTCTCATTTTCTCCCACTCTTCACTGCCTCTCTGCTCTCTACTCTTCCAGACAGTCATCATATGGTCACAGGTGATATTCCCTCGCTCCCCGCTGGATTGTCATCAACTGTCATCAACGCCAGTGGACCTTGAACCAGATACAAGATGAGGGATTTCTCTGCCAGACCTAAGCGCGTACGGTGGGGAGACTTGAGAATGAGGAAACGCGTGCAGAGGAAAGCATCACGCTCCACATCTTGAGACTCCTAGGGGGAGATCTGGTTTAGCCAGTGCACCATGTCTCCGCCTACCCTCCGCTATGTCATTTCCCCCCAACCCCCCAGACCATTAATCCCAATTTATACCCCGCCGCACAGTGGTGTTGCACATCGAAAAAATAGCCGAGCTGCAAGATCATAGCGTGTCACTTTGCATCGCATTGTGCGCTTGTAGATCGCCTATTTTGGTATATGACACCATCGTATGACAGGGTATAAAATAAGCATTAGACATCCAGTTATTCGTACACAAGGGGCCAAGAGTCGGCTGGTAGCCCACGGCATTGAAAGAACAAAAGAAAAAACATGAGCTTTTTGCTTCATTGCTGCCGGTATGCTTTTACCTCAAAGCCTTCCTTAGCTTTGTAGTGGCTCAGCCAGGTAGACCTGAATTACAGTTTTTCACGCATGTTAACACAAAAGCGTCCTGTACCTATTGCTTGCCCCCGATTTGGCACTACTTCACACTCCCTTTTCTGCATTAGACTCTGATTTTCCTTCTTTCACTTTGCAAATCACACATCCCCTTATTGTCACCTTGTTGTTGAAACACTACACACAATGTTCAGTTGTTGCACTCTAAAAACACTTCTAAAATCTCTAAGCATCAACCAAAATGTGTGTATATCTAATGAGATTCGGGCCACTGCTTCCACCGGGCTGTCAGAGTGCGTTAGTGGTTCCAGGACCACCCACATTTTTCTGTTCTGTACCTTCCACCTTATTCTCCTTTCCTAAAAACCAATTGAGGAGTTCCTTTCAGCTTGGAGGTGGAAGGTTTATGAACGGAACCCACATGGAAGAGGCTTGTGACGACGTCAGTGTTGAGGCCCGTCAGGGCCACTCAAGGCGTTTCTTCCAATGCTGCTTGGACAGGGAGAACATCGGCTGTGATATAGACGAGGCCCTCTGGCCCGACAGGAACCGAAGGCATGATGCCTAAATATACTGTAAAACAATAAAAATAAAATGCTGCAAATTTGTGTGCTGTTTTATGTTTTTCTATGAAAAAGGAAGGCCTACATAGTCATTTCACAAAAGGAGAAATAGGTCATTCATATGTGTGTTCATTTATACGATTGTGGGGAAAATGGAAATGCTTAACAAAAACAAGGCTATATATTTAGCTTTTGTGTATAGGCTACACACAGGGAGGTCGCATTGCTTAGCTTCCTTTTCCACCTAATCTAGACATTTTCATAATAGTAACATGCAAAAGACAGATAATATTAGCAAAACAACACTATAGCAAAGCCACACCTATTATTAGTTTTAACAGTACCTTTAGAAATTAAACGTTGTAGCCTTTCATCTAGGTCCTTCTATAGAAAAAGGAGGGAGAACCATGGCGAGCCAGAGCGAACTTTATGTATCTCATATAACACTGAATGACAGATGGATAGAACACAGATTCTAGGCAGTAGATATCACCTGTTAGTTGAAATATTTATGTATTTATGTTTATTAAATAAGTATTTCATCTTTATAGGCTATAGCCTACATCTCATCTCTACCTTTTGCATCTCTGTTTCAAGGCATTCATTCAGAATAGTTAGAAAACACAAGAATAAAATGTTCTCGCGACGCGCACGTCACATGCTCGTGCATGTCCGTGCGTCACATGTGACGCCACTAGATAAGCGACCCCCCAAACATGTAATCACTACTGCACCACTGGTCAGCTACATTGAACAGTTATTTTCAACCACTTAGCACATCAGAAAGCAGGTGAAAGTGCTGTGCAAGTGTATCTATATACTTCTCTGAAGCAAAGCAAACATGCAGTCCTCTATCCGTCTCTGGACCGTACCTCAGTCGATTGTTCCCACAGTAGCAATCTTTGCTTCATGAAAATAGTTTATTATTGTGGCAGAGGTCCAAGGTAACAATCACAGATGAAAATGGGGGAACAGGGAAAAAGCTTGAAGCCCTGAACTTCACTGTAATGTCCAAACAGCTTATGATCGTGTTCTCCCACTCAGAGTCTGGACCAGATTTCTTCTGTACACTGCTAGTAGGCCAATTGTCTTTCACACCTGTTTCATGTTTTGTATTTGATATATATATTTTGCCCAATAGACGACTGACGAGACCGGCTGGTCACATGGACACCTGTTTCATATTTTGTATTTGATATATATATTTTGCCCAATAGACGAGCCCATAGCTGACTCACTCTCCCGTTTTATGTTTCAAAAATGCAAGACACTGGCTCCACACTCAGACCCCCATCCAGTCCCGGTTCCACCATTTTCGGACATCATCTTCCCATAAACCACCCCCTCCACCATCTCATCCTGCAGTCCCAGCAGTCCATCCTCCAGGGCGTTGCCGACTCCACTTTGTCGTCCTACTGGACCGCGTGGACCAAATTCAGGTCGTTCCACCACACACACATAACATCCAATTCCCTTCCTCAGACCTCATAACCCTCTCAGCCTACATCAGCTACAGCCACTCTACACACTCCACCAGAGTTTCCACAATCCGAGCTTACCTCTGTGGAATCTCCTTTTTCTCCAAACTCATCACCGGCTCGCCCCATCCGTTCACACAGCACCCACAAATCACCCTCCAACTGAAAGGCCTGCAGCGCCTTGAACCTCGCCTCCCCCCTAGTTGCCTACCTCTCACACTAGACATCCTAGGCGCCTGCATACATCCATCTGTTCAGGTTACCCCAACCAAACAACCACCTCCACTTTAGAATCAATGTTCCTCCTTGCCTTCTACGGCTTCCTCAGATGCTCAGAATTCACAACCCCCAACTCAAATTTCGACCCCAGCATCCATGCCTGCCTATCAGACCTAGCCATCCACGACCACAATACCCTCGTGTTTACAATCAAAAAGAGCAAAGCCACCCAGTGCCGATTAACCCCCATCTATACCTATTCCGCCTCAACTCCCCAACCAGCCCATACGAACCCCTAGCCAACCATATCCGAGCCAGACTTTCCCTTAATGCCCTACCCTCAGACCCCCTGTTCACCACCGAAAACAGAACACTATACGACCCCTACCCCAAAGACTCCAGGGTCTGCGACCCTCCCCGGAACCTACACCCTCCCCAATCCTCCCTTTCCATTATTGACTCATTACTGATTGATTTCATTATTATTATTGATTGATTGATTCATGATTGTTTCATCATAGATCCATGTCTGCTCATCGATCACGGCTCATTATTTATCTGCCCTTTACTTAATTAAAACCCTTAAACCTGTTCATGGTGTGTTTCTTGTTAGCTGGTGAAATGGTGTTGGAACAACAGAAGTTCAGGAGAGAGAGAAACACACCATGACTCCTCCCCCCTCTCCACCTACCTGCCCTCACGCTACCTACCTAGCTCTATTTATCCTCACTCTAACTTCCCAGAACCCCTCTTGCTTTTTCGTATCCCTCCACCACCCCTACACCACCACAGCCTTTTTTCCCCCTCTCTCTCTCACTCTACCTTTCTCTCCTCTCCCTATCCCCCTCTCCTCCTCTCTCCATTTTCTTTTCTCAGGTTCCTGCCGGGGGGTTCAGTCCACGTCGCCACTGATGCTGACGGTGCAGACGATTACGCTATACGACCCCTACCCCAAAGACTCTAGGGTCTGCGACCCTCCCCGGAACCTACACCCTCCCCAATCCTCCCTTTCCATTATTGACTCATTACTGATTGATTTAATTATTATTATTGATTGATTGATTCATGATTGTTTCATCATAGATCCATGTCTGCTCATCGATCACTGCTCATTATTTATCTGCCCTTTACTTCATTAAAACCCTTAAACCTGTTCATGGTGTGTTTCTTGTTAGCTAGTGAATAGAACACATTCTTATTCACACTGACTGCTTGGCATAAGATAAATGGTTGTTTAAGAAGGTTAACAATTTAGATTTACAGTTGACTATAAGGCCATATTTAGACCGTTTAGGCCGTATAGATCACATGTCACAAGTCACAGGTCAGAACATATAGGGAAAAAGGAGGTAAACACTCTCAGAGTTAAATAAACACTCCACATTAAACTGTGTAGATGTAGTAGCACTCTTCACTTAGATCATGCCATGAGACAAGATGGCTACAATTAATATGCAAACCCCAAGCCGAGTACTAATCCCAAACAGTTAAAACTAGAGATGCACGATCATGACATTACGGACGATATCTGATAAACGATTTTTTACAGGGTCATATCTGTCGATACCGATTCCGATACCGATACATATTAAATAATTATATTATAATGCAATATATATATCGTATTAGATTCGGTATCGAGAAATATGATCCTGCAAATATCTAAATTTAATATTTTTATTTAAAAAAAATCAAAATTGAAAAGCTTCCCCAGAAAACACTGATTGAATCTTCAGCCTTCATCATCACAAAGTGCTTATTCAGCATCACATTCAAATATGAATATTATAAAACAAAATATAGGCTGAAACCGATCAATTAATGTGATATCTGTTCGATACCGATAATGCATTTTTATGGCCGATATTGCCGATACCGATATGATGGCCCAATTAATCGTGCACCCCTAGTTAAAACCCATAAAAGTTTAAAGCCATATAAATAGCGCCACCCTCGCCCCCACCACAAGTTCTTAAAAGAAGGATAAAACTGCAGCGTGTTTATCATGCGAAGTTCCGGCACTGCCTCCTGGGCGGACGGGTCGGGAGAGCATCGGGAGACACTCTCTGTCTTCAGGGCGATGACAGAAAGTCTTGGATGAGTCAATCAATTTTCACCACCGGCTTCCCCTGCACAGCTGTATGCGTGAGTGGCGACAGGTCGGCTAATTAGAGCGGCACTCTGTCTCAGGCCACGGCAGGGAGCTGCTGCCGGGCACATATGTCTCCCAACGCTCTCATCCAGGCCATGCAGCAGCCCGCGGCCGTCCCTTCCCCAAGGCGTCCGTCCACACACATATACGCACAAAGATAAACGCATGCAGGGATGTTGACACAGGACTGCAAAAACATTGAGCGTGTGTGTGTGGGGAGGGGTTATTAATGGTAAAATTATGTATCCTGGAGAGCCATTAGCTGGGTTGACCTTCAGGGAATCACCATCTCCACTCCATGACCGTGTCAATTTCACCATAATCCTCTGACCTTCCTGAGTGGCAGTGCTTTGTCATAATCTGACACCTCCCTGTGACACACAGTTTGACCCTCGAAACCCCATGAACGGAACATCGAGAATAAATGGATGGGTGTAAAGTAAAGTACTTACTTAATAAATGTACATAAGTACAATTTTTAGGGATTTGTGCTTACTTGAGTATTTCCAATTTTCAATATTTTTACCCTATACCCCACTACATCTCGGATCCAAATATTGTACTTTTACTCCACTACTTTATTTGAAAACTTTAGTTACTAGTTACTTTGCAGGTATAAATTATAATATTATAAAACATACATAAACCATTTTAGCCCTATTTTATACTGTGGCTATTGGAAAATAGCCAATCTACAAGCTTCCAATGCATTGCGATGCGATGTGTTGTGAGCTTGTAGATCTGCTATTTTTAAACATTTTTGTACTTTTGGTACTTTATGTACATTTTGATGCCAAACACTTTCATACTTTTACTCAAGAACATTTTGAATTCCGGACTTTTGTGCTACTTATGCGATCCGCCACAAACAGAAGAACAGGCGAAATAAAGCACCTACTGGTAATTGTACAGGATTCATGTCTGTCTAGATTAATGGTTCTCAAAGTGGGGTCAGGGGACTCCCTGGGGTCCTTGAGGGGTTCCAGGGGGTTCCCAGCTAAATTAGATAATATAGCATCAAAATTTGTTTAACCACTCCAAACCCTTATATATCAGTTATTTGGTAAGATACTGATACATTTTTTTTTTATCTATGACAGATATTTTTCCATTCAAGTGGATGGTAAGATACAGATAAAAAATATCGGTCACAGATATCTTTTTTATCAGTATCTTTACTATCTTACCATCCACTTGAATGGAAAAAGATTTTTTTTATCTGTTTATCTGGCCCAGTGGGAATGGGACTTTTACTTGGAATATCTTTCAAACATTTTAACAACACAAATCTTTTATGGGGTTCCTCGGCCCAAAATATATTGAAATGGGGGCTCGCAGCGAACTATCTGGGGGTCCTTGACATGAAAGGTTTTGAGAACCACTGGTTTAGATGTTTCCAGGTCTGCTGATCACCCCCGTCCTCCTCTTATGCACTCCTTGATGGCAGAGCTGCCGCCAGATGGAGTGCTGAGCGGCGGTGCCCTCCAGCAGGGTCGGTCTAGCCTGCAGGGGTGTCGCACCAAATTCTGGGCCCTGCATGGGTACAAGGATTCACTCACATTTTGTGCTTTATATTGGAAAAATAGCAGATATACAAGCTAGATCTGCTAAAAGAATCGTGAACATTTGTGCAAGTCTTTGAATATTTCAAATCCTTCTAAGGATTTTTGAAAAACCTATGGTGCTCAAACTTTTTCATGTGAAGGACCCCCAAAATGATATGTATTTGGCCACGGACCCCCATCTCAAAATATTTAGTTCTATGGACCCCCAGAAGCAAAATTTTAGTTACAAATGTTCGGTTAAAAAAATACATATATTCAAAGATTTGCACACATTCTCACGACTTTTCAAAGATAGCAGATGTACAAGCTTGCCGCGCTGTGAGCTTGTATATCTGCTATTTTTTAATAGCTAAAGTAGAACATACTTAAGGCCCCTCCACCTTGGGCCCTAGTAGTAACTCAGTCCCACTTGTCCCCCCCTTGTGACGCCCCTGCATGACGGTCTTCAGTTTGTATTTACATCACTTCTGCCGGCCCCCCGTCGAGCAGCGAGTCATTTGTAACTGGCCATAATAGCACTTAACTGTACGCGGTAAGCAATCACTGGGCGTCCTGATGACGTGAGTGAGCCGGCGAAGGTGAAAGCCTCCATCCATACTGATGCAGATGGTGTTGCAGAGTATTTCATTATGGGGGACTCGGTCACACCAGGTTATCCTCAGGATGCATTGTGGACATCTGATATGCAAATACAAGGTAATTATATGCACACACACACGCACGCACGCACGCACGCACGCGCACACACACACACACACACACACACACACACACACACACACACACACACACACACACACACACACACACACAGTTTCCTCTACACACATTCATTGCCCAGCGTGTGACCATTATTTGACCTAATTTCCTGTATATGAAACAAGTCCAAACATGCTCCATTACGGTGCCACTTCTCTGCCCCCTGCAGTAACAGCTGTGACTGCGCAGACAGCCATTTACAACCTAAAAACCATCCCAGGTCATTGGATGTGGACTCCGGGATGCTGCAACGAGTGTCTACCTACTGCTATGCACTTGACAAATCCCGTTTGGAGTGAGCTATCACTTTAATATTGTCAAATTCGAGGTTGGACACGGTCACTCTGACACCGTAGTATCTTGGTGTTGGTGCAGTGTCCACCTCCCTGCGTTGATACTGCCAGGGGAGGTCTTAGAGGTGAGCTCATTTTTACCTCAGATAAATTGCTTCTTTTTCCCCTCCCGCCTTCCCAGCGTACGTGAACTGGACCTTTGCCCCTGGTTGCCTCTTTGGCGGCTCCAGAGCAATCTACTTTTATTGCAGTTAATGCTCCATGGTACCAAACAGCAGCGATGCACAAGGAGCTTGCACCCCTGGCACCCGGCTTAAGTGCCAATCAATTTTTAATCACCACTGAATCAATAGTGGCAGGTTATTTTTAAGTGGCAAGAAAAGAAAAGAGAGAGAGAGAGAGAAAAAGAAAAAAAAAGAAAAAAAACATTAATAGTGAAATGAAAAGGTAAGACAACATTTATAGTAGCACATAGTAAAAAGCTGATCTACTGTCCACTGTTGCACTCTGGGTCCCTGGCAAGAGTGCCAATTGGGGGTGTTATAGCAAACAACGCAGAGCACGCATTTAATGACCACATATGCGGGGTTATTTAAATATTCATGTGTACGTTTTGTCTGATATATACTGCAGCAATAAAGTGAGATTAAAAGGCCTATTTGAAAGTTTCCTCAATTACCATGTAATGGATTTAATGTGATTGGGGAACTTTTTATGACCCGCACACTTTGTCCCTATTACAATAGGGATGTCGGATAATTACTTACACCAGTTCATAAAATCATGCTTGAAAGCCTAATAGACTAGGCTAACCTGGTGAATCTAACACAATACAGTAATGTGTGAAAAACACATCATCACCACAGCATGGCCATAGCCTTAAGCTCCATTTAATACACTGGTGTACGACAGTGATGGAACTAAGAAGTACCAACATGTAGAAATATTAGTATTGGCATCAAAATATACTCTTTTTTCTTTTTTTTGCAGAAATCCTCTACTGGCATGAAACCGCTCCATTCTCATTGAAATGCATTGGCAGAATGCGGATTCCACTCATAGATTTTTTGGTGTGGGCAGACTGGGCACCCTAAAAGTAAAAGTACTTGTTACTCAGAATGTCCCATTTCACAAGTTTTCAAATGTATACAAATCCTTTGAAAAGGATACTTGAGTATATACTTAGTTACTTACTTTCCACCACTGTTGACAGAGCATGAATTAGACATTCTCCATGAAAAGCAGTTCTCTCTGAAAAGCAGGTAATCATATCCCCCAGAAAACCCGATCAATTATGCTAATCCAGTTTTCCACCACGGGTGTCATGGGTGACAAGACAGGATTGTGTGGCCAACAGTTAAAAGGTGTGTAGATTTTATGTATGGCTGCCAATCCTGAGATATATGTAATTAACAATGTGTCTGCCATGCCAATATGTAAATGATACAGCTGCATCGAAATGACTGTTTGTAGGATGCAACAAAAAATGCAATAACTGTCTGGCATATGGTGCCAATAGCCTCTTTGTTGGCAGATCCTATACACAAGGCAATATATACGTACTATAGGTGGAAATGCAGAGACAGCAGAATTCCTGAAGCTGTACGCTGCTGGCTTCTTATAAAAGTGATAAGCGGTAAGTTTTGAGTTTTGAAGTTTTGCTCCTCCGTAGGGTTTTCTGTTGAACATGTAACCATTAGAAAATTACAGATTAAAATAATGACAATCCGTCATACATGAATGGCAAAAAGGATGCTGTGAACAGACAGTGCTACAAATGGTTGAAATACATTCTAACTGGAGAGGACAATATTTGGAATTTATGTCAGAGCTGTTAAGTGGACTTCACATCTGCTATACAATTACCAGAGCTGCCAACCCTCACGCAATGAGCGTGAGACTCACGCAAATGACCCTCTTCTCACGCTCTCACGCCACACATCGTATTTCTCACGCCGTCATATCACCAGCCACTGAGACATCCACTTCGGCCGCGATTTGAGCAATTAAAGGGCTTAAAATACTGTATTTGATTCTGAAGTAATGATTAGATGCGTCGCTGTGTGTGCGTGAGCGTCTGGTGTGAGGAACGCTGCGTGCACGTTCCTGCGCACATCATTCTCTTACAGTAAGACCGAGGGGACAGGAGGATCTACAACAGTAATTCAACACGTCCAAAATACCCATTGCTTACTAAGAGGCAGTTTAAATGGGGAGGGGCTTTTGGATGGATGCGTGTGCAAAAAGAACAGATCTTCAAGCAGCTTAATGTAAACATTTATCCATAGAATACAGGAAATAACATCTACTCTTTTAAAATGTGTTTGGGGGAGGACCCCCAGACCCCCCACCAAAATGATCCACAGTATAGGTTATTAACTACGTTTCTGCCTCAAAATTACATATTCATTATTGAGGGTTAGATTTGGAGAATTAAATAACACCCACCCAGTGCAACATGGTGTAATCGTGACTTATATATAAAAAAAGAAAAATCTCACTCTTAGGTTTTCCTGAAAGTTGGCAGCCCTGAATTACAATACCAGTGATTCTAGAACTTTGTCATTTCAAGGAACACCACAACAGTGTACATGTGTACACTTTGTTACATTTGTACAGAGTTGACCTTAAGTAACTCAGAGTGTCCCTGGACCTCACTTTGAGAACCACTACAAATATGTATGCAATAATTTGAGTTTATCAAAAATTATAATAGATATTTATATGTATTATAATTTATATTGTATAGATATTTTAAAATACCGTTAAGTGGAACCGTTAAGGAATCGGACCCTTAACCCATTCAGGCCGGGAACACATTTTTTAGCCTAGTAAACTGACTCCTCCCATCTTCTGTTCGAATCAGAAGGTAGGAGGAGCCTGGTTTAGTACAGTACACGTACAGTATGTAGCAACATATTCGTTTTTGTAATTTTTGAATAATATTTGACGTTTTTCAGAAAACAGGTCAGGCCTAGAGGGAATCAGAATTGTTCAAATCCCAAAGAATCCAAACCCTAATGCTAACTTTACTGTTGATGGAGAAATGTGCAGCTCAGAACACCATTATTATCTCCATTCCTGTGGCGGGTGGCCGTGACATGCCCCCACTGAGAGCCCAGAGAGAACAACTGTCCAACCACTCCCAGCGTTATGCAAAGCTCCCCCATTAATAATTCATGTCTGAGTTTACAAATGGCACTGTTGCTCACAGACGAATCAGACGTGTCGTACCAAACACAGGAGATTAAATTTTAATTCTTGCCCTAGATTACTTCTAATCATATCCAAGCAGGGCTATTATTTTTGCTTCCACCTAACGTCTCCCACCTCCACTCTGCTGTAATGTGGAGTGAGAGGAGACGCGGACAGCTCTGATGACAGCAGACAGTTGGACACGGCTACTTATGCGCCTGGTTGAGGGCAGCCTGATAGGTGACAGCTGGCTGGTTCATTTGCACTGCAGTGAATTACGGAGCTTCCTATTTGGCCACAAACTGGCGCTGGCTGCTATCACAGTGGCTCGTCGCCTAGGTGTGTGTGTGTGTGTGTGTGTGTGTGTGTGTGTGTGTGTGTGTGTGTGTGTGTGTGTGTGTGTGTGTGTGTGACAAAGCAAAACAAAAACCACCAACACCACCAATTAGTATCATTCTTAGCACAGGTCTATGTTTAGTATTTCATGTCAATGTAACTGTAACTGTACCACCTCTCTCTCTCCCTCTCTCTCTCTCTCTCTATCGCACATACACACCCACACGCACGCACGCACGCACGCACGCACGCACAAATTATAATGTGACGGTGGGACTACACCAAAAAATGTGCACATACGCGCGTACTGTCCGTGAAGAGGCTCGCGTATGCGTAAACGCTCCAGGCTACACCAAGGAGGGAGTATATGTGAGGAAGACCAGATAGTCTATGTACAAAACGCATAGGCGTGCTTGAAAAATAGAACCGATCCTATTTTTAGGGAATGCGTATCCGTGGTTCGCGCTATCCGTACGCCTGGTGTAGCCGGCTGAATTGATATACATTGGCTCTATCCAAAACGCGCATACGCGCGCGCGCCCCGCATACGCACGCATACGCACTGACGCGTGCGAAACGGCTTGGTGAAGGATTTCTGAGTCTTTTCTTCTCTCTCCCTCTCTCTCTGTCTCCTTCTCTTTCTCTATATGAATACAGGAGCACAGGATGTCAGATGTGATCAAAGGTGCATTGGAATCGTTCGACTGAGGTTAAAACAGTTCTTGTGAACCTCGTGCTCCACAAAAGCGAGCTGTAGGTGAGAGAGTCACGCAGTATAGCAAACCACCCAAGCTATTATGTAGCCTAGTTATTCGTTAGGAACAAAAATTAAAAGAGGTTCAGGAAGCGCACACAAACCAAAAAAAAAATTCAACCGGTGGGTAACACGTTTATGCAATGAAGAAGAGAATCCACACAGTCTTCAGAGGAAGACCTGAGGACTGGGGTGAGGACAACTACTAATCCCAGCTCACTTTGCGAGTCTGGGTTGGCTCAACGTCCGGCAGGAGACATAGTGCATCCTCTTTCAATGGGTCTGGTGACTGGTCTTTAAGATACTCAGAGGATCAATGCCCTTCTCTAGAGCAAGTGATGCCCATGGGCATAACACCAGAGGGAGCTCATCATCTGAACTCGTTGCCCCCAGGCGTGTTGTTGCCTGGATTATTCATGAAGCTTTCCCGGAACAGAAAGATCCCATGATTGGCCGCCAGTTGCGCTGTTTTCCCCCCGCGAGGTACCAAAAAGAATATTTCTCCATTGGACCCCAGTCATTTCCCTGTTTGATTTTCTATAAACCTTAATAAAAATCGTCATAATTACTTTATGGTTCCTGTCGCTAGTAAAAAAAACTGCCTTTCAATCACCAGGATATGCGTTTTTGTGCAATATGGTCCCATTTATGTTAAAATTGATGATAAAGTTGCGGGGGGCGTGGACAACTAAACTGATACCAGCCGGCTGTGTTCTTCTTCGTGTGCTTTATTTCGGGAGGCTCAACACCACATTCTCCCATGTATCCCTGCGGTTCCACGTGACCGTTGGCAGCCAATAGCATTCCTTATGATTCCTTGGGTACCATTAAAACAATGATGGCGACACCCATACAAGGGACAAAAAAGCGTCATTTTCGCAGCATAGAAAGCAATGGCTTCACACCGTCCATGTTTTTTTTACAGTCTATAGTTCCCCCACAATTCATCTCGAAAATGTGGAGAAATGAAATTCTACTATGCTGCCGTCAAAACGTTGAATGTTTTGCCAAAAGCCATTAAAGATGTCGACTCCCAACCCAAATTAACCTGCCCCCTGTCCCCACCACTCTTCTGTAAATATACCTTTTTATGTTTGTTACTTTGTATTGTATGCCTTACTTAATGGAGTATAATGGACAACAATGGAAACAAGCCTTTTGGGCCTTTTTGTTACTCTTTCAGCATACCTTTTGAATGTACTACAGGAACTGGTAACACAGTTGTTAATAAAGTATCCAATCAATCAATCAATCAATCAATCAATCAATCAATCAATCAATCAAACTAAAGGAATATTCCAAAAGTTACATCAATGTCAGCGACTTTGATTTAAAAAAAAAGGCAGCAGACATGAGGACATCTTCAAGGACAGCGGTTAAAAGCCAGAGAATGTTTCACATGCACGAAAAAAGGCATTTGGCATTAATTGTCCAGATTTGTTGATTAAAAATAAACACAATAATACTTCCCAATCCAGACCCTTTTTTGTCTCTCAAGTCTCAATACAGCACAGCTCAGGACCAACTGTTCCATTATTGAAAGCGGATTAAACACAACTTTCTGTAGTAAAAGCTTGCTACAGAAAGTACAAGCAGACTGCATGACTCATCAGAAAACATATCTTCATATCTTAATGTTTACAGCAACAGAAATGTAATTGTGGACGTGAGGTCATTTGGTACAAGATGAACAGACGTCAGATAATTGATTATGAGGGCCCCATGGTCGGTGTTGTCTACAGCAGGGGTTTTCAAAGTGGGTGACGGGACACCCTGCGGTGCCGCGACGGCAGTCCAGGGGTGCCGCGACGGCAGTCCAGGGGTGCCGCGACGGCAGTCCAGGGGTGCCGCGAGATAGTTTGATAATATTTGGAATTTATTTGGACACTTGAAAAAAATATTTAGTAACATTTTAAACTTGAAGTACAGTTATTTTCAGTCAGTTCTAACCAAAATGGCCATTATCTCAACGTTTTCCTCGCAACATAATCACTAAAATATCGTCACTGTCGGGCAGGAACCTCGTATCTTTGGTAAAGCAAAGCCCTGCTTCATCATACAAGACTGTTGCACAAAACTAGTGAAAACAGCCGATCTACAAGCACACAACGCCTTGTGATGCGACTGCGAGTGCTAGTAGATCTGCTGTTTTCATGCACTAGTTTAGTACATTTAGTACATTTTATAGATGATAAAATACAAAACAAACGGTTTTGGACATACAAGGTTTCTACTCGACAACGACGATGTGCTATAAATATAAGGTGCTGGAAGTGAAAATTATAATGTAGGGGTGCCTCGGATTAAAAAAATATTTATGGGGTACCCTGAGACAAAAAAAAGTTTGGGAACCCCTGGTACTTACTGTTATATAGAACTGTGCCACGTGGGTAAAAGGCAAGCCTGGCCATATTAACAGTCTGACACAAAAATGTCAAAAGGAACTAAATTAAAGAAAGAAAGAAAAAGATATTGAACATGTTAACCGTCTCATTAGAGGTAGTGATCACATCAGGAGAACTGAACCTGGGGGAAACCTTCTGAATTCATTCTCTTGATGCGCTCACCCCTCCTGGTCTGAACAAGGACATTGATTAATTCATATTTAGAGAGTTGAAAGGGTAACTTGAGCTTTAATGTTACCGTCGTCTCACTGTTTCACACATCAACTTATTCTTAGCCTGATGTCAAGCCGAACGACACAAATGAACACTTCTGCCTGCGATACTGCTGTAGTGGTTTAAGGTTTAATTGCTACATACAGCATTTTAATAATTAAAGAAATTGAGTTAAATTAAAAAAAAGGTTAAACATGATTAAATAAAAAGCAAGGGGCTGCTGTGTAAAGTCAACAAGCCAATATCACAACTAATTAACCGTCTGCTTTCATATTTACTACAGGATAAATCACTCAAAACCATTTTGACTTCATTCTGATGCAAAGTAGAGAATTCAGTGGCCTGTGTTTTCCCTACCTGACTTAATTGAGTTTAATTGTCTTGTTTTTTTGCCAGTGAACCTGGTGAAGACTGGTGGTGCCATTATGGTAAACCTGTTGTCTGTGCCCTTCCACTCCAGGATGCGATGGCTGGCTCCCTGTTTCGCCCTTTAGAAGCAATGCAGAATTCATAAAATCCAATGTGCTAATGAGAGCAATGGCATCCACCCCTGTTCAAACCCTCTTCTCTCATTACCCTCAGGCTAGATTTATCACACACACACATATTCCAGGAATGTTATAGGCCAATTAAAAACAAAATCATGGGTTAATAATAGCAATACTAATAATATGGTAGATATTTGAGTGTGGTGTGAATGTAGTTTGAACTTGGATGACTTAAACCTGGAATTTGGGACATGGATCCCTTGGAACAGGGGTTCTCAAACTTGTTTAGGCCGTGACCCCCAAAATAAACATATATAAACTGGGGACCCCCAACCTGACAAGCACTTGGTAGGTATTACATTTAATGTGACTCGGTTCCACAGATAAATGTTCGCCTCTTGCTTAGTTCATATTTGCCAGTTTGGCCAGTTTGGTAGTAAAACCAAAAAAACTGAAAGTCCTTAAATTGTCACTTTATAAATGTGCAGATACCCAGTATACACTTATGTAGGTTAGTTTACCGTTGAGTGAATTTTTTTTTTTTTTTTTTACATTAAGCCAACCATCTGTGGACACCACAAAATAGTTTGGGGACCCCACTTGGAGTCCCGACCCTAAGTTTGAGAACCAATGTGTCTCAGGCAAGTTGACCTACAAATATATGCATTCTTTCATACTGTATCTGTTCATTGGCTGAGGTCTTGGACAGGGAAGGCATCCCACTGAGACGCTGCCAGTACCATCAATGTGTAGTACTGTGTGCTGCTGAGCAGCTCTGCTGGAGCAGTTTAAGGTTCAGTGGTTTGCAAAAGGACAGTTCAACAGTTAGCCGGTGCAGGGAAGGGAGAGCATCACTGGTTCGCTTCCCCCTAATCAGTCATTCCCAGTTTAGTCCGGGGGATTCACACCAGCAACCTCTCAGTGACATGTCCTCTATTCTATTGTTCAGGCCACTGTTGTGTGGAAAATTGGAGAACCCCATGAAATGCACTCTGTCTGTCTGAGAAGTGTCATAGTCCGTAGGATTGAGACGAAAATCGTTCACTTTTTCATACAAGCGTGAAATTTGGTACACTTGTACAGTTTGGGGCCCTGAACATTTTCAGATATGGAGCCATCGCAAAAACGCCCCCTGGTGGCCATGGCAGCCATTTTACTTTCCACCATTACCAATTAATGTATTTTGCATCATAACTCCTGAACCAAGCGTGATAATACAGAATAGATGATGTCTACACCTATGTTTTGATGGTCAAGGAATACAATAATACCATGTACAACATCATAAACTGTTCAGAAGAATAGTTAATGGCCAATTTGGTGATGTGTGTAAGTCCAATGGTTTTGTCTGAATGTTTGTCCGAATTCTTTTCACCTTTTCATAAAAGTATGAAACTTGGTACACTTGTACAGTTTGGGACCCTGAGCATTGTCAGATATGGAGCCATTGCAAAAACGCCCCCTGGTGGCCAGGGCAGCCATTTTACTTCCACCATTACCAATGAATGTATTTTACATCATAACTCCTGAACAAAACATGATTATACAGAATAGGTGATGTCTACACCTATGTTTTGATGGTCAAGGATTCCATTGATATCATCTACACCATCATAAACTGTTCAGGTGAATAGTTAATGGTCAATTTGGTGATGTTGTGAGGTCTGCTGGTTTTGTATGAACATTTTTCACGTTTTCATAAAAGTATGAAACTTGGTACACTTGTACAGTTTGGGACCCTGAACATTGTCAGATATGGAGCCATCACAAAAAACACCCCCTGGTGGCCATGGCAGCCATTTTAATTTCCGCCATTACCAGATTATGTATTTTGCGTCTTATCTTCTGAACCATACTTGAAAATACAGAATGTGTGATGTCTACGACTATGTTTTGATGGTCCAGGATTCCATTGATAATCAATTTTGCATTTGTTGCATACATTTGGTTTCATTTTCTTGTTCAAATGTATTTCTTAAGCACATATATTTCATGTTTTTGCTAGTGTAAAACTGAAGGATACTTGCTTAACTTGTAGATTCAGACGTGGTAAAATGAGACATGGAGAAAGTCATTTCATTCAACTCTCTTTGTTTAGAACTTTTCCCTTCATCACAGTCAACTCATACTCTAGAACTGGTGTCCCCTCTTAAAGAGTCCGACTATATCCCCAAACTGAAATATTTATTATCAGTTCCCATTATTACAGAAAAACTATAACACATATAAATCCCCTTAGGCCTACTCTAGTATTGATTTCATGTTTCATGCATGGTTTTTGTTTGACTGACTGACTGACTGACCGACCGACCGACCGACCGACCGACCGACCGACCGACCGACCGATTGATTGATTGATTGATGATGACAATGAATGTATTCTTCAATCTTCACTGTCTCCTTACCAGCCTCCTCCACATCATTGACACAATGCTGTGCACTATTAGGAGGCATTTTTTTGCATTTGCAATGACCAGGCAGCCTTTCTTGCAGCCACAACTTAAGAGCTGAAGGAGAGATAGGCTTGCCTATTGAAGAATTGACCACAATGGTCTCCAATCAAGTGGGTTTGTCCAACCCCAGTCTGTTGGAGATGGCATATCTGGAGCCACCTCAAATGCTTGCCCCCAACAGTGTCCTTCTTGGTACACTGCTCTTTTGAGGTGCTGCACCGATGCATCCTAATTTGGGGGTATTTGCTCCATCCCTCTTCATTTTTTAGTGAATACTTCCGACATGACATTGCCAAAACTCTGGGTCCAGTGGTCCACTCCTGACAACTACAAATATTCCTGTGTTCCATGCTTTCACTGGCTGTGACAGAGTATCTGCATTTGCAACCAGGGGAAAGAAACCTTGAATGCCTTTGACATGGCATTTCCATTGTGGAATGCTTCACAATTCTCTCCTACGATCGCAACAGCAACCAACTCAACATCAATCACGCTCATCTAGAGTGAGTTAGGCCTATTCACAAAAAAATCAAACCTCTGTTCGAAGTGAAGCGGTGAATGTTTATTCTATGTGTTCTAGAGCTATATATTCTGTGTTCTAGATCTATACTTTCTATCTGCTTCAGTTCTATATTTTTATGAATTCTGAATTAATGACTGATTTTATCTGGAGGGCCAAATTGTGAAGCTTGACCAATCCTCAATCCTGGACGCACGGGACACACATATTCTGGATGTACGGGACAAATAAAACCTGTTCATTCTGGACTGGAATGATCATATATGGACATGTACGGGACACACAAAGCCACTCTTTGGAAGCGGCTTTCACCGCTTCAAAAAAGGAAGAGGGATGGAGCCTATACCCCAACTAGGATGCACTGGTGCAGCACCTCACAGGTGCAGTGTACCAAGGAGAACACTGTTGGGGACAAGCATTTGAGGTGGCACCAGCTATGCCATCTCCAACAGACTGGTTGGATGAACCCACTTGATTGGAGACCATTGTGGGCTTCCACAGGCAAGCCTATCCCTCCTTGAGCTCTTGAGTTGTGGCTGCAAGAAAGGCTGCCAGGCAAAAAATGCAAAAGTAGTGCACAGCATTGTGTCAATGTGGAGGAGGCTGTGAAGATGGAAGAAGAAATGCATTGTCATCAACAACGTAATCTCTCAAGAACAGAATTACAAAACAGCAAGGGCTCTGTTTTTCCCTTTTCTTTGACAATGGTTAGCCAGATTGTCAACAACGACAACTTTCAATCAACCAGTAATGAAACCAATATGTTCTAACAACAACAAAACAAACTATTTCTGAAATAAAATCTTTGAAATAAACCTTTGCCTGTGATACATTATTTAAAGCTAATTTATTTTTGTCATATTGAATATTGCTCTGCTCTCACGGTATTATCAGGGGCAAGGGTTTACATTTCTAAAACTCTACTCAACATGTATGCAACAGATACAAATCACTGAATTGACCATTAACTATTCAGCTGGACAGTTTATGATGTTGTACACATTATCAATGGTATCCTTGACCATCAAAACATAGGTGTAGACATCACATATTCTGTATTATCATGTATGGTTCAAGAGATAAGATGCAAAATACATTATCTGGTAATGGTGGCTATTAAAATGGCTGCCATGGCCACCAGGGGGCCTTTTTTGCAATGGCTCCATATCTGACAATGTTCAGGGTCCCAAACTGTACAAGTGTACCAAGTTTCATACTTTTATGAAAAAGTAAAAAATGTTCGGATATAACCAGCAGATTACCTCACAACATCACGGAATTGACCATTAACTATTCACCTGAACAGGTTGCGATGTTGTACATGATATCAATGGAATCCTTGACCATCAAAACATAGGTGTAGACATCACCTATTCTGTATTATCATGTTTGGTTTAGGAGTTATGATGTAAAATACATTAACGGGTAATGGTGGAAAGTAAAATGGCCGCCATGGCCACCAGGGGGCGTTTTTGCAATGGCTCCATATCTGAAATTGTTCAGGGCCCCAAACTGTACAAGTGTACCAATTTTCACGCTTGTATGAAAAAGTGAACGATTCACCCAAAATCTGGTCTCAATCCTCCGTACTAGGAATAATACAATAAAATAAAGGTGACTGGCTGACAGCAAGCAAGATTTCAATCCACTCCACTTGCCAAGAAGCATCTACTAACATCAAGCCAACATGGCCGAAAATAAGGCTAGAAGTTAATTATTAATGTATTATTGGTTGGCTAAACATTTGAACACAGTACCAGAAGGAAACAGATGATCTGTTGCGTGGACCCAGATGGGAATTAGCTGAAAGAAGAAGAAAAGATTGGTTGGTTAAAAATCGCACCTGCCCGGACTGTTGGCGTAGCGCTCAGGGCACCTAGGCTAAATGTAACCTGGTCGAGTCCCATTTCTGATGACCTTTTCTGTGTGTCTCTCCCAGTCTCTCTCTCTCCCTCTTTCCTGTCCTTCTTCACTTAAACATTTTCACTTGAAGATCTATCAATAAAAGCAGAAAAAAGAAACACGAAAGCCCCCCAAATCTCGGTTCTTGCTTTTCTTGTGTTTATGTCATCAGTCACGTGTGTTTCTGTGCTTTCAGGGTAAAATTGAACGGGAATGATCACTCTGTCTGTCTGATGGTGAAGTTCATGCTTTCTGAGAGATTGGCATGCTGTGCAAATAGGCTACATAAACTACCGTAGAGCACTACAATGCAGGCTTATCTCTGTTCTCTCTGTTCTCTCTCTCTCTCTCTCTCTCTCTCTCTCTCTCTCTCTCTCTCTCTCTCTCTCTCTCTCTCTCTGTTACACCATCATCGTCTGCCTGTCTTTGTTTACACCCCCTCTCACACACATACTACAAATACAATCTCACGCTGAACGACGCACTAAAAGACTGAACATCTATTTGCCACAGAAAAACGATGCGCTTAGGAAAGTAAATCAATGCTGTCGTCACGCTAAGTCGAACACATACATCGGATCGTTCCGTGTCACTGTCAAGTGTGGCTGATGTCAGTGTCAGTGAGTTTGCCAGTATCTACGTACAAGTACTGCAGAGATAAATACTGTCTGATGTCTCTATCCCAGGTGTCTCACTCGCTGCAAACAACTGGGGACTTGGACAACATCATATTTAATTTGTAGTCTGTCGTACGGCGGTCCCGAGCGCCGGAAATTGCAGATCTACAAGGTCACAATGCGTCGCCATGTTACGCGTTGAGAGCTGGTAGATTTCATGTTTTTCGGCACAGTCCCATTCCCTACCTCTCAGTACAACACATTAACCCCAGGACACCGTCAATTACTGTCTAATTAATGCAGTTAGATAGGCAAATCTGCATTTATTACCATCTGGCTATTGAGGTGATGAACACAATAAACTGCCAGGCTAATTGGGCATTACTTTTCATTTGCACATGAATCTCTATTTAAGATTGCAGATGTGCACATGTATCATAGATGCCTGGGGGAATGTCTAAATAGAAAATAAAATACACCTCATAAGGGCTGTGTCATGAAGATAAACAGCCTAGTCATGTCCTTTGAATATAGCTTATTTAAATTCCTTTAACAAAATACAGTAATGACTGACTGACTACAGTAATGTGCAGGGGCTGGGCTCCAGCTTAATAAGATCTCAGTTAGTTTATATCTCATGACTGTTGATGGATGGCAAATAGCCAATAGTGTACTTGACACAATGATCAAAAACAAATGAAATCACTTTGTGCGGGCCTTGAAACTATAATTGGACCAACATTGTATGGCAGTCTCTTTCATCATAGTGGGATCAATAATCCCATGGAGGGAACCCAACAAATTATCCCGGAGATCAACCCGTGCGGTCTTGTGCTGTTGATGCCAGAGGCAAATGCCAGAGAAACACAGTGGAGGCTGAGGTTTAATGAAAAGTTTTTGCCCAGAACGCAGATATTACCATGTTTTAGCATCTAACAAGCCGTTCAAAGACTGAGTTTCTTTTTACTGTGCAGTGGAATATGGTACTTTGCCTAGACAAGTTCAAATTTTACGAGTCAGATATTAATTTGTCCTTTTCTTGTGTGCGTGCGTGTGTGCATGCGCGTGTGTGTGTGTGAGGATAAAAAACTCAAATATAGCAAATCCATATGCAATTTTTTCAGTATAATTTAGTGTTATTAGTATCTTTAAGGCAATTGGGAAAAGGAGCTGAAGGCAAACACTACAACACACACATGCACACACACACACACACACACACACACACACACACACACACAAAACAAAAATTGTATTCATGACCCAAGTAAAACGTGGTTTCATACTGTATATCAGCATATTCTCTCTGTACACACACACACACGCGCGCACGCACACCCACACCCACACACACACACACACACACACACACACACACACACACACACAATCCACTGCAGCATCGCCACATTGAGTACAATAACAGGCAAAAAAAGTACCAATAGAAATGTCATAAGAGTGGGTCACATGCAATCCATTCTTTGAGAAGAAGGTTGTGTTGTATAGGGGGACAAACACATCTCCGGTTAGGAAGCCTATGTTCCTGCTGCAAACAATGGTCAATTTGTGACTGATGTATTGCTCTCTAATGCCAATGGGCAAGCTGCAACAACTATGACCTGAACAACTGTACCAAAGTGTCAGGGGCGTCACAAGGGGGGGGGGGGGGGGGGGGGGGTAGTTGGGACTGAGTTACCAAGGCCCAAGGTGGAGGGGCCTGGATTTTTTTAACGTCGTGAAAATGTGTGCAAATCTTTGAATATATGTATTTTTTAAGCGAACATTTGTAACTTTTTCAAAAATAGCAGATCTACAAGCTGCAGCGCGGCACCGAGTGCCACGCTGTGAGCTTATATGCTATTTTTCAATAGTTAAAGTACACAGGGCCCAGAATGTGGTGCGACACCCCTGCAAAGTGTGACTTTATTCCTGCCAAATGATGACAGGTTATCAAAATATCACCGAGGCAGCGACAAGTTCAGTGATTGATAACTGATGAAAAGGGCTCCACCGACTTGCAATTATTCCGTGGCAACAATTGGAGACGCGTTTCCCACAATATAATCGAGTTGATGAAATTGTTGAAAGAAGTAATTTCGGTTGTTCAAGTGGAGGAAATGGATGTAGTCAGACTAACTATGGAACAGAGACGGACATGACAAATGTGAGGGTTAGGGGAAAAACCTGAGATTGATGGTGGTGTGTAAAATTATATACTTGAAAACCTTCCATGAGTCTGGCTGGCAGGCTTATTTCTGAGTAAGGTTTTATTTTTAATCTCAACTCTTCAGCTTCCAAATACTTACTAAAGAGTGTGACATATATTTACGCAAGTACCATTTGTTTTGACATACATCATTTAAAATTCAGGTAAACTGATCTGAAAAATCCAATTATACTGAGCACACTTCCAGTGGCGTCAGTTCAGAAAAGGCTAAGGTATGGCAACACGACTGGTGTCTTGCACGCGCGCCCTCGCGCAACAGGCACGATGATTTTATTTTAAGTACATTTTATTGTTTTCCCCTGTAGCCAAGGTATGGCAGCTGCCATAGCTTGCCATACCCAATTGACGCCTCTGCACACTTCTCATCAAATGATCCTTCAGGAGATCTCCCAAAGTATGCACTCCCGTTTTTCCTACCAATTTTCCACAGTACTTCTTCACACAATTCTCAGGAGTATTCCACACAGAGGCATATGTCTGCATATTGGGAGATTGCTTCATCATTTGACTTTTATGATTGCCATATGCCAAGAATGAAACCTTTATTGACCATAGGGAAATTTTCTTTGCAGAAAGAGCATACAGTAAAATAATAATAATAACGTTGCATGTTCAAAGAACTCCAGAAGGATATTGGAGATAATGTCCAATATTTCCCTCATGATTGACGAAAGCACAGATATTGCATCTGTGTAGCCCAGCTCTACTGTCTCTTTCGGGGGTTTTTTGTGAGCTTTTTAAGCTTGTTTTGATTGACCTGCATTTCTGATAACTTAAAATGTGTTTCTGACTTTCTATTTTAATTTCTAATAATAGGAATACAATCTTTGCCATATAGATTGACTGAAAAGTAGCAAGCTCTCATTTATCTTTGGCTATATTACTATATTACTGATAGAAGCACTTTGTTCATGGATTCTTTTGGAGCCTCATGATATTTTGCACAGTCAATTAGTCAATTATGATTAATAGTCATGATAATCAAAAAGTGAGTGATAAGTCAAAATCAAAAAGTTACACAACCAATGAGTCATAAAATGAAGATGATCAGCTTTACAACCATGTGGCAGCTTCTTTATGTTTTATGGAGAATTGGTATTCACGTTTTTCTAAGTCAATGTATTGGCCTAGTGAGGAAAAGGCTACGCAGTACGCACGCTGCATGTAAAAGTCACTCACACTATAATATACTTTTTTTTTATTTATTTTTTATAATTTTTATTCCACGATTTTGCAACCCAGTTGTTCACCCAGTGCCAATTGCCTATGTAATCCTGGGCTCTGCTCTCCCTCTGCCGCACCTGGGGAGACAACGGACTGACCTCATGCTTCCTTCAATGCATGGGTAGTCCAAGTTGTTTCTTTTCACCTGACAGGGGGGATTTCCCCGGGATGGACGTAGCGCGTGGAAGGAACACGTTATTCCAAACCAGTTCCTTTCCCCTCCATCAGGCGCCCCGGCTGGCATTATTGAGACCAGGATTACTGCATGTTTTTGTGAGGGTATCAACCCTAGGAGACACGGGGAGAACATGCAAACTCGACACAGAAAGGGCCTATCGCCGACCCCACGTAGGGTGTGGGCGCTGATGACGCGGAGGGAGAAACACGCCCCCTGCACCCACAGTGTCCCCCGGCGGGAGTCGAACCCAGGACCTTCTAGCTGTGAGGCGAAGCGCTAACCACTGCGCCACCGTGCCCACACTATAATATACCTTCTTTGACCAGTGCTAGCCACTCCAAAGTCTCCAACAACTGATCATGTGTGTATGCCTGTCCATGTGTCTGTCATTTGACCTCAGACCGCATACCCCGGCCCTAACCTAAACGTGGGATTTAAGTTAGTCACCATTGAGATGGAGCTGTGTGTGTGTGTGTGTGTGTGTGTGTGTGTGTGTGTTCCTTCCAACCCTGGTTCTGATTGGCTTATCCTGATGTTTTACCCTACCTTAACCAATCATCATGTCTCATGTGAGAAGATTTGTCAGAGGACTAGTGATGCGCAGGCCGACCCCGTTACCCGCGGTGCGGGCGGGTCGGTCAAGATTTCAGACTCAATTGGCGGGCGGTGGGGCGGGCGCGTTATCACCACTCTCAGTGCAAAAAATAAATACAAATAATCACCTGCTCTTATTTGCCTTTTATTCTTAATAAGAGTAATAGTATGAATAGCCTACAACAACTGTTTGAATACACTTGAATTGAGCGTGAGCGAGCGAGTTTTAAAATGCGCCAGAGCGCTTGGAGTGAGGACCCTCTTCCGTTCCAATTCTGCTCCTGTTGGGGCCACGAACCACATGTCTGTATCGCGCTGACACGCGCTCGCTGACACAGACACACACGCTGAGCAGAGCAGACTCAATGCACAAACAATTCACAGCGCGTGTCCCTGATCAGGATTTCACGTAAATGTCTGTCATCCACACAAGTCTGTTTATAAACTTTGTGTCAGTTACGTTATACTGTATCACCAGCCAGTCGAATCTGATTAATCATTAACCAACAGGATTTATTATTGTCTGTCTTTTGCTGTCTGTTTGAAGTGCGAGGCGCTGTATAACTATGATTGACATAAAACTTGAAACGCCATTCATGCCCCGACGATGCCCCCGATTTAGAGAGAATGAACATGTCTTTTTGCTGTCAAATAATAGTAGCCTAAAGAACCCCATTTTGAACAACATGCTTGTTTCTTTAGCCCATGACAATATTGTGCTACTGTCTGTAGACCTGTAAAGCGACTTTGGGTAGGCTACTTAGAAGAGCTGTGTATAAAGGTGAGCTATTGTGGTGATGATTATAATTTTTTTCACTGTGAGTCGCGAGGCGGGCGGATTCGTTGATTTGTATATTGTTCTGCGGGGCGGGCGGGGCGGATTAGGTTCTGTGCGGGCTACGGGCGGTGCGGGTTATGAAAAAACCCTGACCCACGCATCACTACCGAGGACACATTAATCCTTTAACGTTGTCAGCTATTTTCACAAAGTAACGAGTAAGGTGTCCCTGTTTCCTTAAAGACCTGGAGAAATGAAAAATACGATTTTCACACTTTTAGAGCATATCCGGCGTGGTCATCATATGGGCATACTTAATAGATGCCCCCCAAAAAGTATGTTTAAATATAAATAAAAAGGCAATCTTAATTACTTCCTATGAATGAAAACATACTGCATACTGTAGATAGACTCTTATGTCCATGAATATAAATTAATTAGATTTCATCCACCTGTTTGATTCCCATAGCTGCACGTTCCTCTACAGCTATTGCTCATTGTAAAATGTATCAGCACACTATACTGAAAACATTTTAGGTTAGAAATAAGCAAAATGGTAACAAACATTCTGTGGCAGTCTCTCTCCCTTGGCCAGTGGGTGCCTGCAGGCTACACACAATAACAATGCACACCGCGCGAGTGGAGTTCCACCGTGCCATTGCCTGAAGGGATGGAACCATCTGATTCGTTGCAGGGCCATTTCAGACTGAAACTTCAAAATAAAATGACGGAAAATGTCATTTCCCCAGACCTTTAAAAAGTAGGAACATTGTTGAACCTTTACAAATAGCATTGGTGTTACAGTAGCAGTCCATGTTGGTTTGCACTGCAGGTACTTCTGTACACTTTTAATGATTATGTTATTCATGTTATTTGTTTTAAATAAATGTGTGAATCTCAGCAGTAGGACTACAGTCAGTGTTGTACCTGAACACGTTCAATGAACGATCGTTCATGAACTCGTTAATATTTTGGGGCGAACGTGAACTGAACGTTCTTTATTTCCGCTTGATGAACGTTATTGTCGAACACGTTCCTTCTGACGTCCGTGAATGGTACTCGCAGGCCCGTTCGCGCAGGTGTCCGCGGCCTTCCTTCCTCCCATCTTTCTTTGCATTTACATGCTCCATAGCACCCAGCTGCAGACTCGCAGGCCTCGTGAGCGTTGATATGTGAGCGGTGCTGTCTGCAGCTGGGTGCTTCTCTTCACATTAAGCGCTGTGTGTGAGTCTTCGCCTCATTACGTCTCTCTAAGTAAGTACAGCCTGACTATACTTCGTCGTATGACGCGTTGCATGCCGAAAATAGCTGATCTGCAAGCTCACAGCATGTTGCATCCACGAGACATTGTGAGCTTGTAGATCAGCTATTTTAACCAACGGGGAAACATGCAGGATATGCTCGACGGTTAGAAACCTCTCTCTTCACAATAAGGGTGCATGCAGGAAGAGTGGGCACTGGGCACCTAAATGTTGTGTTGGATTAAGTTGGATTAAATAATTGGCTTGCTGTGTGTGGTTCTATATGGGCTGTGTCAATAATTCTGACAAATATTAGCTTGCAGCAACGTCTAAAAATAAACATATATTTTTTTTTGTTAACCCTTTTTGTGCCTATCGCGAACAAGTCCGGCTTTTTTTCAATACAATACAATATTTTTTATGCTATTTTACTTACCCTGAGCTGCTTGTAGAGATGTGGGTGGTCCTGGCTCGTCCTACACTTCCCAACGACCGAGTCTAGATGGTCCGACGATTTATTCCATTGAAAATGGTTTAGAATAAAGTTTAGAGCCCCCCCAAAAAAACTCAATCTATACTGTCGGCGGCGCGACGTATTCCGGGGTGCCGATCCCGATCTAGTCCGGGTTTTTTAATAAAATGAATTAATTAATAGGAGGCCTCAACAAAGCCCCGGTCTAAATTTCCATCCAAGCCCGGGGCCGCGATTCTGTTTACATCGGCCCGTAATCGGGTAACGCCGCCGCATCGCGCCACCGAATCCAATACAAAGTCACATCTTTGGAGCTCATTTTCTCTGAACTGTAGCTCCAGAATATGAAGGAATCGTTCAGTTTGTGATAAAAGCATGAAATTTGGTACACTTATAGCCAAAGGCATTCCGAAATGATTTGGATATGGAGGCATCATGAATTTTCAACATGGCGCCCATGGCAGCCATTTTTCAAAATGGCTACCAGCAACGACTGTTTTATTATGAGTAATGGATATAATATGATATTTTAGACATATGTATCATACATAGTACTTGGTAAATGTATTTTGAATAATTTAAAAGTTGTCATTGAATATTCAAGATGGCCGCCATTTTTCAAGATGGCAGCCGTCACTTGTATGACTGTCTGATATGGGTGATCTCTGTGTCAAATCAGTAATTTTTTATGACGCAGAATTCAAATTTGGAACTTTGGAATTGGCCAAAAGCTTCCTTCTATCTCACTGCACAGGCTACTGTATATACAGTACAGTATATTATCACTGTTTCTTTAAAGATGGCAGCCATATGGCCAAAATCTAAATTATAATTGCAAGAAAATAGAGCTATTATCTATTTTATTGGAATTACATTTTGATCCAATAAACTTAACAATCCCTATATCAGCAACAAATGAACTATTTGATTAATGGAAATGTAATAAAACTAGAAGTTTGCGGCCCTTCGTGCCGCTCACCTCTAGAGTTTGCGTCCGCTTCCTTACTATACTGTAGTGTACTGTACCTTACTTTACTGTACTGACCTAACTGTACTGCACTGTACTGTACTGTACTGTACCTTACTGTACTGTACTGTACTGTACTGTACTGTACTGTACTGTACTGTACTCTACTCTACTCGACTGTATGGTATTCTACCGTACCTTACTGTACTGTACTGTACTGTACTGTACTGTACTGTACTGTACTGTACTGTACTGTACTCTACTGTATGGTATTCTACTGTACCTTACTGTACTGTACTGTAGTGTACATTACTGTACTGTAGTATAGTGTACTGTACATTACTGTACTGTAGTATAGTATACTGTACCTTACTGTACTGTACTGGCCTTACTGTACTGTACTGTACTGTACTGTACTGTACTGTACTGTACTGTACTGTACTGTATTGTACTGTACTGTACTTCTGTATAGTACACTACTGTACCTTACTGTACTGTAGTGTACTGTACTGTAGTATAGTGTACGGTACCTTACTGTACTGTACTGTACTGTACTGTATTGACCTTACTGTACTGTACTGTCTGGTACTGTACTGAACTGTAGTGTACCTTACTGTGCTGTACTGTAGTGTAAAAGCGCTATATACTGTACTGTTGTGTACCTTACTGTGCTGTATTGTAGTGTAAAAGCACTATATACAGTACAATCCAGATAGTATTATTGTTATTATTACTAGCGTCTAGTCGGCGACCTGGCCAACTCGGGCCAAGTGGGTCTAAAAGGCCAAGTGGCCTTGCCCCTAAAATGATGAAATTCCAGGCCTGCTACCACTAAACTATCACCACAACCAGCAGATTAATGACAGAAACGATGGCATTATTAAGCGAAGTCTATTTAGCTGGCACTGAACCCCATGCTGAGTTTCACAGCAGTGGTGTCGCCAGTGTGCCCTGGCTGTGTTTCAACATCCACTATACATTTCGAAGGGTTCAGTTTTTTGTTGATATAGGGATTGTTAGGTTTATTGGATCATTGGATGTAATTCCAATGAAATAGATAATAACTTGCAATTATAATTTTGATTTTGGCCATATGGCTGCCATCTTGAAAGATAGAAGGAAGCTTCTGGCCAATTCCAAAGTTCCAAATTTGAATTCTGCATCATAAAAAATGACTGATTTGACACCGAGATCACCCATAACAGACAGTCATACAAGATGGCTGCCATCTTGAAAAATGGCGGCCATCTTGAATATTCAATGACAACTTTTAAATTATTCAAAATACATTTACCAAGTACTATGTATGATACATATGTCTAAAATATCATATTATTTCCATTACTCATAATAAAACAGTCGTTGCTGGTGGCCATTTAGAAAAATGGCTGCCATGGGCGCCATGTTGAAAATTCACGATGCCTCCATATCCAAATCTTTTCGGAATGCCTTTGGCTATAAGTGTACCAAATTTCATGCTTTTATCACAAACTGAACGATTGTTTTGGTTACTTGCTGCACTCTATAGCAATCCTGTAGCCATCTTCATCCGGGTCTTTTTCATCACATGCACAAACGTGACCACGCACGTCACTGCTACGTGAGTCCCTGTCTGTTGCAACCCTCCTCTATGGAGTGGACCCTGGCCACTCAACAGACTTTGGCGCCCCCAAGTGGCCCGGCACAGTATGAGTTAAAAAAGGAACTAAAAATAACTAAGTTTGTTCATTTTGGGGAACCATGAACTTTTGTTGGAATTATGAACTATGAAATGAACTAGTTCATTTTAAAAGTTTTGAACTTGAATTTGAACTAGTTCATGTTGAAAGTAAACTTTCCCAACACTGGCTACAGTACTGTATGTTCTGCCTAAGACCTGCACTGGTCTTATCTAAAAAATCACACCAGTGTGAACTGAGCGGTGGTGTCCATTAATTTCAAGGCTGTGTGTGTGTGTGTGTGTGTGTGTGTGTGCGTGCGTGCGTGCGTGCGTGCGTGCGTGCGTGCGTGCGCGTGCGTGCATGCATTTACATTTCAAGGCTGCTCAACAGCACCTCTCTGGTCACTCAGCGGTATTGCAGGCCAGGCTCAGGTTACTGTACATACAGACATGCATACAGACAGGCATAGACGCTTAGACAGATACACACGCGGTCATGCTAAGGAGACGGTGTGACCACCTCCTCAGAGAAAAACTTTGATAAGTGCATTATACTGTTTATATACTGTTTATTCTTTTTTCTCCCACTTCTTTTTGCAGCTTATGTGCCTCCAGGCTGTTCTGGCACCCTATAGGCACAATAGAGAACACATGCTGTGTTCTCAAAGAGAGAAAGTGGTCAGTCCCTTTGTTGTTTATTTGCTTTTATTGAGATGGTAGGAAAGCTGAGAGGGAAAGTATAAGAGCAGCACTTTTTAAAGGGATCCCTGGCTAATACGACGAATATGCCTTAATACATTATAATTGTCCTCTATAACTACAATGTAAAATCAAAAACACCTCAATAATTTTATTTCTTCTAGAAATAGCTAATCTTTCACTCAATAGGGGAAATGCCCGTCACAATTTGATAATGTCATAACTTTCATGTGTGTCATGAGTGCAAACTGACTGTGACGCGATACAAGGAAGCCTAGACATAGATGTTCTAGTGAAAAAATAAATAAAAAGGGAGTGGATGGGAGGGGCGCTTTTTGATGACTCAATCTTTTTCCTTTTCAGCTGCATCCACGGCTTTAACACAAGATGGGGCCGATCGCTAACTTGTGGGAAATGCAATGAAACAAAAAACGTGTGAAAACACGAGTCTGGTAGTGAATGAGTTAACCCACATGAACCCTAGCATCTCTATTCTGGGGCCGAACGTTTAGCAAAAATAGCATAACTACAAGCTCACAAAGCGTTGAGATGTAACTTGTAGATCGGCTATTTTATATATTTGGTATAGAGGGGAAAAGATCTGCAGACCAAGCCCTGGGGGACCCAGGTGAGTTGGGTTTTAAATCAGGAGACGGCTAATTTACAGCAAACGTCTTTCTCAGTCTGTCTCAACTCCTCAAAGGACAGGCCTTAGTTTCTACACCTTTCAACAGTGCATGGAAATTCCTCCCAAAGGCACATCACAGTCATACTGTACTGTATGGCCCTCATAACACATTTCACCTAGCTATGTGGCAGTAAACATCCTCCCTGAAGATTTGGACACTGCATAATATACTGTGAGAGGTCTCCTTGGTGTCTGGCCACAACAACCTCTCCGCTCTCCGACATCATCCTGAAGATTTTCCATTATAATGGCTGTTTTGACCTCCTAGGCAAACTCCCTACAATTTGGGGTATTTGTTAGTCTATATGACTGACCAGGCAGTTAAGTTTCATGACTGAAATGAATACACTAACTAACATGATCACTTTTTTATATATAAATGTCCTTGAATCCTTGAATAACTACAATATCACATAGCTTAGAGTAGAAATCTCCTTTTTATACTGAGCCTTAATCTGGGAGGATCTTGTCCATTTGTCTATTTTCAACAAAATGAAAGGCCGCACAGATTAACATCATCCCTTTCCCCTTACTGAATATTACATTTGCAATGGTAAAAAAATATATATATCTTGATTAGGGGCCTAGATCAGGGGTTTTCAATGTTTTCAGGCCATGGACCCCTTAGTTGAGAGCGAGATTAAACAGGGACCCCACAACCTTTTCATAGATTCCATATAGTTTCATTGTTTGACAGCACAATCATCAGTGTATTTTGGATTCATGTCAATTTGTGTTTTCAGATATTTAACCACGTCTTGAACCGTCTACTTGACCTTTCACTCTGTGCTTAGTCTGCTCCGATCTACAAGCTCACAACAACTCGCAGTACGAGGTGTTGTGAGCTTGTAGATCTGCTATTCTAAGAATATGGACACTAGGGTTCAAGTGGTTAATATAAAAAAGGAGAAAAAAGGTTTCTACCACACAAAGATTTTGAGGACCCCCTATAGTAACTCTGAGGACCCCCTAGGGGTCCCAGAACCCATGCTGAAGACCCTTGGCCTAGATGTTTACAATAGACATGCATCTATCCACCATTTTTCCGCGAGAATTTACTGTAGCATTTCCGGTTAACAGCAGACATACAAGCTCACGTCGCGTCGCAGATGCAACCGTTGTGAGTTTGTAGATCACTCTCTGCGGCGCCGGAAGCTGCCTGCACATTCTGCGCAATGCACGATGGGATGTTGGAAAGTTGTGGATAGTGCCCAACATAATGATGTTCTCAAGAACAAATGGCACTGATTTATTAAGTGCTCTTGTCTTACCAGAGGATGCATAAAGCACTTGATTTACCCAATCCCTTTTTAATTTGTCATTCCCACCAAATGGGTTTCTACCATTAAAACAATTGAGCATTTTAATTTATTTAGTTGATTTAGTATTTTCTCTCTTTTAATAGGGTGCTTTGCACGTTCTGCACAAGATACACATATTAATGTTTACAGTTTACAGTTTACAGTTTACAGTTTAGGCATTTAGCAGACGCTTTTAATCCAAAGCGATTTACAATAAGCAGATAATACATCACTATAATAAACAAGATAATATGTCAGAACATCAGCAACAATATGACAAATGCATATGAATATCAATCTAAAAACAATATAATCAATACAATATAATAATACAATATAATACAATATAATAAAATCAATCTAAAAAACAATATAATCAGTAAAGAAAAAGGTTCTAATAAACCTAAAAAACAAATGCTAACTAGCTTCATGTATTTGGTCATTGAGTGTTTCAGTAGTGCTATGGGTTTAGGTGGAGTCTGAAAAAGTGAGTCTTCAGTCCATGGCGAAAGCTAGCGAGTGAGTCCGTTGTTCTAAGTGCGACAGGGAGTTTATTCCACAGCTTGGGGGCCAGGAGGGCAAACTGTCTCGGACGAGTGGATTTTTGTCCTGGGGTTTTTAGCAAGGTGTTCTGTCAGCATCCCTGTGTTGGCTGATCTAAGTGAACGGGTGGGGGTGTAGGGGTTGATCAGGTTTTGTAGGTATGGAGGAGCCATACCTTTGGCTGCTTTGAAGGTCAGCATCAGTATTTTGTATTCAGTGCGGGCCGCAACCATGAGCCAGTGGAGGGAGCGGAGAAGGGAGGAGACATGTGAGAACTTAGCCTGGTTGAAGAAGACCAGTCGTGCCACGGCATTTTGGATCAGTTGGAGAGGTTTAAGTGCCGGGAGACCAGTGAGGAGAGAGTTACAATAGTCAAGTTTTGATATGACAGATGTCTGGATGAGGAGCTGGGCTGCTTCCTGGGTGAGGAAAGGTCTGATTTTACGGATGTTATAGAGTGTGAACCTACAGGACCGGGTGACTGATGCAATGTGTGCCTTGAATGATAGCTGGCTGTCCAGGACCACACCAAGGTTTCTAGCAGTTGGAACCGAAGTCACCAATGCATTATCTATGGAATGTTTATTAACACTCTTTCCTCTTATTTACAGTCAAATACTAATATGCATTTGATAAATCAGCTTGATCCGTATTTAGCTAAGACCCATTTAAATATGACATTGATATCTAAACATTCACAGGATATGTCTGTCTGTCTGTCTGTCTGTCTGTCTGTCTGTCTGTCTGTCTGTCTTTACTCGCGTACTGTCACAAAATCCATGCCTCTTTCACTTGGTTTACAGTAGATTCACCTGTCTGCCCTAGTTAAGAGTGGTGATGTGAAACACGTGTTTGGTGGAGATAGTTTCTTTGACACCAACTTTTAACAATTATAATTGTTATTTGGCTTTACTAAGACAAACTAAATTATTTCAAGTATCTGGTTAATCCAATTCTATTTTACTTGTTAAAGGTAAAAAGATTGTGGATATCAGCATACTCAGGCAGTCATTACTAGCCGCAGTCTCGCGAAAGCCGTGAATTGACAGTTTCCTCATCCCTCAAATCTATTGTTTTTTAAATCAACTCTGCTTTCACACGATTCAATTATACAGTCAATATTGCAGCGCTGGCTTTCTACTGTGAAACATTTGATGATATGAGAAGCCCTTGTGACCCATTTGTTTTGATTTTAGGGAAACAATTGTATCTCGTCCCTAATGTCTGTCGTGGGCGGGGTTCATAAATCACCCGCTGCCTGTGTGCAAGGTTATGGCTGCGGTGCATTCAGCAGAATCATGGGGCAGAACGTAACATGCATTATGTCACCTATTCATAGCAGATATGTTCAAAGCTGATGTTATGTTACATGTATCAAAAAACATAGGCTACTACCTGGGCACTTCATAAATGACTACCCAAATAAAATAATGGAGCACTCGACTGGTCTGCACGTTCACATCTTCCTCAGAGGACTCTGGGGAAGATGTGTTAAACATCGAAACGTCAGTCACCCGTAGCCTATGTTTTTTGATACAGTTTGTCCTTGTTGAGCACCGACGAGTCCTTCTACCGACCGTTGGCTGAAGCGCGCAGACATCTCCTTACTTGTTATGTTACACGTGTTGCTGTTGGTTTCCACTGGCTCTGAAATAATATTCTCCATTACGGAAAAAGAAAGCAATGGACTATAGCAATGGACTCTCTCTCACAAGTGCACCTGGAAGAACTTGTGTGTATATATATATATATATATATATATATATATATATATATATATGTTACAGGATATTTGGGTAACCCAGGACGTTCATTGTAAGAGCGCTCGTTTTGTAGTTCACCACACACTAATCACCACCAGATGGCGACGTCAGCCACTGGATAAGAGAGTTACGTCACGCTTTGAACTCGCCGCAGACCGGAAGTGTTTACTCTTTATTTACTAGCCTAGCCTAGCCTAGCCTAGCCTAGCCTAGCCATTAGCTCCATTGTAGTCACTTGGACAGGGCGTTTAACGTGCGCTTGCCCAGGCCTTACGGCCTGGGCATAAATATAACGATTGCATTCACCACGGCTTCGTAACTCGCGCGGCGCTCCGCCGGCCGCGCGGCCCTGGCCCGCTCTTCGCGGCCACTCGCGCCTGCGGCGCTCGGGGGCGAAGAGCAGGACCAAGGTCCGCTGGCCTTCGCGCCGCTTGGGGCTTCGTGGACCCAGGGGGGCCTCGTAACTCGTTTGGGCTTCGTGGATACAGGGGGGCTTCGGTAGCCGCTCGCAGTGTCGTGGACAATAGAGCGGCGCACCGCCTGGAGTACGTTGTATTGGCGACCGCTTGCTCCGCCCCGTGCCGCACCACGAGTGCTCCGCGTCTCGAATGTCCTGTTTCTCTTTAAAACCGTGACATATATATATATATATATGTTGAGCATGACACTGGGGCAGTCATTTCGGAAGCCACTACTTTTAGTCCATGGGCCAGACGGGTTGTCGGTATCAAAAAGGTGGCAAAGGTTACCATGCATTTTTTAAAAGCTCTATATCTGTAGATTATATTTTGGTATGATAACCCTTTCTGAGACACAGCTAAATTGGTGTTATCAGCCGCTAGAGTTGGTGTCCCATTAACTTTACATTACAGGGAAAAAAAGCTAAAAATTCATCTGCTTCAAGTAGCATAAGAGGGGTCAAACTAGGGGGTTTTCATGATGCTGAATCCATTGCAAGCATCCGTTTTGCACGAAAAACATTCCTGGGGCTAAAACAGCCCCCACAAAAGTGTGAAAAGTGATGACTCATCACTTTTCATCACTAAACCATAGTCTTGTGAGACAGTTTTTAGCCCAAGGAATGTTTTTTGTGCAAAACAGATGCTTGCAATGGATTCAGCATCATGAAAACCCCCTAGTTTGACCCCTCATATGCTACTTAAAGCAGATTCATTTTTTGCTTTTTTTCCCTGTAATGTAAAGTTAATGGGACAACAAATCTATCGGCTGATAACACCAATTTAGCTGGGGTTATCATACCAAAATATAATCTACACATATAGAGCTTTTCAAAAATGCATGGTAACCGTTGCCACCTTTTTGATACCGACAACTCGTATGGCCCATGGACTATTTAGACCACAGCTGAAATTACTTTTTTTTCCTTTTTTTTTAAAAATGTGATAAAGCCACAAAAGCATGTCATAAATATCAGGCTACATTTCACTTAAACGCCAGAGCTTAACTCTGCATGTAAATAAGACTTTTTTTTTTATTAATGTGAGAGATCGGGACATAATTCTGTTGGTCCTCCCAAATTTAGAACTTGAATATCTCAAAAGTAGTATTTCAGCATGGCATCATTCTATAAGCCATATCATAACTGTTGGGTCAATCTCCATAACCAATATATCATTTTGTAGCTATGATTCCCAGCTTTCAAATGAAATTAAAAAATGAAAATGATAAAAATTTCAATGACTAGCCGTCACGCGCTGGGACACATATATATAAAATGATTAAAGTTTGAAAGCATTTTTATTTTTTATGCAGAGCGAAAAACAAACAAGAGGAAAGAACAAAAGAAAAAACAGGGCTTGAGCCTTACAAACTAGAATGGAGTAATGTCATTCAGCCATACCCCCCACCATGTTTTCTTCAAGTTATGTCTGATTATTTCCCCTGCCTTTCCAACTATGGCAAGTAAAAGAGACCGAGAGAGAGAGAGAGAGAGAGAGAGAGAGAGAGAGAGAGAGAGAGAGAGAGTGGATGAGAGAGATAGTGTTTATTGCATGTTGTAGGTGAATGATAGCACAGCATAAAACCTCACCAAACTGAGCAGATGGAGCTTGTGTGACAGTAAAATCCCAAATGTCCGCTGAAGGTTTTTACCAGTGACTTATGAAAGCTATCTGTCAAAACAAAGGAGCCAGTTAGCAGGATTGTATGCTAATGAGTCAGGCTTGTTCTGCCAACAAATCATGTTCAAAAAGTACTTTGTTTTCCTTGCAAGACGCCTGAGTGTGTGCATTTAGGCTATTGTAGCACACCGTAATATTCCCAAGTTTTACTTTAGTTTTGTGAGGAAAAATGGAGCTGTGAGGGTGAGTTTTTACACGTTCAGTTAAACTGACACTCAGGATATTACTGCATTAGCGAATGTGTGTGGTCTTGGCCAACATTAGGCTCAGAAAGTGAAGCCTATGATGATGGTGTTACTGAAGTTAAGTAAAATTAGTAAAAATGAACTATAAATAGTCAGTATTCAGGACAAACTCTCTTAAAAGAGAACAAGTACCAGCGCTAGAGTATATCACTAACCACTTAAAGACTCACATGACTGAGCCTGATTTTGAGAATTAGAGGTGGAATGGGTTTGCTCAGGAAACGGGCCTTTCATGATTTTTCCTTAACATACAAGCCAAGTCCTGTTTTTTTCTACCATCTGAGACGTTTTGTAAATATGAAATACACATTTTTGAGCGTTTCTTGAGCAGATTTGTTCAACTTCTAAATCTCAGTCACTCTACAACAAATGTCTTTGCCGAAAATAGCTGATCTATAAGCTTTTAACTTGTGACGTACGGTGAGCTTGTAGATAGTTTATGTTCGCCCGAGAATAGAGACGCCAGAGTTCAAGTGGAATCCTGCAATAGGCGGCGATAAGATTGCTCTATTTCTGAAGAGTACTTTGTCGTTTATATGCACTAAAATGAACTTTAAATAACTACGCATTATCAAACTGTAATGTACTCTTTTCTATACAAACTGTACATCCCAGACTGTGAGATGGTAATATGAAAGTGTGGCAGTAGGTAAAATGTGTCCTGGCCTTTGTACATTAAGTACACCTCTTAAATGGAAATAAAGATGAGACAAAGCCGGGGAGATGGCAATGGAGAGAGAGAGACACAGAGAGAGAGAGAGCAGAAGAGTGTGAGGGAGAGAGAGAGGGAGAGAGATAGAGAGAGAGAGAGGGTGGGGAGGGGAGTGGGATGGGTTGGGGGGGATTTGTTGTGACCAGGGGCAGAGCACTGACAGCCAAGCCCTATGAAGGTAGGAAAGGGCAAGCCCGCAGGAGGTTTTATGAGTAAGTTATTGTCGATGTTTACATGCCAGGTGTCAGTGGTGTCACAGATTGCCATCCCAGTGTTCTCAGCAAGGCTTCGGCACAGTAAACAGACTTCAAAGGAGACAGCCCTCGGTTCAAGCAGGCACACGCACGTCGCACGCATGGGCACAGGCTCGCGCACGGGCACATGCACACATTGTGTATCCAGTACAGTGCATTGCACTTTGATCGGATGATCCATCTATGACATGAGTGCCATGCACCCCGGGCTTAACACCACAATGAGAGGTCTTGTCAGCGAGGACACAGCCAGATCCACATTTGGAAAAGACACACTTCTGAGGAGCAACGCTATCCTTAAATGTCAGCCTGGAAAGAGGTAGAGATGCACATGTACAGTATGTGAATGTGTACATATATGAATGTCTATGAACTCTGTGTGTGTGTGTGTGTGTGTGTGTGTGTGTGTGCGTGCGTGCGTGCGTGCGTGCGTGCGTGCGTGCGTACTTTGAGATTTTGTTGATTTGTGTTGAAGAAATACACTACCAGTAGGGCATGGGCTTCTGCTCTGATCTGGGTATTTGGTAAGGCTGCCGTCGTTCTACTCTTAAAGTATGCACCCTTGTACTGGAATTATATAACTCTCTCTCACCCTGCTCTCTCATCACACACGCTGTGATTGTGACGCTGTTAGCACGAGAGCTTCACCACCTCTAAGTCTGTGAGTAACAAACAAACTATTGCAGAGAAGATGTCTTCCTGCTAATTTGCCATCTTTCCCTTGCAATGAAGGAAGGAACTCACCATCATATCGTAATCTCCACGGCATTTACAGGCTAAGAAAAAGTAAATCCATCTCAGGGAAACTAAACCCAGCAAGCACGGTAGGAACTGGACCAATCAGTGACGTCTCGATTGGAGCCAGATCAAGTCAAACCATGACTAGTCAGATCTGGCCTAGAATATCACCTGATTTCAACCAACATAAATCCTGCCCACGAAAACGGACGTCCTGGATTAATCAGAGAGGGTCTGATCGAGGCCAGATAAATATAACTAGTCAGATATGTCCCAGAATATAACCTTACATGCTCATATTTCAACTAACATTAGAAACAATAACAATAATCCTATAGTCCATATGACGTCCTGGTAATGACATCAAGGATCATCCCCATATGGGCTGTGACCTGGCCTAGTTCTGAACGTCACCGGAGTTACCGGACGACGTTATCATAACGGCATCATGACGTCATTTGGCTTGCAGGGAACATGCAGACTTTAGCGAATGTAGCGTTACATTGAAACAGGTGACCTATGGAATAACGTTAACCCAGGAGGAGCTGTTGCCTAGTACACATGGTCACAATTCTGTGTGATACAGTTGATGAATACACACACAATGCATGCTGCTAATATATAATAGTATTATGTATATAAATATTGTATGTTTTTACAACATAAACGGGTTTTAATCGTCGGTAATGCAAACGTATCAAGTGTGTTCCGACTAGGGCTTGATGAAATTAAGAGATACAGTATGATGTAAATAAAATAACAGTTTGCTTTCCAGAGGATGAAGCCTTTTCTAAACTACTTAAGCCAAAAACTGAATTGGAGGGACTTTGTTTCTGCCCTATGCGCCCTCCGTTGCAATGGGAATAAGTAAGTTGAAGGTACTCAAATATGCATGGCAGTCACAGAGGACAAAGCTTGTGAATTTGGTGAAGCAGAAAGGGTTTGATGTCTTGGGGGTGGGTTGATGCTTTTCATCTCTAATGCAGGCAGCGTAGATGCCTTGAGATACAAACTTTGCTGAGTCACTGTAGAGTGTTTGATTTCAACCCAATATCTTTTTCTTTTCTTTTTTTTTTTTAAAGCACCTCAGTTCAGAAAAGAAGACAAAAAAAAAAAAACTCATCCGACAGAGAATCGGGAAGAGTATGACTTTATCAGAAGTCTTGGTTTACCAATTTATCAAACATACTAATCTAGATATTCTGTCCTTTGCAGGAAATAATGTTACTCTACCAAACGCAGGCAAGCGCGCACACCATGCATGCACGGCACTCACACCACGCACGCACACACTCTTACTTCATTTTATTCTCTTTGAATTAAGTGTTCTTTGTTTAACCACCACCTAGGGAGATTTTCATACAGCGGTTTTGCCTCCTAGCCCTCAGGCCAATCAGAATTCAGCTCATCTAACCAATATGGCCCCTCTCAGCCTCCTCCTGTGAGGCCCCGAACACCGAAGGGACGCTGTCATCCGCACTCCTTTAATATTTAATCACGACAACAGAGCAGCAAATCGCATCAGAAGCAACGCATGCTGGATCATATTGTCTGATCCAATAGTCCGCCGCTGTACTGCTATCAATTACAACTTTGGCACCCAACTAATTCATTTGAGGGCTGGATTGGTAATTTGATTTCAGGCTCACTCACTTGATTCCCCTTACCCATTAATTTCATTTGCACTTGCCCATCAGCGGCACCAGCACATGTTGAGTCACCCGTGTCCCAGAGCTCATCTTAGCCCCGTCTTATTAATACCAGCAGCGTGTGGCAAGTGCCAACCTGACATTCGCAGTGGCGCGGCCTCCTCGCTACAGTATACCGCTGTCTGTGTGTCACCTTCAGTGGAGCTTCAAGCTTCATAAACCTGCCTACTCCTTACACCTCACCTGCCATCCCATGTATAGACAGATAGATATAGACCTTTATTGATCGCTGTGGGGAAATTCAGTTGTCATGTCCAGTGTTGGAACTATTGCATTACAAAGTAACACGTCACTGTAATGCTGGCTGCACTATAGTTGCGGTAATCAGTAATGTTACGTTTTATCAACTCGGTAACGCCGTTACAGTAACTGGCATTTAAATGGTTGCCATTTATTGATACTTCATGTGAAAATAGTTGACAACTTCAGAGGATTAAAAGGTTTATTATGACCCCACTTCTACTGTCTGTCACACACGTTTCATTAATGTCACCCAGTGATTTGGGTCCCATAATGACTGCAATAGTACAACAGATTGAATCACATTATAGCAGGGGTCTTCAACAGGGGGTCCGGGACCCCTAGGGGGTCCTCAGAGTTACTACAGGGGGTCCTCCAAATCTTTGTGTGAAAGAAACTTTTTTCTCCTTTTCTATATTAACCTCTTGAACGCTAGTGTCCATATTCTGAGAAAAATAGCAGATCTACAAGCTCACCACGTCTCGCGCTGCAAGGCGTTGTGAGCTTGTAGATTGGTTATTTTCGGCAAAGAGGTTTCATGTGGGGAAAAGAGCAGACTAAGTACAGAGTGAAAGGTCAAGTGTATTAAGTATTCAAGTGTTCAAGGGTTCAAGTGGTTAAATATCTGAAAACACAAATTGACATGAATCCAACATACACATATAATTGTGCTGTCAAACAATTAAACTATATGGAATCTATGAACAGGTTGTGGGGGTCCCTGCTTTGTCTCGCTCTCAACTAAGGGTTCCTTGGCCTGAAAACGTTGAAGACCCCTGCATTATAGTATACACACAGGAGGACAAAGAAAGAAAGGATTCATGAGCCAATATAGCCAGCCTGTCACTACTCACAACCTTCAACCTCAGCGACAGCACAAAGGACACACTGTACTGAGGATCCACATCAATTCCACTTTCCACTTAAAAGGAAATGGTGAACTCACACATGCAGGATAATTAAAGTGAAGATCCACATACACCAGGGGTGCCCACACTTTTTTGACTTGAGAGCTACTTTTAAAATGACCAGTTTAACATGATCTACCTACCCAAAATAATGTACCAGCGGTGCTTTGGAATAGCGGCACTGGCGTTACATAAGACAACACACTTGAAATGGGAATTAGTGGGGGGGGGGGGGGGGTCTTCATACCATTCTTTATGGACGTGGTAGGTTTTCAGGTTCTTTGTAAAGCTACTGACTCTTGAAAACAATGAGCATTGCATTGTGGGTTTGCCTGATTTAGATGCCATGAAGGGAGCTGACTTCTTGATGTCAATGAAGTCACTTTAATTCAAGTGACAGATGCCAAAATAGAGGTTTTGTGATTTCTGTTTGTAAATATTATTCTTTTTCATTTTTATAATAACCTTTTAGGGGCATTTCATGTGGTCTACCTGCACAGCCTTTGTGATCTACTGGTAACCTTTTGGGCAGCCCTGACATACACATACTGTACAGGTATACTGTTGTTCCCTGTTACAACTCACTATACCTTAACAGACACAATCACAACATACACACTGTAGATTCATACCAGCAGCTGTTTAATTGCTACCCAGTCTTTGGGTCCCCAAATGACATTTCTTGTACAACAGCTTGAATCACACTACTGTACACACACAGCACACACAACACAAGCAGCAGCAGAAAACAAAGGGGTTCCTACCTTGAGCAGTCTTCAACTTGACCTCATCACTTGTGCTTAGTGATGGCCAGGGTCAAACTTTGGAATCCATGATGGAGAGATGGATGCATCCAGCTAGCTCACCAGCACTCTCCGCCCCTGCTGGCTGGGAGCTCCCGGTGTCAATGGCCCGGACCAGCCACAATCGCTGGCTGCGATCTTCTCACTCACCCTCGGTAGCCCCCCAATACAGATTGGTTGGTAACATGTTCATCTTGGTAACATGTTCATCCTGGTTCATAGGATTCTGGTGCAGCCCAGAGGACAGGGACTTCTGGAGAGCAGGCTTCAGGGTCAAGCATTCACAGCTCTATAGATTACATATTCCACAGGGAGGGACTTCCACACACTGGCCATGCGCTCAATGCAAGCGAGGGTGTCCCCCTGCAACACCCCTGCCAGGATGTCAAAGTCCTCGCGGTTGCAGTCTGAGGTCACCTTGGCTCTTGCCAACCATTGTACATGGCTCCTATATGGTCCGGAGTAGGTTGGGAGGGACACCATAAGCCCTGGTTGGTTGGTTGGTTGGTTGAAAGAAAGAAAGAAAGAAAGAAGAAAGAAAGAAAGAAAGAAAGAAAGAAAGAAAGAAAGAAAGAAAGAGACCAAGAGTCACATACATGTATAACGTACCCAGTCACAACAACTCACAACCTTCAACATCAGCCGCCCACAACACAACATACAGCCTAGTTAGTGTATGTATACTGTATCCTGTCACATAAACAATACACTATTATAGAGCCAGCTACAGTCACTGAACATGATTAATTTCCAGCCAGTCAATAGGACCTTGTAGCATGTAATAACGGCTCATAATGTAATAAGGGCTCATAATGTAATAAGAAAAATGTAATAAAAACTCATAATGTAATAATCAGCTCATAATGTAATAAAAAAACGAGCGCATAACGTAATAATGGATTTTTCAATAATGTAATAATGTAATAATGTGTTACATTAAGAACTTCCACATAGGAGGTTCATAATGTAATAAAACTTCATAATGTAATAACGTATTTGTATTACATTATGAGCTGATTATTACATTATGAGCTTTTATTACATTTTAATTATTACATTATGTGCTTGTTTTTATTACATTATGAGCTGATTATTACATTATGAGTTTTTATTACATGTTTTTATTACATTATAAGCCCCTATAACATTATGAGTTGCTACACACCCTGCCAACTTTGTTGATGAAGAATGGAGCAACTATCTGCTAAACATGCAGCAAATGAATATATATGGGGATCATTTAACTGTACAAAGAGCATCCACAATGTTCAACATACAGTTTGTGATTGTATCGACATTGGGTGTTGATGCAACATCGATAATATCCCCATGTGGTCAGTATGACGACAGTCTGCCATTGCTAGTTCTGCGCCACTTTGCCGAACAGGCATTGACACTAAGGCTTGACCACCTGCCCCCGGTAAATAAAACTTTGGGGCAGGTGAAGTTTGCTTTCAGGTTGCCCGACCGGGCAAGTGCTCATTTGAGAGGGGACACGACCGTCTATAAACACGACACGAGATATCTGTGTAAACACCTGAACGTGGCCATAAAAAAATATATAAAATGACAAAGTGTGAAACCATAGCAATCATAACTACCTAGGTATTTGGATTTGGAGGTATTGAGGTATGATTAAAAATTGTTATCGAGTTAAATTGAGTGGTAATTAAAATCTTACCTATCATTTTATAATGGACGAGTGTTGCGCAAGTGTACATGACCTTTGGGCAAGTAGAACATGACCTGTACTTGCCCGATGGGCAAGTGCCTATTAGACCTTAGTGTCAACCCCTGCCGAAGGTCATGGGGACCATTATGTAAGCCTTGATGGACCAGTCACACACTTGATTCAAAGAGCGCACCACTTCGATCTGTCCAGACTTAGGGCCAGAGTGAGGTACCGGGTCAGGGCCAGAGTAAGGGCCTTACGGCGAGAGTGAGGGCCAGATTTAGGGCCAGACTCAGAGTGAGGGACCGAGTCAGGGCCAGAGTGAGGTACCGAGTCAGGGCCAGAGTGAAGGCTAGACTTAGGGCCAAAGTGAGGGACAGATCGAAGTGGTGCGCCATCCTCTGCTTCGTGGACTCTTTGAATCAAGTGTGTGACTGGTCCATCAAGGCTTACATAATGATCCCCATGACCTTCGGCAAAGTGGCCCGGAACTAGCAATGGCAGACTGTCATACTGACCACAGTACTGGGATATTATCGATGTTGCATCAACACCCAGTGCCGATGCAATCACGAACTGTATGTTGAACATTGTGGATGCTCTTTGAACAGCTAAATGATCCCCATATGTATTAATTTACTGCATATTTAGCAGATAGTTGCTCCATTCTTCATCAACAAAGTTGGCAAGGTGTGTAGCAACTCATAATGTAATGAGGGCTCATAATGTAATAAAAACATGTAATAAAAACTCATAATGTAATAATCAGCTCATAATGTAATAAAAACAAGCGCATAATGTAATAATTAAAATGTAATAAAAGCTCATAATGTAATAATCAGCTCATAATGTAATTAAAAATACATTATTACATTATGAAGTTTTATTACATTATGAGCCTCCTATGTGGAGGTTCTTAATGTAACACATTATTACATTATTACATTATTGAAAAATCCATTATTACGTTATGCGCTCGTTTTTTTATTACATTATGAGCTGATTATTACATTATGAGTTTTTATTACATTTTTCTTATTACATTATGAGCCGTTATTACATTATGAGCCGTTATTACATTATGAGTTGCTACAGACCTCTGTAAAGTTACTTTTATATTGCATGTTTGACAGATATTCAATCACAGAGCTACTTAGGGCAAGGTCAACAAAGTACTCAACTTTATGTTTTCTTTTCAATTGCTTCTAAACCAAATGAGATCTAGAGAGTATGCACGTGACATCATCATCATACTCGTTATGTGGGAACGCCTACGCCTACTGAGTAGCAAAAAACGACTTTCTGGCCTTGACAGCCCATACATCCAAACAGAAAAGTCCTATCTGATTGCATTAAATGAGGTTAAACTCACTTTGCCACTCGATTTGCCATTCACTTTATACATGCGCATACCCATTGACAATCAACAAACTCTACATTGGGCATGTAGCCTATGTGAGCACACCTTATAGTATTTTACATTGCTTTTATTACAATTATTTGTGTAATAATAACTGCCATAACGATAGAACTGCACTTAAAAAAAAAGAACATGATAAGATTAGACCAGAGTAGACCAGACCAGAGTAGACCTACTTGTTGCGACCGTAGGTCGCATTTACTACCAAAAACTCCACGGGCTGTCTGTGAGTCAGTCAGTGAGTCAGTGAGTCAGTGAGTCCGTCACACTTTTGCCCTGCTCATATCTCCACAACCGTTGCCCCCATCCATGCCAAATTTTGCACACACACTCCTTGACTGCCAAACTACAACCTCCAAGGACCCCCGGAGCCCCAGGGACCCCCAGGTCCCTGGGGATGTAAAAAATGACCAAATGTGCTCACACGTCACACTTTTTCCCTGCTTATATCTCCGCACCCGTTGACCCGATCCATGCCAGATTTTACACACACACTCCTTGCCTGCCAAACTACAACCTCCAAGGACCCCCGGAGCCCCAGGGACCCCCAGGTCCCTGGGGGACCCCCAGATGTAAAAAATGACCAAATGTGCAAAAATGACCAAATGACCACCCCAACGGGGCTGCTCACGGGGAATTCCCGGGGACCACCGACTCCTGGTGCTCCAGAACGGATGCAAAAGTGGTGGCGCCCCCAGTGGAGGACCCCCTGCCACTGCAGCGCACATAAAATGCCGTAACTCGGGCTAGGAGCGTCCGGGAGAGCCGGGGCCGGTACCTATTCGTCCGCCAAGGCAACGCGGAGACCCCACCCCTCATTTCTCACATGGCCCTATTCTAGCGCCACCTTCAGGCCGATTTTTAAAACACATTTTTGGACACTGCTCCTACAGTTTTTGCCCTAAAATCACGAATATCACTACACAGCATGTCTACACTCATGTCATCAACATGGATCAGGAAGATTTGGGAAAAACATTTTTGCCCTATTTGTGGAGATAAGCCACCTACGGTCGCTTATCTCCCGATTAGGGAGTCTTACTGGTTACAGTATATATACACAATTATGTATATAATACTGTATGAGTACTCTGCTCAATCTAGGCTGTATCATCATTATTTTATTGTTATACATTTTTTATTCAAGTTTTTTATTCATTTATATCACAAAACCAATCAAATTATACCAGCATAATACATAATATAGATTTTTATAACAAAACATACATTAGCCACTTCTTCAGGCCTCTATATATTTTGGCCATTTAAAAATAGCAGATTTACAATCTCACAATGCGTTGCAATGCGGCACATTGTAAGCTTGTAGATCTGCTATTTTCAAATGGCTAAAATATATTTGTATAGACTACATTTTATAGATTTGAAACCGTACATTCTGCATAAGAGTACTTTTACTTGATGTACTTTAAAGTACATTTTGATACAAATCTTTTTTTTTTTTTTTACTTTTACTCAAGTACATTTTGAATTCCAGACAGAGAATTGCTACATTGCAATATTGATACTTTTACTTAGGCCTACTAAGAAATGTTAGTACTTTTTCTCTCTGCATGTCAATGTTAACTCACCCATGACACGATAGAATACATTGGAAAGAATGAGTCTTTCAGTTTGTATTTTCGCAGTTTCCACTCTGACAACACTGACGACTCCTCTCAACTTCCATGAGGTTGAAGAATTACACGTTGATTATTTCACTCTTAAAACCAGTTAAACTTCAAAACTAGAAACGGAGCAACCAAGCTAGCTTGTATCATCAAACACCTGTCAGTCAGTCTCGTGCAAGCGCGTGCGTGTGTGCGTGCGTGCGTGCGTGCGTGTGTGTGTGTGTGTGTGTCGGGGGGCGGGGCAACCGGAGGATTTTAAAGAGCCCGCGAAGCCTGCTTAGGGAGTGTGTGTAACGGTAACCTGCGTTCATGGTGTCTACTTTCTAGGGAGTATCTGACAACAATAACACTTTTTTTTGTCTCTCATTTCGCTTTGTATAAATAAATTAGGCTATCAAAGAAAAAGAATAATGTCAAATACAGTCAAACAAGACAAAATAATAAATAAGCCATCACACTATTGGCAAGTCAATGGAACAGTAGCTATACCTTAAATTACGTTAGTAATATAATATAATGTAAAATAATTCGCTTTTTATAAATAAATTAGGCTACCAAAGAAAGAGAATAATGTCACATACAGTCAAATAAGACAATATAAGCATAGGCGATTTTAAGGGGTGTCCTAGGGTGCACGTGCACCCCCTGGCCGCCAGGCGGCCATTTTGATTTTTTTGATCATAATAAATACGCAATATGATTAAGAAGAAGAACATCTCAAATTCGCCTTTTTTGACCCTTTGAAGCACCCATAACATGACTTCTAAACCAATCACAGCAAATGGGGGGCGGGAGGTAATAGGACTACTGGTTTCTCAACCAATCACAGTGACTGTCTGAACGTCTCTGACAGCACCGCTGAAAAACAAACGGCAGATGATGACACCTGCAGATTTATCTAAATAACAGAATTAAACAGTTGTTTCACAGTGGAATATGCTACCTGGGGTTAACTACAGACATCCATAGGACATGTGGATAGCTTTTACATTTACCATACGTGAACTAAAGTTTTCGGCGCTGCTCAAAGAGGCTGGATTACACGATGTGTTCTGTGCCTCCAAGGAATAACACTTTCTTCTGGGCACCTCAATATAACATTGGATATTTTCTTGTCATTTTCTTAAGGTAAGACATGGCTTTATTTAACTATCTGTTCACTGTGGAGTTAGCCAGCCTGTTTTCTTCTCCTCCGTGTGTGTGTGTGTGTGTGTGTGTGTGCGTGTGTGTGTGTGTGTGTGTGTGTGTGTGTGTGTGTGTGTGTGTGTGTGTGTGTGTGCGCGCGTGTGCGCGCGCGAGCGAGCGCGCATGCTTGCTTCACTTGCTTGTAAATATTGGTAGCTGCTGGTTATGGATCTTTGGTGGTGTGGTTGTGCCACACCACCAATGTAAATGACTGCTTGATTGCTTGATGAATGATGATTAACTTGATGTTTGGCTTTATATGTCCTGGCTGTGCTGCCTCTGTCTGCAAAATACGTAAATAAATCCTATAGACATATGCTCATGGTGTCTAGAAAAAGAAGCACCTGTTTTACACTTTTTTTGTTTATATTGTGTTACATTTGGGTACAAAATTAACTGCAGAAATCCGCTAAAATAACATTACAAAACCGCTAAGCGCGCGCGCGAGCGTCGTGCACGCGCGCTGCGCGCGCGTGCATGAGGTAATAGAGGTCGTGCACCCCCTGCTGGAAGAGGCTAGAATCGCCTATGAATATAAGCCATCATCACACTATTGGCAAGTCAATGGAACAGTATAGCTATTACCTTATATTATGTTAGATAGCTGTTTCTGTTTTTTCAACAGGTACAGCAGTGCTGTTTTTATAATGACCTACTCCCCTTCATAACCACCATCATCAACAGTTCTGTAACTTCAGGCTGTGTCCCAGCTGCCTTCAAGGCAGCCAGAGTATCACCACTCCTCAAGAAATCAACTCTTGACCCCTCGGACGTCAAGAACTACAGACCGGTATCCCTCCTATCCTTTCTTTCAAAAACCCTTGAACGTGTGTCTCTAACCAGCTTTCTCTCCATCTCTCACAGAACAACCTGCTGGATCCCAACCAGTCAGGTTTTAAACCGGCCCATTCCACAGAAACGGCACTCCTAGCTGTCACAGAAGCACTCCATGCTGCCCAGGCTGCCTCCCACTCTGCAGTCCTGATACTTCTGGATCTATCAGCAGCATTCGACACAGTGAACCATCAGCTGCTCCTGGACACCCTTGCTGACCTAGGCATCACCGGGACGGCACTAAAGTGGTTCGCCTCCTACCTGTTGGACCGGACCTACCAGGTCTCATGGAAAGGTTTGCTTTCATCTCCCCGAACCCTCCAAACGGAAGTCCCCCAGGGATCCGTACTTGGCCCTCTGCTTTTCTCCCTGTACACTAAATCCCTTGGTGCTGTCATCTCTGCTCACAACCTATCCTATCACTGCTATGCTGATGACACTCAACTGTTTTTGTCCTTCCCTCCTTCTGCCACCCAGGTGGAAGAACGCATTGCTGCATGTCTGGCCAACATCTCACAGTGGATGTCAGCCCACCACCTCAAGCTGAACCCGGACAAGACGGAGCTACTCTTCTTCCCAGCTAAGTCTTGCCCCAGGCAAGATCTCACTATTTCCATAGATAACGCATTGGTGACTTTGGTTCCTACCGCAAGAAACCTTGGGGTGGTCCTGGACAGCCAGCTATCATACAAGGCACACATTGCATCAGTCACACGGTCCTGTAGGTTCACACTCTATAACATCCGTAAAATCAGACCTTTTCTCACCCAGGAGGCAGCCCAGCTCCTCATCCAGACATCTGTCATATCAAAACTTGACTATTGTAACTCTCTCCTCACTGGTCTCCCGGCATGTGCACTTAAACCTCTCCAACTGATCCAAAATGCCGCGGCACGACTGGTCTTCAACCAGCCTAAGTTCTCACATGTCTCTCCCCTTCTCCGCAGCCTCCACTGGCTTCCGGTTGCGGCCCGCACGGAATACAAAACTCTGATGCTGACCTTCAAAGCAGCCAAAGGTATGGCTCCTCCATACCTCCAAAACCTGATCAAATCCTACACCCCCACCCGTGCACTTAGATCAACCAACACAGGGATGTTGACAGAACCCTCGCTAAAAACCCCAGGGCAAAAATCCACTCGTCCGAGACAGTTTGCCCTCCTGGCCCCCAAGTTGTGGAATAAACTCCCTGTCGCACTTAGAACAACGGACTCACTCGCTACCTTTCGCCGAGGACTGAAGACTCACCTTTTCAGACTCCACCTAAACCCTTAGCACTACTGGAAAAAATCAATGACCATACATGAAGCTAGTTAGCATTTGTTTTTAGGTTTTTAGAAACCTTTTTTTTACGGATTATATAGTTTTTTGTTTTTTGTTTTCTAGATATATATTCACTTACATTTGTTATATTGCTGTTGATGTACTGACACTTAATCTTGTTTATTATTGTGATGTTTATTTGCTTATTGTAAGTCGCTTTGGATTAAAAGCGTCTGCTAAATGCCTAAACTGTAAACTGTAAACTGTATAATAATAATAGTTATAATATAAATGATAATAATAAATACTATGTTTATTTATTTATTTGTGTAAATGTTTTATTTGCACAAGTGAGTGTTTGTGTTTTGTTACTCTTCTTCCAGTGAACCTAACAAGACTTCAACCTACCGTACATAGGTCGGGTGCTGCTGACAGCGGTCCAGGAGGGGCTTTTAAGCCGTGACATCATTTTGTAGGCAGAGGAGAACTCTGCCCCCAGAGCATTTTCTGTCCCTCGCTATTTCAACAGATCCGAGACAAAAATAACGACTAAAGTATAATTCTAACACTTTCCTTTCAACAACAAAGAGAAGAAAAATGTGTAAATAGTAAAAATAGTAAAAAGATTCACGGAAACTGGGGGCAGAAATTCTCCTCTGCCTACAAAATGATGTCATACTTAACGGGTATTCAACTAGATTAGGCAGTGGGCCACAATTGTAAAATCAATTGAAGTCGGGGGCAACAAGACTGTGACAACAGAAATGAACATGGTTAACCACTTGACCATTGTTGTTCGCTATATGTCCGATAAGACACAACAATGGACATGTATGCCTGCTTCATACTGCATTCATGCATTTTGATGTTTTCTGTGCCAGTCCTTTATAGAGCACAGGCTTTGTGGGTAGAGTACTTGAGGCAGGCTGGCAAGG